>NC_135587.1:21558269-21878461 GCF_965152235.1 Eretmochelys imbricata
TTCTTTACACCAAAGGACTTCATAAAATGTAGCATACTGCATTGATGCCATAATTTAGTTTATTTGAGGTTTTGTTTTTAAGAACTTAACTCCTTTTTAAACTAAATATTTTGTGATCAATTAATAAAAACATCGGTGTGAACCTCGATTTCAGGGCTTTGTACACCAGCCTCATTTCTGAAGAAGAGCATTTACAGTGCTGCTACATCACTAAAGTCTGTGCTCCCATCTCCTGCTCAGGGATTTTCATTGTTGTAGGATTCGTTTCTTGGCTATTTGTGCAACTTGCAGTAGCCCTTTCTTTCATTTGCACTGGTCAGCATTACTTTGGGAAGGTATTATATCTATGCACTTAAAGTTATGTCTATCAAATACAGTATCAGTATTTCAGTTGTGTACAGTTTACTCCTATTACGGTAGTTGATAGGAACCCCAAATCAAAGATTAGGGCTCTTTGTGCTAGGTGTTATGCAGATAGCAAAGAAAGCAGTTGCTGCTCAAGAGTTTTTCATTAAACCAATTAAGAGAGCTCTGGGCTGGAGGAAGAGTCAGAAGAGGCGAGCACACATTGGACCATGACTCAAGTAGTTGGAAGGAACCAGTTATCTGCCAGGACGTATCTTATAAACAGTTGAACAGTTACTGCAGAATGAACTTACATTTCTATAGCATCTCCCATCCTAACGGTCTCTGCATATCTGATAAAGCAGATAGAGGGACAACTTCCCCTACTGTTGAAATGCTGCTACCTTTGGAACTGTTTAACATAGAGTGTTTCCGCTTCCTGTCCTAAGCTGTTGTGTACAGACTCCTATGTGCAGTTAAAAAAGCATGAGGAATTTAAGTATGCAAATTGTATGTACCCAAATATAAATTGATCTGGACCAGTTGGATTGGGACCTGTATTCCACATAAATAATACTGAAAAGCGCCATTGGCAAGCAACTCTCTTTACAACTCATCAAAGACAGCAGCATGGTGGAGTTTGTCTTGTCTTGCATCCGTGTCACTGACAGGAAATTTGTATCCAAAGTGTTGTGTCTGTACTTGTGATTGAGGTCTCTGATGCTATATGCAGTATAGTCAGAGCAGTTTACAAGTTTATGCATCATTTCTTTTTTTTAAAGGTCAGTTCCTAACAGAGAACTGAAAAGCTTTTGGAAATTAAAACTCCCCGAACTGTAATAACATGAAAGTAGACTTACAAATTACAATGCACTTCCAATTGTAGAAGTGACATTACATCTCAAATAAAGTAGGGTCAGATTGAGTCAAAAGTTTGATGGGAAATCTCCATGGAAGGCCTAACTTTTGTAGGAAGCATTGTGACACTCTTCCACTGGAGTCAGTATTGAACCAATACTCTGGCATTATTATTATTTATTTGTATTAGGGGCTGGTATCATTCAGGAGAGGTGTGAAAATGAGGTCCTGAACATTAAAAGTCCTCTGGAAGTGCCTGCCAGAATTCCATCTTGAGGTGTATTCTGCAGTTTGGATACAGTTTTTTTCATGTTCTGTCCTAAACTGCTGTATTGTATTTTTCTGTGTGCTGTAAAATACCAGCTTCATTTCAGTGGTGAGCAAAGTATGTGTACAGATGTTAAATTAATGCAAAGTGGTTATTCACTGAAAAATATAATAAGTGATTAATTCCAATTGTGTGTAACAAAAAATCTAGTATGGCAAGTTTAATTAAAGCTTATAAGAAGTAAAAACATTTTAAAATATGAATTGGTCTCGCTGTAATGAGTGCTTTAAAATCTATGGGTACTTTCTTATTTCTGTTAGTTATTTCCTGGCCGTCAGCCCGTGGTGAAGTTGTTAGAGACCTTGCAAGAGTGGCTGGTGAGCCTTCCATTAGACAAAATCCCTTATGATGCTATCCTAGATCTGGTCAACAACAAAATGCGGGTAAGCTGTTATGAGTTTCCAGCATAAAATACAGCATTAGTAAAGGATAAGGTTCTGTATAAATCCAAGACACCACTTACTGATGCCTCCCTTGGGCATAATGCAGTTATAAGAAGGTTAAAATGGAAATAAAGTGAATTCATTAACCAGAAAAAAAATCCCTATGAAGGAACGTAAATGAGAGAAATGAAGTACAGTGCAGCATAGCACAGCCCTCTGTGTATGAATGTGCAGTTACTGATGTTACAGATCTTTCCTTTGCCATGCTCAGATAATTCAATGTCTCTGATGAAAATGTTTGCTCAATATCCTTTAAAAGAAAGACACGCACACACAAAATATGAACATCGCCTTTCTGGCAGAGAAGGGCAGGATCAGACTGTTCAGCACAAATCAGTTCTACACATTTATTGTATGTTGAGACACACCTCCCTCTTTATTTCCTTCTCCTCTGATGAATGGGATTTTTAGGACTTTGAATTGGACCAGTTATTTCCAGCACTGTGGGCCAGAGTTTAAAAGCTGGCAAAGTTAGCCATTGTGATTTTACATTAACCCTGAAGACTTTTCAGAAACTTATTAATGTACTGACCTAGAACAGGTGTTGAGGAGAATAAAAAAAAATTCTTTGTCTAGTGTTTTTTATAAAGAATCTTACAAATTAGGATGTCTTATATTTTCCATCACACTAATTTATAGTGTTTAAGAGAGAAGTATTATGTTCTGCTTTAATGCTTACACAAAAAAATATTTAATAATTCATGAGAATAGCCCAGACTACTTAAACTCTACGTTCCTTTAAACGTGAATTTAATAGCTTCAACTTAATACACTTTCACAAATGGATCATCTTTATTTTAAATTAGGATCTACTGTCATTAACAGTAGTGTTAACTAATAAATTTGGAGGCTGATCCTGGAATGTGCTGAGTGTCTGTGGAGGACTGGGTACCCTCAGTTCCCTTTCATTTCAGTGGGAATCGAGAACTTCATCTTGCAGGTTTGGGCCATTCTGATCTGAACTGAGCATTTCATTAAACTGCCTTTTTTTGGAAAGGTGCTAGTCGGGAAAATGCATTAACTAAGGCTATGTCAGTGTAGACAGGTGTGCAGAGTACAAGTACTGTGTGTGTAGCTATGCACCATAGTGAAAGGCAGGCTGTGTCCACACTTGTCCTTGCAGTGTATAGCTGCCCTTGGCTGTGGAAGACTCCTGCATGGGGAGACGGTGAGGAAAGGCTCTAGCCACGGGGAGCAGCCAAAGCCTTTCCCTGCTCCCTCCCCCTGGCCAGAGCCTTTCACTGTGGTGGGGAAATGCTCCAGCAGCAGAAACGACTAAAAATAGCGGAGTAGACATGGGAGGCATGGCTTGGGAATGGAGAGAGCGATGTAAGGCATGGAACCTAGGGGTTCAGGCATTTAGTCTACTCACCTAAGCTGTGTTTCATCATCAACACTGCTGTTGATTCCTGTAGCTGGTCATGCAGTGTCTGTACTCCACACACCACTGTAAAGGTAGACCTACCTTATATTTAACCAGAAGATAATACTCCACTCAAAGAATGTCCAAACATCAACCTGTAATATCAGCATTGTACATGTTTGGATATATGGGCTTGCTTGTCTTAGGCCCTTTTCTGCCTAAGGTGCATAAAGGTCTGTTTCTTTTAACTGACTTATTGAAATTACCAGGTAAACACAACAAAAAGAGGTGCACACATACCCAACCTATCTCATACATTCAGGAGCAATTAACAGACGTGATAAGTTCAGTAGGAAAGTGTCATTTTCAAGTAATGTGGTCCCAGACTGGACACATTTTAAAGAATATTTTCTTTTCAGATTTCTGGAATATTTCTCACTAATCACATTCAGTGGGTCGGCTGTCAGGGGAGCAAACCAGAGCTGAGAGGTTATACGTGTTCGCTCTGGAAGCTGTTCCACACCTTAACTGTTCAAGCTGCAGTTCGACCAAAAGCCTTAATCAACACAGGTAAGCAGCAGTTATGCAGGAGAACTAAAGGAGGGGAGATCTTGATGAGGCAATCTAGCTGTGAATAAATTAGCATAACAAATACTGGATTTGAATAAATCTCTGCTCAGGGATCTCACACACACACACTTTAATAAAAGATGCACTCCAGTTCCATGGAGGACATTGACATCCAAGGCTCAGTGTTTCAATTCTGGACCAGTAGGGGTCAGGGCATATCTGCTTTGTTGCAACCCTTCTGGTTGACTCAAGAACTGTTTTGATGGGCTCTGAAAGGAGCAACAGCCATCCCTTCTCCCCTGCAAGAGTGGTTAAGTTAGGTACATTGCCTTGAAGATGGGGGGGGGGGGAAATGAAACCTGGATGAGTGGGAATGTCTTTGAAACACTGAACTGATGTTTCTCCCAATGGAGTGGGAGGGGGTATGTAAATCTATTTGTTAGGATAGATCATAGCCGATATTTTTTTTTAAAAAATGTAAATTAGTAGTTCAGCTAAACTAGTTTATAAAGCAAAATAATTGGTCATGAACCAATTGATGTAATTTTTATAGATACTAAATCACAGGACTGAATAATTATTTCAACTGCATTTTCATATTGTTGGTCCACCAGGAAAGTTTGTGTCCATAAGCAACATTTCTTGTTTAATAGCAGACACACCGTATAATTACTTACTTGTCTTTTACACAGGGGGGTCAGGAAAATTTGGTATTGATTCATATTTAAGAAGCTTGTTAGTCAGATGCACATTTTATTTCCATCATGGTCAGAAGACTGAATTATTGATGCTAAAATGAAATTTTCTAAATCATTTTTTATTTGATAGGACAGTATTTGTTTTTATTCTTGCTCTGTTGTATTTTTAAAATACTTGCACTGATTATAATGTCAAAGCAATGTAATGGAAGAGTTCTGGAAATGTTATAGCAAATGGATAAATTATGGAATACCTTTTAAATCATCCCTTCAGGAATAGGGCAAGAATAATCTGAGGTTGGAAACTACCCAATTACACTTAAATTGAGGCAATTCATTTCCCTTAATTATGGCCCCAAATGCTCTGTATGTTAAGAATCCACTTTGGCTTCCATCAGTCAAAAGGGACTATTTAGTGATCGAGAATATGGAGGTTTGTACCTTTTTGCTGATATACCTGTTTGAGAGAGACTTTGTAAAACAAAATGGACAATTAATCTAGGCAGAGCCAGGCTATAGGAAGCCTGTGTGGAATAACCCTGTGTCCAGATATGTGGATTGGAGTCACAAAAACAATTTTCAGGCAAGAAATGTCCTTGAAAGATAAAATTCTAGGAAGAATGTCCCCACGTGGCCAACGTCAGAAACTGGTTCAATTTTTTCCAGTTGCCATCTGTAACAGGCCAGTTTAAAAAAAAAAATAGTTCTGTGGTTGAACTCCCAAATTATAGGCACAAATGTTTGTGCAGCATTATTTGCAGACAGAATTAAGGTTGCTTAATTGTCTTAGCTGGACTCCATCTACAAATTAGGTAGTTCAGCATCTAACTGGCAGTACTTGTACATTTATAGTTGTGGAAAGACAGGTTAAATCCCTTTTAGAAGTTAACACCAGTAGTGCCTAGTGAAGAGCACACCCTAGAGAGGCACATTGGATGGCACGGCACTGACAGCCAGCATAAGTTACACCTCCCGGTGCTCTTCATTCACTCATTCCACTTGTCATAAAAATGCTGTAATTTAGCAGTATGTTTGGTTTTTTTGTTCTCCATAATTTAACTACACAAAATGGAATCTTAAATTGCTCCCATATTGCAAGTGTGTTTTCAAGGAAGGCAGAAATTTAAAGTATACTCTAGAACCTGAAAAATCTTCAGTACAGTACACTTAGCTATCAATTTAAATCGAGGCAGATATTTGATCACTTCTTATGGTGAAAGAATTGGGTCAGTCTGAGACTGTCGGATTATGTCTTGGGAGGTTTTCCTCTCCTTATTGCTTGTTTAAATCCCATCTACTAAAAAGCATGATGCACTCCCTAATCCTTCCCACCACAGGTAGGGTTTTATGATTCTTGTCCACTTTAAAGATTAGGGTTACCCTGAATTGCAGTAGTTTGGGAGGAAAGAGAAAAGAAGGATTACACGATGATACATGGCAGATGTTAATAGAAGATCCATCTTTGGGCTGATAAAAGAAAAACAAACAATGAGCCATTTCACGTTTGGATTTTTTATTTTTTAAAAGCAACAGTATTTTCTTGGTAGTTCTAGTTACTTGTAGAGTATGATAGCTAAGGTGAATTTGCTCTAGTTTTCTTAACATATTGTTTCCTCCAATATATATTTGCAGATACATTGTTAAAATGTTGATCTGTGTGGTCTGATCCTGCAACAAGATTGGTGTAAAGGAATCTAGTGGAATCTTAGCGCTTAAAATCATTGCAAGAATTCAGTCCTGCAATCCTTAGTTATATGAGCTGTCCTGTTGAGAACATGGGGCTATTCGCATGAGTAAATATTACATGTGTAAGGTTTTGCAGGATGCAGTCCTATATTTGTTTTATTGATAACATCCAAATTTTCTCAAGAATCTGTAAATCCATAAAATCACTGGGAACTGTCAAAAGATGAACATTGTGATGCTTGAGATTTCAAGGATGTAGAATTTTAAGAGTTAATGTATATGGTTATGTATATGCGTGTGATTCTTTGCTCCTATATAAGGGGGCTGAGTTTGCCAATAATCTGAAGAATAGTATAAACTGCGTTTGTTTAAAAAAAATTAAAAGATCAATCTTTAAAATACTGTTGCTTAGTAATAGTTTTGTTTTGCCTGAAATTCATGTTGGCTTTCTAAAATTATTTTTCAGCAGTTCTTTTAATACTCACATTTAATCTGCTTTAATCTCAGTTGTTTTTTTTATTTATACATGTCTGTTCAATCACAGATATTGAATGTCTGAGTAGAGATTGTTCACCATTTATTACTTCTCTTTGGTTTCAAATCATTTCTTTTTATGTTTTGAGCTTTCATGTTTACAGCATAATGCTGCTGTTTTCGTTGCCTACATGTGTTTTATGAATAGACCCTTGTACATATGTTTCTGGAGTACATAAACAGTTAATATTTTTAATAGCTTGTGCTAACAATTTTTCCAGTGAACAGGGCAGGAGGTTATAGATGCACTACAGAACTGTTTTGAAATTAAAAAGTACTTCAAATATAATTATATTTAACAATAGTAAATGTAAATAAAATTTTGCATATGCCATTAGAAAGATATATTCAGTTAAATGCTGTAATCAGTTATGGTAGAACCTTACTGTAGCTCATCCCATTGCAGATTGTTGAGCTTTTGTTCAGCTACAGTAGTTGCTAATTCAGTCAGTCAATTCAATCCAGGGTGCTACATCACAAAATATACTACATTTGACAAAGGTTTTTACATCAATTATTTATGATCATTCATAGTATACTAGTAAATATACTACAGTGTGTTTTACAGGAGAAGTTAAGTATACTAGTCAGACATCTGTACACAGCTCTGCAATTAAATCTTTGAGAAGTACAGTAAGAGCACTCTGTTGCTGACTACGGGCCCATGGACTTGAATAAGGACTACTTGTAGAAGTAAACCGTGCATGCAGTCATAACGGCAGGATAAGGCTCTTCGTTTGAAGAGGTCTTAGCACTTTTTCTGCACTCCA
This sequence comes from Eretmochelys imbricata, assembly GCF_965152235.1. Taxonomy (NCBI): domain Eukaryota; kingdom Metazoa; phylum Chordata; order Testudines; family Cheloniidae; genus Eretmochelys; species Eretmochelys imbricata. The sequence continues at coordinate 21,565,865 of NC_135587.1, forward strand.
TAATAATGCACTCATGTATCTTCAGCATGGACATGTAAACACTATGAACCAATCGTCATGATTTTATCAGAAAATCATTCCAAAATTCTTTTTATAAGTGTTAAGTAAAGTCACTGTATTAAATATACATATATGTATGCCTTCGTGTTTATGTAAATGTAGTAAGAAGGGGATATTTGTGTTCCTCAAACTTACGGAGAATATTAATGAAAGGTGAGAGGCAGATTGGGGCTACTGAGACATTGTTACCTCTTAGAGGGGTTTTGCTGTTTGGGTTTTTTTAAATGAGGTCACCCATCATTATAGTATCTGAGCACAAATTTAATATTGAATTGACATTATGTGTGTTCATTCAGTCATTGAAAGAGGTCTTGGAGTATACTCTATTTTTGTAAAAATCACTTGCTGTATGAAGAAACTACAGTTGGCTTCACAGTGCCAAATCTTATTCTGTGACTTGAGCTTCTGAGAAAAGTGTTTTACCATCCATGTTGCACGTAGATCTTGTAACTGCCTTTCTTCTCTGTACTGGCAAAATATCCTTTGACTGGGAAATGAGTGAACACCACTGATTAGCTTTTGATACTATATATAATGTTATCCATCCTGTATTCAGTGCACCTCTGTACAGTCAAATATCTTTAACACCTCTGTGTCTGTCTAGTATTTGTTTACAACAAGGTTTTATATGTAGAAATAGCAGTTTTTCTTAGGCAGCAGAACTGTTTTATGCAAAACTGTTCACTGTCCACTGCTGTGTGAGCTCACTTGTATGATGGATATCCACATAAAGAACATCTGTAAAATAAAACCAACGTTCTACATTTTAAATGCTAGCATCATGGTGTGGAACCAACAGGGGGCAGCATTTCCTCCCCCCCCCCCCCCCCGATGCATTTTTATTTTGGTTTGCGATGTGTTTGCTTGTGCGGGTGGAATAATATTGGAAGCTGTGTTTGTTCAGGTGCTGCTAACGGGGACCCATTGCTCTTTACAGGTTTTGAAGATAATCCCCAAGTGGTCCTACAGATCATGCGGCGGTATATTCAGCACTTTTTTGGGTGCAAGGCTTGTGCACAGCATTTTGAAGAGATGGCGAAAGAATCCATGGAGTCTGTGAAAACCCTAGACAAAGCTGTTCTCTGGCTGTGGGAGAAGCACAATGTAGTGAATGACAGGCTTGCAGGTATGGGAGATCTGGCGTAGGAACATGTACCAAAGCTAGCTTTGGTCTGGTGGCTATGATGATAGTACTGTTCTACAATATAATTTGAACAAGTAGTGGTCTTAATTCTGTGGGTGTTCAAAAGTTATTAGAACTGATCACAGGGCACATTTCCAATTCCAACAGAAATAACTGTTGAGTGAGTAAAACTTCCATTTAAGGCACACCAGTCTTCGGGTCACAATGGTTCAGGACACAATAATGTGTGTGGAAGAGGCTCCGTTGTTCTCAAGAGCATCAGTATTTCTGAAGTTCCACCTGCTGGATGATGGGATGATCTTTCCAGAGTGCAATTCAAAGCCTGTTTGAAACTGAGCAATGCAGCTCAGCTACTAATCTGTGGACAAGAATAATTATAGTTCTTTCCAGAATGTTTTAGATCACCATTAAAACCTGTTTTCATTTTTTTTCTAGCTGGGAATACAAAAATCACTAGAGAAATGTAGTTTAGAAGATCATAATTGAACGGGATTCTGTTCCTCTGTGTAGAGTGGCGTAAACTATTCATAAATCAGTAATGGAATAAACTAAAATTATTCGTCAAACAAGATTTATTTTCCTATGGAGGTTTTTTATAACAATTGGACTAAAACACCACCAAACTATTAGGTTGTATTTAATCCATTGTGTTGCTCAGGTGTCCTATAACTTAAAGCACTAAAGAAAATTGGTTTCTATTTACACTTAGTACCTGTCTGCTGTTATGGATTAGTGAATGTAACATTACTTACCATTCAAATGTACAACATTGTGTTTATTTTCTGGTAAAGCTGCATTCCCAAGCTATGGGAAGTTTTAAATATTGTTTTGAATACAAACATTTTATCTTGTGCCTCCAAGCAGGAGAAGCACGCAACATATTAGATAATATTTTCCCGTAATGCATGTTACCAGTGTCTGAGGGGGTAAAGGGAAAAATTGGAGTCTTTTTCTTCAGAATAGGTTGCTAAATATTGTCAAGATAGAATATAATATTTTAGAAAAAAAATATTTCCTCCTTGGAGAGTTCACTAAGATGCTGGTTTGAGTGATGCAACAATTGGTCTAAGTCCCTTCTAGTAAAAATTTTGAACATGCATTGCAAATAATAATGCCAAATTATATGTGCTAAATTTGTTAAAAATACGTTTTCTCTTTCAGACTGTGATTTAGGATTAATCTGAAGTATAGGAACTTTACAATGAGTAGGGCTCTCTCTAAAAGCCACCTAGTGAATTCTACAAATAGTTATTTCCTGTTGTGTATTAGCATAGTTCTGTGAAATCTTTGAACAATAAATGTATTAATCAAAATCAGAGGTGCTGTATAGACACTGTAGCCATGTTAGTTTTTTCAACCAGAGGAGGACTTCTGTTTTAAAATACCTCAATTGAAGTTTAAGGAGTTTATTCTAGAGCAGACAAAGTCCAGTACTAGCTATGGAGGACAGCTACCACCAATTAAGACAGAATGATGGCGGCTGCTGCTATGAGAAATTGAAACACTAAAATTGAACCCAGTCCAAGAGAAACGCTTATATACTGTATTTAAAAGTTTAAAAACCATTATCATACATTTAAACTGTTTCAGTTGGCTTGTTAAGTACTGAAAATGGTTTGCTATAGTAGTAAAACACACTTCTGAAATAAGCAGGGTAAGGATGGAATTGTTGCCAGTATCTATAGAAACTTGTAAATGTATTTACAAGACTTTGAATGGCCTTGAAGCATCTTTCCGAAAACTAGGCTTCAGGACTACATAGTACTGTGCACAGAAGACCAGTTCATTTTGAGCCATAACTTCAATTAACTCCTGGAAATGCATTTGATTGAGTGGTTTTTATCATTTGATAAAACTGTAGCATTTGTGAACTGGTCTCCTGTTACAGGGAGACTGTCATAATTTAATGTTTGTGTACTCCAAGAAAAAAGCAGTAACTCAGAATATGAAAATTAACATTTTCAGCAAGGAAGGCTTTGTACTGATTTCAAAATTCATTCTTAGATTAGTATAAACTTGTTGACTCTTGCTTTTTAAGTGTGGCTTTTATTTTTGCCTTAAACTAAGCTTACTACTTGCATTAAATGGAAAATAGTCTCCTCAGTTTCAGATGAGCAGATGGATAGATTAAATTCTTTTGTCCATTTATATTTTCTCTTTTTCCTTACTTAGGTGATCCAAGTGAAGACCCAAAATTTCCTAAAGTTCAGTGGCCAACTCCAGATCTCTGTCCTGAGTGCCATGATGAAATTAAAGGGTTACACAGTTGGAATGAGGCCCAAGTGCTACAGTTTTTGAAGCATCACTATCACCATGAAAATATTCTATATAAATACGCAGAAGGCCAGGTTAACGCTAATGAAATAGAACTTGGGGATGTGAGAGAGAGAAAAGACAAAAATTTACCCAAGAAAATGAGTGGAGACAAAGAGGACAAGATCCTGGATCAACAAAATATGTTGGATTCAAAATCTAAGGTCTTAGATAAATTAATAACAAATAACGGACCTGTCAAAGATAGAGGTAAAAATGCAATCGAATCAGTTATCCATAAAGAGACCAAGCAGTCTGTGTCTTTCTTAGGGATTGGATTTTCTAACATAGACATGAGTCTATGTGTAGTACTTTATGTAGCATCGTCCTTATTTTTAATGATAATGTACTTTTTTTTCCGAATGAGGTCGAAACGGTGGAAGGTGAGGTATTATCGTCCAGCTGTGTAGAACTTATCAGAAATGATATTTTCATTGTAAGTGGCTGATCAGTACCAGATGCAGCTTTAATATTTATGATCAGGGATTTTATACACAGTATTGTTTCAAAAGCCCTCCTCCCCAGCTCCCAACTCATTTCACCAGTGTTCTCACTTAGTGCTGTAGAGCTTGCTCTAGGAATCCCAATATATGTCTAGTATCCAGGTCCATAGCACTAACTTAAAGTGTTCACTAAAGGAGAAACTTTGAACTTTTCCATTGACATATCATTACTTACTGTTTCCGTCCTTTATTGGTCTCTAATGTGAAGAATTGCACTGTGTAATTAGTTACTCCAAGTTTTGGAAAGAAACTGAATACTACTGTGTGTGTTCTGAAACAGCCTTTTAATTTTATCCTGAGTTGACTAAATAATCTACCTGTCCACCCACTGCACGTTGTGTGAGATCTTGTTGTTGCCTTTGGAGAAGAAAGAATTTCGATTTTTTTCAGAGAAAGAAAAAGTATTTTAATTGAATAAACTTTACAAATGTGTTACGTTTTTAAAAAAATGAATATTTTTTCTCCATTACATTTTTGTAGTTGGAAGCCATAAGTGTCCAAATACAATTTCTCCCTCACCCCTTAGTTCCAACTAAGGGAATATGCACTTCCAGGAGGCTCAGCAATTCAGGGTATTTGGATGATCTGAATAGTATACAAGAGGCCTGATTCTGATCTTGTGTATGGCAATGTCCGTTCAAAAGGAACCCTGTTGACTTCAGTGGAGTTACACCATTGTAAGTGAGAGCAGAACCAGGCCTAATCTTTCTGCCTGCCCCTCTGTTCCAAGTTTAAGCATAGCATTAAATAACCCACTCTTTATTTGCTAATTTATTAAGTAGGGAAGTAACTAAGGAATAGTTAGAGGAAATACCGTACTGCTGAATGATGCTATTGGAAGCCACTTCTCATGAGCTCTAGTAAAGTGAAACTCCATGCCAGGTCAAATAGACTGAAAGTCCTGAGTGGTTTCGGTGGGCCAATACAAATTGCAGTTCTGATTAGTGAATTTTTTACAACATTGTGACACATACAAAAAAACTTCAGTATAAAGGGTTCCACAATGTAAGCATTTCATTTAGAAATCTCCCATCCTGAGCCTGCGAGGTGGTGAGGAATCTCTGCTCCCAATTGTAAAGTTTTCTTGTGCTACCAAAATATGAGTGATTCAAGACAATCTCCTTATGCATGTTCCTTCTGCTAGTGCATTCCACTGTTTGGATTAAAAAAACAACCTAAAAATGGCCATACAGGGTCAGTCCAGTGGTCCTTCTACTCCAGAATCTGACAGTGACCGGTATCAGATGCTTCAGAAGGAATGAACAGAACAGGACAATTATCAAGTGATCATCCTCTGTCATCCAGTCCCAGCTTTTGGCAGTCAAAGGTTTAGGGACACCCAGAGCATGAGTTGCATCCCTTACTGTCTTGGCTAATAACCATTGATGGACCTATCCTCCAGAAACTTCTCTACTTTTTTTTAATCCAGTTATACTTTTGGCCTTCACAACATCCCCTGGCAATGAGTTGCACAGGTTGACTGCATTATGTGAAGAAATACTTCCTTATGTTTGTTTTTACACCTGCTGCTTATTAATTTCATTGGCGTGACCCCTGATTCTAAACAGACATTTAGCTGCAATTGTGCTCATCATTTCTACTCCAGTATGGGTTGTGGCAGCTTTTTGGCACATAGAAATTGCCATTCCAGATCAGACTACTGGTCTAGCTGTCTAGTATCCTGTCTCTGACAGTGGCTTATGCCAGATGCTTCAGGGGAAGGCATAAGAAGCCATGAAGTGAACAGATAACAAAATTACCAGCCCAAAGTAGAAGTTTCCTGATTTCAGCTCTCAGTGGATGGTTTATGCTGTGGAGCATGAGGTTTACAATTCTATCTAGTGTAACTCTTGGTGTTCTTCTTATCACTATAAATGTCTAATCTTTTTTTAAACCTGCCAAGCTCTAGTCTCAATGTTTTCCTTTGGCATTGAGTTCTGCAGATCAATTATGTTGTGTAAAAAGGTATTTCCTTATATCAGTGTTAAAGTTAACTGTCAATTTCACTGAATGTCCCCTTGTTCTTGTATTATGAGAGGGGGAATAAACAGCTCCAGGCTAATTCAATCATTTATTCCTTCATTTAATTTATTAATCTGTGTACTTCCGTAATGTCCCCTTATTTCCACTGGAAGCCCTATTATAAAGTTAAAACTTTGCAGTGAAAATGAGCTAAAACTTAGCACATGCGTCTCAACAAGGACGTGATTTTTTTAACATATATGTAACAACTGGAAATTATAGGGAGTTGTGTGTCAAACTACAGCTTCATGTAACTTTTTAAAAGAAGGCAAATGATTATTCAGAGAAAGCCAGTGTAAAGGGACCTGAAGTGACTATTGCATATACAATAACTATTGCATTTACAATAACTACTTCAAGAAATGTACTATGCATACATTTGTATGTGTCTAAAAATGCCTAAATCTGCATTCACACGACAAGAGCTGTGAAGAAACAATTAACTCATGTTTTTCTTAAGCTGCCTTAGGGCAAAATTTTGCCCATGTGCAAAGCCTGAATGAATGGGCTTTGCATGCATGACAAACCCCACCTCTATACCTGGAGCTAGAGGGTGAGCACCCATGCAGGTGTTCTGTATTCTGTCTCTACTGCCTGGGCCCTTGGCAGTGTGGTGAGGGAGCGGAGTCTGCTGTAGGGTGACTGTTTTCTGCTTGGGGTGTCTGTGAAGTTGTAGGAATTTCTCCAGAAATGGATGTGAAGAAGCAGCCATGACAATTTCACATCAGTCTGCATTTTTCTAGGTAAATTGATGTTTTTAAAGGTGTGGCACGATGGGCCAAAATGGCTTGCTTCCTCTTTTGTGGGATTGTTAAGGAATCCCTGTAAGGTCTCATGGGGCACATTTTTAAATAATATGAGAGCTGGTGAAACAAGAGTGGAAGTTAACAATTAAGCTTCTCAGTCTGATCAGTGCCATCGTGCTTTGTTATTATAGGGTTTCAAATAGTGGGGGCCCCAAAGTGGGAGGCTAGTTAGAACAGAGGCCAACATTTTGGAACTTGGAGGCTTTAAGTCAGGCACCTAACCAAGTGGCCTGATTTTTTCAGGTGGACTTGACAAAGTGGAGGGAGCTCAGCATCTCTAAAAATTGGGCACCTGATTTGGAAAATGTTGATTAGTCTCAGAGGGATCTTTAATACTAAACGTGTGATACTAAAAGAGCAAGGAATCTTATTTTTAACTCCGCTGGATGTGTAGAATTGGGATTGTTAGTTTTGTGTCTCATTTTGTTTTCATCTGTATATTAATTGAACCAATCGAGCCACTGAAGGATCATGGGGATGATTTTGCCCTTAGAACAGCTAGTGGGTGATGCATTGAAGAAAATGTTTTGTTCAGTGCATAAATACTGTAAGCTTTCACTCTGCCTTTATGCTGTTTGAAATATGGGAAGTGGAACACATACCCAAACTTACAGGATGGCTTTTTTTCTCAAAGAATACAGATAGATGTAAACAGAATTTGGATTATCCAATCTTGGTGTTACGGCTAAGTGCTGCCATGTAATTGGTACATGGCTTTCATTTTCATTGGTAACAATGCCCACCTCACTTGGAAAAGCTACCCTGAACTTTGGGTTTAGTTATGTAAATCTCAGTTTATGTGCTGTTATTGTGTAGGTTTAAACTGATCTGAGTTATTTCCTTTTGTGCATGATGACTGTCTTGATGGATTTCCACATTCAGTGCTATAATACGATTTTACTCATGGTTGACCGCGTCTCCAGAAAGTGTTAAGTGTCCGTCATGCGATAACGCAATGCTGTTTTGACATGCTGTATTACAAATACCCTGTGATCTGGTTATTTTCTTTTATTAAAATGCCTTTAAAAGCACCTATTCAATCCTGGAATTTTGATTTGTATAATGTGCTAAGTTCCAAAATTTGCAAGGTGAGATAAATCAATATGTATGGATCATATCAAACTTCCATTTTCAGGAAGGAATTTTGTCCATCGTAACGCACTGAAAGGGTTCTGTGCTGTTCAGAGGTTTTCAGTGTGAAAATATTAAAACTGCAGAAAAAAGTGAAAATAACAAATATAGGACCTACTAGGTCTAAGAGGGGAGGGGAAGTTACAGTGCCAAGAATGCCAAAATGAAACTATTCCCTTGAGTTCTAATTTTAACTGCAAATTGTGTGCATTTCATGTGACTCCTATTTAGAACTGGATATTAGTAGCGTTTTTACAAAAGGTTCAAATGTATTTTATGTGTCTGAAAAATGTTGACTACAAGCTGTTGAGACTGAATATAACCGTTCAGTAATTTAAGTGTTTTATTTATTTTTAATTGAATGACTTGAATAAAAGAGAAAGTAGTGAACATGAAAATGTCAGCGTGATACCTCTCTAGCAGGGAAAGTGCCCATTTTGTATTAAACTGTAAATTAATGTGCTCATTTAAATAAATAAATTGCAAACATTTTAGAAAAATGCATTTTTATTCTTTTTGTGGTCAAATCCTTTTTGATCTGGAGCCTGGACTTTTAGTACAACTTGGGGAATGTTGCGAGAATAACTTGGTAAAAGTCCATTTCAACCAGCAGGAGATATCATGTGGTGTTACACTTTCAAAAATAGTTGGCCAGAACCCAACACTTAACTTTAACCCTTTGAATTTCCAAATTCCCTTCCCCTCAGCCCCCACCCATGACTTCTTCATAAAGCGTTAATGTAAAAGGCATATTGGGGAAGCTGTGTCTAGTGAGGATGAAAAGCTACTTTCTATGTTTCACTTTGTTTCACGGCTCTTTGAGAGCTAAGACAAAGGAACGTGCCTAACAGCCAAAGTATTTACTTCCTCGCTGCTGCTAATCTTTTGGCCTGTGATTACACTAGACATTTGTTAATTTCTCACCAGTGCCTGTCCTCTGATGGTAGCAACAATGGGCATGCCAAAATTGACCCTGCCACCATTGTTTAACCCTGCTCAAATCAGTGCTGGGCAGTGCTGTTGAATGTGCTGAAGAGGGCAGGGCCAGGAAGACGGCTACTGTAGGTAGGAAATTGTAAGGGAAAAATAGGTTGTAGACAAGCACTTCGAAGTTCCAAACTTCCTTACAGAAAGGTGTGTTCCCTCACAGTAGCGTGTGCCCCTGGCTAGAACGCGTGGGGTTTGCTCACTAGCTGTTTGGAGGTTGGATCCCCCCGGGAAACCTGATGTTTGGGTTCGTTAGCTAGCCCCCTAAAGTGCCGGGAAGCGATCCTGTCCTGCTCGTTGAAGAATAATTCCCCCAACCCACAGAGTAACAAATGGTGCCTCCTTTTAAAATAGGTGCTGGGAGAAATCTGTGGAAGTCTTATTTCAGTACCAGTTAAACTGATTGAAACTCTAATATTTGAGGCCCAATTTTCGTTTACAGAAGCTGAGCTGGTTTGTCCCTATGGTAACAAATACGTAACACTAGGTTTTAGAACTGTTTTAAATTTAAAGTTCTTGGAGCATGTCCACAAAACAGCAAAGGAGACTATCTTGACAAAATTGATTTGGACTTATAAAAGCCTTTGACAAAATACATAAGAGAATTAAGGAAACTAAATTCTCCTGGATCAGAAAACAGGAATAGGTGGTCAATTTTCATCAGGGTAGAAAATTAACAGTGGGTTGTCCCAAGGGACTTGTTTCATATGGACAGTGAGGTGGCTAAAATCACAAATACGATGTAAGTTAATCAAAACAAGAGAAGACTACGAGGACCTCCCAAAAGTGCTGTTATGGCTGAGGTGGGGTTGAGAGTGAGCTCCCACCACCTATTAAATGCCTCCAGAAAGCAGTAGGTGAGCGTATATTTGTATTGGACCAGCTTCTGTTGGCCAGAGCTCGGTGTAGCTCAAAAGCTTGTGTCTCTCTCACCCACCTCGTCTCTCTTGAATGTCCTGGGACAGACACGGCTACAGAAACCTGGCCTATAGTACGTGGGGGTCTAGAATAGCCTCTGACAGCCAAATTCCCCTTCACATGGCAGAGGTGGGGTATGAAAGGTGGGTTTCTGGCACGTTTCAAATCGCCAGATCGCTCAGAGTAGATGGGGCCCTTTAGCCCAGCAAGGATGGCCTAACTGGGAGAAGGAAAACTCTGATCGCAGACCCACCCCCATCCATGGGTTCAGTGAAAGCTGATGTTACCACCTGTTAGCAGTCCACTGGGTGCACATTTAATCTAACTGGGGAAAGGCCCTCTTCTTGCAGTGTGTCAGGGATGCCAACAAATACACTATAGTCCTTAGCATAAAGTGACGGTTGGAGCTAGCGCTTTCCTTCTTTTTCTAGCAAGTTACCAAAGGGCAGTAGTAGATACTGGTTATAAGGAGGGGTGAGGCTGGCCTGTATGCTTCTGCGCCAGCAACTACTGCTAACAGTGGGAGGGCATTTCAGCCCTAGCCCAGAAATTCACCCGCCTCAAGCAGGGCATCCCTGAGCCAGTAGGATTTCTGGCAGCCAGTGTCTGAACTGTCCTCTAGAGCAGCGGGTCTCAACCAGGGGTATGCAGAGGTCTTCCAAGGGGTACATCAGCTCATCTAGAGATTTGCCTAATTTTACAACAGGCCACATAAAAAGCATTAGCGAAGTCACTGAATCAATGTCATACAGACAATGAGAGAGTCAGCAATTTGTCAGTAAGGGTGTGCTGTGACACTTTTGTATTTTTATATCTGATTTTGTAAGCAAGTAGTTTTTAAGTGTGGTGAAACTTGGGGGTACGCAAGACAAATCAGACTCCTGAAAGGGGTACAGTCTTGAAAGCTTGAGACCCACTGCTCTAGTAGGGCAGGGGGACTAGCAGGCAGAGCAAAGCTAGATGAAAAGCAGTGCCCTTCACAGCCAAAAAAGCATCGTATCATGAAAGTAGCAACAGTGAATGTATCCAGTTTGTTGAATAAAAGTACCAAAATCACTGCTTCCCCATCCATCGGGTTTCCTGTACACCCACAACGCTGATCTGGAAAGGGCTGTTTTGGGGATCAGAGCACAGAGCTGGGAGTCGGGATCTGGCTTCTATTCTCCACCTTGGAACAAACTCACTGGATGACTTCAGGCAAGTTACTTCCCCGGTCTGGGCTTCAACTCCCCCCAGCACTAAGGTGTGAAATGATCCCTGGCTCCTGGGCTGGAAAGCGCAATGCAAGCAGCAGGGGTGTCTGAAGGCCTGTCTTCCCCACAGGTGTGGGGCGAGGACAGAGTTCCAGCCTCCGTCATGACCGTCTTGGTTGCTTTACTCTGCTCCACGCCAATTGCTGCTGAAGCCCCTTACTCAGAAAGCTCTGGCCCAGGGCAGAGTCATCGGTGTCATTCTTGGCCTGATTTGCTTGAGTAAGACCTGAAGTGCTCAGCATCTCTGAAAAACTCCCACAGATTGCAAGGAAACCAGCGAGCTACTCTCCAGTCCCATCACAGCAAACGCTGCTGGCCTTTGGGCTAATCGCTAGGCTGCCATGCAATCCTGTTCGCTCCTCCAGCCCTACATTAAAAACCCTTGGGGAGGAGGGCAGGAAGAGATGGTGGCAGGGGTTTAATGGACAAATGTAGGCCACTAGTGATGATGCTCTCAGTGCATCATGCCCTGGTTTGGTTGCCTTCTCTAAGGGAAGTAAGAGCCTAAAGGGCTTCACTGGCAAACTGTTGCAAAGAAGTTGGCACCCAGTTCCCCAAGCCTGGCATACAGCATGAGCACAGGGGGAGGGAGGGCACCGAACCAAGCAGTTCTTCCCACATGTGACTGTTCTCAAAGCTGCACGTGTGCTCAGGGCATTTCCCCGTGGCCACTTGCAGGGGCTCTAGCCTGCGGGACAGCTGGGCACACCACACTGCTCTTGCAAAGCCCCCTGGTGCCACTCCAGGTGGTACCCCCGCCACCAGTCCCTGAAGAGAAGCGGGTGCTTGTTACCTTTGGCATCTGCCCTTCTATCTCCAGTCTCCTCCTCACCCCCGAGAAGAAGAGGAGAGCAGCGATCCACAGGATCCCCGAGAGAGACAAAGCCAGCCAGCGGCTCGGCCGTCTCATTGCTCAAAAGTCCCACCTGGAGGCAAGGCACGGGGCAGAGGGGCTGGCACCCCCGTGGCGGGGGGAGCACTACCAGCGGGCTGCTTCCCTGCACGGGGCATGGCTGGAGCGGGGGCTGCTCCGAGCCTGGGCAGAGACAGAGAGCAGCAAGTCCCTGGCTGGTCGCTGCGCGGGGCGGGGGAGGAGGAGGAACTGGGGGTGGCGAAGGCTGGGGAGCAGGGAGGGAGAGGCTGGTTCAAAGCAGGAGCTTCAGCACCAGATGGTGTCAGACTCTCTGGGAGGCAGGAAGGTGTCGCTGTGTGTCTGGCTGTGTCACCCTAGGTGTTTCCCCTGCCGCTGCCAGCCACGGCGTCCCCCTGCCGGGAGCAACAGTGTAAAAAAAAATTGGGGGGCACTGCTTTTTGGCTCCCCCAAATCTTGGTGCCCTAGGTGGTTGCCTAGTGGTTACACCAGCCCTGGATGTTGGTGAGGAAATCCCAAAGTGCAGGATGGTAACTGCAACACAAACCCTTTGGGGCAAGGAGGGAACTAAGCTGAAATGAAACCAGATTAAAGTAGGGGAAGTTAAGGGGAAGTGCAGCAAAGAAGTTAGTGCAGTCAACACAGGATAAGTGCCTGGAAACAGATTTGGCACCGATTGAAGCGGAGCGGCACCACCTCAAAAGAATAGGGACTGTGGTGGCAGAAGAGATTTGTGGATGATGCAGGTAGGAAAAAACAAGTGAAAGAGAGAAGTGGAGGAGGACTGGCAAAGAGCAGGTATGCTGGGCCCTTCACTCACAGACTCAGCTAAGAGCCCTGGATGGATGCAGGGTTGGTAGAAATCCACTTTTACTTGAGCAGTAAGTAAGTGCACGAGGCCCAGCCTCCTTGTGTGTCTTGCAGGGTAAACTGCTAAAGATGGGCAGGATCACCCAAAAGGTATGTCAAGGGCCCTCCTTCGAGCCCTCTGATTTCTGCCCTGGGCACAAGAGCAGCACAGAGCATGTATCCTTTCAATCTTGTGAAGCTATTTACCAGGCAGTAATTTAATCAGCAAACATTTCCACCCCCAAGAATGACGGCTGGCCTTGAAGCATCTTTTCTGCTCAGCTCCTCACCTGCCTCATTACTCATCATTAATTTACTTACTAGGCTTCTGACTTACTAAACAGCTAATGTACTTTCACTGCCCAGGTTTTGTTCCTTAAATGGTGACATGCTGTACCACCGCTGAGGGCTGGGTTCCTTCCACCTGACCGCAGCAGAGCCGTTACCCACTCAGTTGCCCTCTACATCTTCTAGCCACCCTGCAAAGGCGGGGAGCCTTGCACCTGCCCGGCTGAGCGTGTTCTGTAGCGACCCACAGCCCAGTACTCAAAGCCACAATAAACATTTAAGACTGGGTTAGTGGAGGAGACAGCTGGAGTCAAAGTCAATGCAACCCTGACTTACTTTTGCAAGGGGGTGGGGAGAGGAGGGAAATAAATCTTCCTTAAGGTTGGGGGCTTCCCAGATTTGATATTTATCTGTGATCGTCCCAGGCACAAAAGCAGCTTGTTACTTTAAAAAAAAAATCTGATGTTTTCTTGGGGAAAAAAATCAACAAACCAATACAATGGAGATGTCCAAATTAAATCCAACCGTCATGATTCCTGGCCTCAAGACAAAGGCATGCAAACCTACAAGTCAGTTCGCTTTATGTTTCTGTTAGCTGTAATTTACCAAGGAATCATCACACTCCAGGTGCCTTTACATAGGTGCTGGAACTAGGGGCGTCGCTGCAGCCTCTGGCTTGCAGTGGTTTTCAGCATATGCAGGGTTTACAGTCTTGTTCGGTGGCTCTCAGCCCCCCCTGGGCCTTTACCTGACAAATTGTGAGCCAGCCTCCCCATTAGCTGGAGAAACACCTTCTCTTTGCTCGTCCTAGGTATCACCCTCAGAGCTTGTCTCGCTTCTATTTCCCCCCCCACACACACACACCCACACCCAGGTTACCCACCGCATCTGTGCATGACTCATTCATGTGACTAGAGCACCACTTGAGCGCAGCGGTTAGCTAGTGAATATTAACTCGGGGGCTGCTCGAAAAAAATTCTGAGCTTGACTTTTTTTTTTCTCCCCTATTAGCCTCTTTCCACTGGAAATCTAAACTGACCTGCCTCGTCTCTAATCTGTTTCCCGTGGGAATTATATTCACTATTTATTAGTTTATGTGGCGGGGTGGAAAACTGGAAGAAATTTGAGTCCTGCTCAGGGGAAGGCTGGACAGGCTGTTTAAAATGGAAAGTTGCCTACAGAAAAGCAGGCTGCAAACAAAGCAAGTGTCTGGTTTCGTAATGAATAATGAATGATAAAGGCCGGGAAAGTCTTTTTTATCCACTGAAATATGCACAGGGAGGGTGGCACGTCCCCGGAGGAGCTTTACCTGGTGAATTGCACCCAAGATGGAAGAGCCTCCGTGCAAAACCAGCCCTCTGCTGTGCGAACCTGCAAACGGACACGTGCCTCAGCCACAGGGCTCGCCGGGCAGCGTTTTCCGGCGGCGAATGCAGATTGGTCAAACCCCAAAGCTCGCGGGAAAGGATCCGGTTTGATTCAGTTCCCATTTAAAAAAATGTGACTATCTCGAAGCGGTCAGAACACACCCCTTGAGGAGCGACACTCCCTCAGCAAACACAGACAGACAGACAGGGTCATTTCTTCAGCTCAGGGCGACATTGTGGCGATTTTTAACAAATTCTGAAACCCACCTTTGAAAAGCTGGAATAGAAACTAAACGGGCTGCCATTAGCGGCCGTTCGAAGGCTCCCTTTTCGATTCGGATTCGATTTCGTTTCCCGCACACGACAAAGTTCAGGATTTCGGTTTTTTCTTCACGCTTTGGGAAACAATAAAAGGCCAAAAAGTCTCCCAGGACGGGAAACGTGTTTTTAATTAGCGGCCTGGCAGGTTCCTGGAGCTCGTGGGATACCTGTCCTGAGGCACCATGAAAAATGCCGAGACGTCCCTAACTAGCCCCTTTCTCTTTAAAAAAAACTTGCTTTCCTGTTGGTTGGTTTGGTGAGGAAAAGCAACATCCGCAGGGAAATGGCCCCTGCCCATCAGCCTTTTGGGGAACAAACTATTAATTTTAACTAGATTTGAGCACAACAGGGAATATCCCTTGCCACCTGGAACTTAAAACCCAGGGGCCAGCGCTGGGCCAGCAGCGTGTTCACATTCTTTGGGGCAGGTCTGGGGTTTGTCTACACAGCGCACAGAGCAGACCTGGCCGTGGGGGGGCTTTTCCCAGGGCAGTGCCCCTCTCTCTCGCTCAGGGACTGCCCCCCTCGGCGGTTGATCCCTGATTCCCTGAGAACAAATGTATCCACCTTTTGGCCTTCCTAACTGTGGGCAACTTCGGTGCCGTGAAACCCGGGCAGCCCAGCAGAGCCGCTCCCTTAGTCAAGGTGAATTCACTTTGATCCCTTTCTATTTCATTCGCTCTCCCCAGCTAATTAAAGCGGAACCCCGGGGGTGTTGATTTGCTGGGCTCGGCGGATGGGTTACAGCAACAGGGAAACTGGCCGCTTTGTCCCAGAAGATGAACTCGGTGGCTTTTTAGGCTGGATTTTCGCGACCCTTTGGATATTCGGAACCTTTCCGCGACTATAGAGCGAGACACCGAGAGCTCCTCCGCGTTTCCGATAATGGTTATTGCGCAGCTGGGGAGCGGGCTGTGGTCTCCCGCAAAGCTTCTTTCCTCCTTACAGCGGCCCCGCAGACCGCAAGCCCTCACCCAGCGCCCGACCTGGGCTTTTCATTTCCCCTCTGCCTGGGGGCACCTAGGAGAAACGAGATTCCTCGCGCGGGGGGCATCGCAGCGTGGTTCATCCTCGCCGACATACTTCGTGGGGGGAAATCGGAAATCTCTGGGGTTGGCCCCGCTCTTGTCCCCGGGTGTGACTTTGGAAAAGCAACGCGAACATATGCGCTTGCAGGCTGCCTGCCTCAAGCCGCTGTTATTAATTTGTAATCCTCTCAAAGCAGGAGGTAAAGGGATTCATTCAGATTAACTGGCTCACAGTAACAACCATAATTATCAGCCCCTGATGCTAGGGAGGAAACACACGCACACCAGGTGCTTGGGCTGCTTGTATTTTGGTTAAACACGACAGCCCAAGCGGAGAGGTGTGAAACACACCAGCCACGTGCCTGGGAAACCAGGGGAGATTCCCGAACAGAAGAGCACAGGCCAGGGGGGTCCCCATCGGTCCTGACCAGGCTCAGAGGAGCAGGAGAAATGCCTGTGACCTATATCCGCGGGGAGAGCAGAGTGACCCAGCTCCAGGCTGATGCTGGAAAACAAAACAAAAAACCCTCGAGTGAGCAGCGAGAGTCTCCTCGACCAAACTAAGGAAAGGGCGAGTCCACGGGGCTGTAGAATCGCCAGAAGAGCCATTTGCCCTGGGACCGATTTGCCTTGGACCCTTTGCAGCGTTTCCTTCCCGGATCTGTCCCCAGGGCCTTAGGCCTGTGCCGGCCTTGCGTGCTCACTTTCCTTCCCCGGGCCTCCGCTGGAAATTAAGCTAATTAAAGGGCCCCCAGCTCGAAAGCCCGAAGGGGGACTCAGGAGGGCCAGGCGCGAGTCTTCACACCAACACTTGGCTAAATCAGCGTTTCAAAGCGCATTAGCTTCCCAAATTCATTAACTAATTATAAAAACAAACCATCCACATTTAACCAGCAAAGCTGCGGCGGACTGCGGGGGAGGAGGGGAATTCCGGCTTCCGAGGGGGAAGGTTCGTCCAGGGAAATGGGAAAAGCAACTTTCCCTGGAGGCGGGGCAGATATTTTTGAATCAACCTTCGGAAAAGTAACGATTTTTTTTTTGGGGGGGGGGGGGTAAATAGCAGCTGGCCTGCGCTACTTAACGCGACGCTGGATTTCCTCTCGGTTTATAGATTCCTCCTGGCAAAGCCAGAGAAGGTCAGAAAGCGGGAAAGAGTGGGAGAAAAGAGTCTCTTTGATTTCTGTAGCCCAGTCAACCAAAAAACCCAGCATTTGCCCGCTCCTTACCCGCGCTACTTTTTGGCCTGGATGGTTACTGATGGCTCTTCCTTGAATGAATGTGGCTATTAACTTTGTCAAGGGATTATTTAGCCTCTTAATGTACAAGAAACATTTGCTTTTAAGCTGTTTGCCTTTAAAAATACATCTTTGATGGCTAGCTCGGAGGCCTGGCCCTGTAGCTGTCTCCGGGTGTCGTTAGGGAACAGAAGGAAATTGCACCCGAGCGGGTTTGAAGTTCCAAGGTGTGTTTTTAAAATGCAGCAAAGTGGGGTTTTGAAACCAACCAAATAACGCTTTGTATTTATGTGGCGTCGCGTTTCTGCTCGGGAAATGATTTATTTCAGGGCGCACGTGTGTGAAAATACAATAGATTCCCTCGGGTCGCACAGCGGGTTTCTTGGGTAGGAATCAGTTCGGAAAACCAGCCTCCCCACCCCTTTAAAACACGCTCGGATGCTGACATCTGACAACCAGCCCCCACCACAACCCCAGAGGAAGGAATCGCTCCTCCAGCGTGCCCCTGTGATCCGAGCAGGGGCGGAAACACCCGCAACCCAACAAATTCATGGCATGATGGACCGAGGGGGAGACTTTTGTGGCGGGACAAAGGCGATGCGTCTTAACGAAAAGGGAGATCTGCATAAAGACAATGAGCCGACGCTGGGGTCCGCCCAGCCCCTATTGTGTGGGCTGAAAGCTGGACACGTGTATGGGTATGTCGGGGGGGGGAGCGGGGGGGAGACCACACGCCTGGCTGGCTGGGCGTCCTGTGTCAGCACCATGGACAGCTCCCCCTCCCTTGCCAGTCGCTCGCTGGGCTTTGTTATGCTAAGCAGCACACCGGTGGCAACCGAGGGTCAACTGACGCCAGCCACTGCGAGGTGGGAAGCCAGCGCTGAGCCGGGCCCCCTTTCCCCAAGCCATTAGATTGAAGCTGCAGCATCTCCCAAGTGCGGGGAGGTGGCCGCCGGGCGCAGCGCTCCCGGGCAGGGCTCCCGCAGGAGAGGGAAGGCAGCTCAGTGCCAGGGGGTGAGAGAGAGTTGGCCTGTTTCTGCCCAGGCGACCCTAGCCCACCAAGTTCTGAAGTTAGCCCAGGTCGCTCCTTCCTCGCCCAGCCCCGAGATGCTGCTGGAAAGAGTCCGAGCTAGTTCAGAGAAGGCAGCTGAGATCTGCCCCTTCAGCAGGAGCCCAGGTAAGAGTCTCTCTCTTTCTCTCTCTCTTTGTTTTCTCTTCCCAATACTGGACAGCAACAACACCCCAGCTGTTCGTGGCGCGGGCGCGGGGGTCAGGAATTCCCACCCCACTCCGCATGGAATGGGTCCCCGGCCCAGCAAATGTCACCCTGGTCTCAGGAGGATCTAGTTAAGATACATTGCAGAGAGGAGGTCTCAGCTTGAACTAGCAGAGTGCTGGGGGGCGAGGGGGGGGGAAGACCCCCCCCTTTACATGTAACCGGGAAAGCAGGTGTTGGTAACATGTGGCTCGCCGATCTCTGGGGTGGCTACACCCCACTGTCAGTGACTTTCGGGGCTTGGGTCCCCGGCGCCTGGCTGCTGCAGGGTGGTAATATTTGGCGTGGCGTTTACATCATCTAGTTAGCAGATTTTCCCGTGCCTGGAGCTGTGTTCCCACGTGTTACTGTCCGAGCTGGGGAGGGGCTGGATCCATTGCAGGAGGCCTCTCCTGCTGGCTTTCTGCAAACAACGTTTAAAAAGGAAACAAAACGAAAAGAAAAGAAAACGTGTGCTGGGGGGGCCGGGGGGGAGCCTCGCTCGCTGTGTGGGGCTTTGCCTGCCACAGGCGTTGGGGACGGCTAATGAGCGGTATTGTTAGTGGCTGATCTGGACAGCTGTAGAGCGCGTGTCTGACCTGGGCTGTCCCAGCTCCTCCATCACTCGCGGCTGCCATCCCGCTCCCCTCCCGCAGCCCCCCACGCCTCGCCTAAGCCTCAGGCCCTTCTCCGGCCGGGCTCTGCCAGAGGGGTCCACAGGCGAGCTCCCTGTGCCCGCTCCTCGGGGATGTCAGCGCGCTCAGAGCAGCATCCTGTGTGTTGTTCCCCAGTCCGTGCCCCAAGCTGCGGGCAATCCACCAGCATGCGGGGGCTATTTCCGGGTACACTCCCCACCCGGGATAGGCTGGATCCCGTCTCATTGCAGTCCGCAGGAGAGGTCTGATATTGACTCACCCGGGAGCCGGATCGGGCCTTTCCGCTCCAAGGGCAGCGCTGGCGAGAAAGAGCCGCGTGTTAAGAGAAACTCGATTTATTAACACACCTTGCTTTGATAATAGGGCTTCTCATCCGCTTGTTGTGACCCAGCTGATGCTGTTAATCAGGTGGCAGCTCTGCCCTGGGATGACTCGAATATCTATTAACTGGGGGAGGGGGGGTGGGAAACCCTATTCTTCTGGAGTGAGAGAAATCAGACCACATTTGCCTTTAAATTAACTAGCCTGCCCGCTCTGAATAAGCAGCACAGGATTCGAGATACCGGATGCAGTGAATTATTATTCATTATTATTGACATTTTAGCTGGGGAGAATTTAATATAATAAGTAAGCAGCTAAAATTATGAAACAAGCAGCTGAACGCTGTCTAGATAGATCTCTCCTCTCCCCTCTTTACACATACCCCGCACACCAGCAGCCAATATGGCCTTCAGTCTATTTCACATGCTTCAGTTCTTTATCTATTCGGTTAAAAACTGTCTCACCCTTTAATAAATACCCAGCCCAGCTCCGATGCGTCCCGCTGCAGCCATCTCCCTTTGAATGGATTATCATCACCAGGGCACCGAGACAGAAGTCTAGCAGAGCCCCAACCGCTTAGCTCATTCAAATGCACATTGGCTCTGAGTTTTAACGAAAGGGTTTGGATATTTGTTCTGGTCCTTTTCTGTTGGAAGAAGCGTTCCCCAATGGGAGAAGTGGAATTCGAAGGGAAATCTTGTCAGACCTAAGGATTGGGTTTTTTAACTGTAGACACTTCAATACATCCCCGTCCCTGGACATGTGTGGACATAGCAAGAAGAAATCCCGCTTGATTGAGGAGTAAATAATCCAGGGAAATCCAGCTGATTTTTGCCGATTCCTCATCTGTTCGTTTGCTTGATTAACTCTTAGACTCGGGGGGATCTCTCTAGTTTTGTAACCTTTAAAACTCCTTCTTCCACTATGTCTAACGGATATTTGACTCCAAATAGTCTGATAGCTGCAATGTCCTTCCCGAAGAAGTGAATGTAGGTTAGCTAGCCTGGATGGTTAGGGACTGAAAGGGAAGCTTGGGTGAAATCCAGCAGGAATGTACTTGTTTAAAGGAACAGACTAAGATCTCGATATTACTTTCCTTTCTGCTTTCAGGGAATATACTTGGCTCTCTCCCGCCACCCTGGACTCTTTAGTCTGTTTCAGCAAGGAAAGAAAAATAATCTGGAATTTTAATCCTAAAAAAATGTACTTTATTATTTAGGGGTAGAAAAAATCACAGCTGCACAGGAGAGTGGAGATGTTAAGAAATCAATTGCTCAAACGTTCCTTGATGGTGCTTTATTAATAGAGAAGCCCTTTTAGACAAGAAATAAAATAGGGGTTTCCTGTATAAACAGAGACAAATAATGTACCGGTTCAGGAGAGCATCTAGAGTAAACCGCTAGCGGATTAAAATAGCATTTGCAGCCCTTCAGAACAGCTGTCACCCTGCAAAACCACTCGACTGGGTTTGGTTATTCGGTGTAAATCAAGCTGATGCCGCTGATCGAAAGCGCGAAGCCGCATTCATGGATGCCGGGGGATTGTCTGGGCTGGCGCCCGGCTGCCCTCTGAGCGGGCAGGTTGTTACACCCGCGGAAGAGCAATGGAGTTCCCGGGCTGGGGCTTTGTCAGAGGCTAGAAAATCAGAGACCCCGGGCAAAAAAGAATCGGAGCCTTTCCTTCCAGAGTAACCCATAAACCAGGAGCACAGGGTGCCCTCCCTGCGACAATTCCAGACCCCTGCATTGGTAGGAGATGTTAGTGCAACGCAAGATCCTAACAATGAAAAGTACAGCCCTCATCCCTCCCAGGTAACCCCCACGCCTGGGAGACAGAAAGCCCAACGAATACAGCTCCAGAGCCTGCAGTTAGCCGAAGGGGAAATGCTGCTCATGCAACACCAGATGCTCCAGACCTAAAAGTCTGTCCCTTGCAGCACATGCCTTGGCTCCACGATGGTGAATATAATTCCACACCAGTGTCCCTAGTTTAGGCATGAAAAGAATCACAACGCACTGCTTTGTGTAGATGTGAATTGTGCTTTAGAAGTTGGGTGGGTGCAAAAGCAGATCACACCCACCCACACCTTATACCCCTGCTCTTTGATAAAGCGTCATGGCTATCTGCAGCTATAGAGAGTATCACATGCCCTTTCTATCACGCCTCGGTCATAAGTGTTTCTCATTTGATACCATTAGTGTCGCCTGGCTCCTTCAGAGAAGGCGATCAATAGGACATAAAATTATTATTAAAGCTTAAAAGTTGGAAGTAACATTGAAGCATCGCACACCTTTCACCAAAATGCGTTTCATATCCTCGGAAAATGCAGGCAAATGGGGCATTGATTTTGAATTCATCTGCAGGGTACAGCAGGATCACTACGCCTGATTTCCCCAGACACCTTTTGCCTCTAAAGATCAGTGTCAATAAAATTTATCAGGGTGTTGTCGCACTTAACATTTGATTGAGCTGCCGATCTCGCCCAAAGTAAACAGTTGTCTTAAAAAAAACATAAAACTGGGGGGACGGGACTGGACACCCTTATTAGAAAGGCTTCTTCTGTTCCCCACGCCCGGGAAATGTTAGACTGGCTTGGCCAAGTCCTGCGATCCTGTGACACGGCGGGAAGTGGGAGGAGAAAGAGACAGGTTTCTCCAGCAGGTCTGCCTCCAGCTGCTCCCAAAATTCCGAGCGTGGCAGGCAACTTTGCAAGCTCAGAGTCAAGGGAGCTGTTCCGTGCAATTCCTGAAGAGCTTGGTTTGCCACGGAAGCCAATGGGAGCCTTTCCATAGGACTTTGGAAAGGGCTCGGATTTAAAGGGGGGGGGGGGAATAGATGAATAGAAATAATGATAAAAATCAGATTCCCATTGACTCAACTTCCCCCCCCCCATCCCCACTTGTCCCTCTGAGACCAACGTGGTCCAAAAGAAGAGGCGATGTAATCCTCCCAAAAGATCTTTTATCATTTTGCAGGTAGTTCCTATGAATTAATGATCTGGCCCATTTACTTTCAACTTTGGGACTTGATTCCCCCCTCCCCCCGCCGCCTTCCTGGGCAAAACCCTCTTCCTTAAAAAGAGAGGTTGTTTCACAGAGAGGGAGGGCGGTGGGATGCTCATGGATAAGAAGCTTTCCCAATATTTCGGCATTACTGAGGACAGTCCATCCAAACACGACCCTGCCCTTGGTTCTAGGGCTGATTGAAGAGTTCAACCCAGTTTGCAGCGCGCGTTGATCTGATTTTCCTGACCCCTGCGTGGGAGCGCAGACTGCAGGAGTCCATGCTCCAGCGTGGGCTCGGCCGCAGAGTCTGCGCGCTGTGCTAGGGCATGATCCTTCCCGGGGGAAATGTGAGCTTTTCGATCGGACAAGTAGACATTTAGCTCTCCCCCCTCACACGAGGCCGGTTTCCTCAGCTGAGGACGGTAGAAATATCTTCCACCTGTGGCCACAGTGGGACAGGAGAGGAACTTCAGGGGGGTGTCACTAGTGTATTTGCCAAATGAGGGGGGGTAAATACATGAAATGCAAAGCAATTTCCTGGGGGGTCTTAATTTTATACTTCCAGATTCGATGGGACCTCGCCCCCCAGCCAAATCCCAGCTTCACCTGGAAAGTAGGCCCCGGGCTTTGCTTTCACTAGTGATTTTGCAAGGAAAGTGATGCCCCTTGTGCTAACAAACTGCAGGAGGCTGCAAATTACTTTCTGAGAAATAGAATCAAACAATCTCAGCGCCGCTCCCCCTTCTCCAGCTGCTCTCCGCTTCCCTCTTCCGCCTGGCCTCCCTCTGCCCGCAAACCCACTGGGACAACCACAGGGCCCAGCAAAGCCAGCCTCAGATAAAACAATCCCTGGGAAGCCCCATTAAAGTATTTTCAGCGACGATCAGGCCGTATTCATTCCCCCCCACACACACATAAAAAATGACGAATGGTTCCCCTTGCCTCCGCCGGCCCCCCGAGCCCAGTCGAGACCTGCAGCCTCCCACTCGCCGGCGGTGATGCTATTCCACCCTCCTTTGCATGGGGTGAACTTTAAGGCAGCAGGGTTACTCCTCAGCCCTGTTTGCTCCTGTGTGCAACTCCCTCTTCTGCACTGCAAGCGCACGACACCTCCAGCGGGGTGTGGGTGTGTGTTGTGTGGACCCTGGATGGACTGGGGGGGGGGGTTCTGTGCCGAGCAGGCGTGTGGTCCGCTTGCTCGGGGAGGCCAGGGAGCGCCGGAGGGGAGAGGGCGGGCAGACCAGGGCCACATTTGGCTCTGAGACCCCGGAGCGGGCTGCAGCGCCCCATTTGTGCGGAGTTTGTGGCGGAAGGCGACGCAAGATGGATGCTCTTAAGGAACTGAGCGCGGGCAAGGACTGCTCCAATACAGAGATGCTCTTCGCTTTGCTGGCGCAGAATGAGGACGTGCGCAAAGGTACTGGGATTTTTTGGGGGTGGGGGTGGGGGTGGGGGGAAGCCGGCTTCTCAATGGGTCTGCAGACAGGGGATGGTTCTGGGGGGTCTTAGGACAGGTGCAGCTGGCACGAGCTCAGAGCATGGCGCAGGGTAGGAAGAGGAGTCAGGGCAAATGCGCACCCCTGGATTTGTACGATTAATTATAACTAATTATTACCTCGTTTATTTGAATGCACTTTTTTTTTTTTTGAGCCTCTGAACTTCTGACAACTGTAGGAGCCGGAGAAATGGAGAGCAGCCCCTCCGCCATTTATTTATTACAGATCGAGTTAATTGTACGTCTGTCGTCATAAATCAGGGGAGATCTTTTGCTGAAAAACGCAAAACAGCCTAAGGCGAATTAATGGTAGAAAGAGCTGCATGAAAATGTCATTTATCTGTAGTCCCGGGCGACCATGAATAATATTTCGGCTGCCCTGGACCAACTCCTTGCAAATGACGCCGGCGCCCTCGGTAGACGTATGTCCCTTGCCTCTGCTGATCATCGTTCCTCCGGGCAGGGATCGGTCTGAAACTTCTCGGGGTGCTCTGCTGGGAGACGCGCATCTACAGCGGAGCTCTGCAAAATCCAACCCGGGGAGGCAAACGAAATCTTCCCCTGCGAGTTCGCCCCAAAGGAGGCGCGATCGGCCCTGCTGCCATCAGTCAGGGGGCTGGGGGATCATACTGTCCCCCTCAGGGTGGGGAGTTCCTGCTCCCTGAAATGGTTTGATCGTTTCTCTCGGGTGCCCTGTGGTTTCTGATCGCAGTAATGCATTGGCTTATCGCTCAGAGGGCAAGGGATTAGGCGGGGCAGGAGAAGAGACAGGGAGGCATCGCCGACATATGTTTTAGCTGCTGCTTCTTTATAAAAGCAAGACATGCGTGAGGCCTTCCCTACCGCCTAGAGACTGGTCTATTTCCTTATCTGTTTCACCAGCTATTCGGAGTCACCGCGGCCCCCTCTCCGGTAGCCCTGCGCATCTTTTATGTCTGAACAGGCCCAATCTTCCCTTCCGTCCTTCTCTAGGCAAAAATTTCCAGGCAGCTTGACTGAGGGTTTTGCCTGAGAAAAGATTGCAGGATCGGGTCCAAAGTCTCGGGACCTTGAAATTAACTAGCCCCGAGAGGGTGAACTCATTGGGTCCGTGTTTTCAGCCTGCCTTGCAGCTTTGATAGGTTTTTCTGCTTGATTGTTAAATAGCAACGAACCTTTTACGCGCTGGATGTTGAAGTTTCATGCACTTTATTCAAAGTCTTATTGATACCCTGAGGGGAAAAGACGAGAATTGGGTACCAGGTCCTGGGACACAAGTACAGGGAGTAGCAGTCGCCACAGGAGCAGTTTGAAGAGGGGGCTTAAAATAAATCGGAGCGAGAAGCCTCAGATTTAAATTTTCTTTTTTTTTTTTTAAAAAGTCGGGTCTCAAGAATGAATTGAGCCTTTCCCAGCAGCAGATCAGAGAAATATTTTGTCCCTGAACAAAGTCAGAATGCAGGACACCTGCCTGCCCAGAGCACTGAGAAGAGGGCCCTGCATTATTTTTGAGCTTGGACTAGATGACCTCCTGAGGGCTCTTCCAACCCTAATCTTCCATGATTCTATGATTGCCTAAAACAGTTGATTGTAAAGGTATAATTCGGTTCCCTGGCCAGAAGGCTGCTGGCTGAGATCAGGGGAGTACAAGAAGCAGGATCAGAAGCTTGCAGGCTTGTTTCACTCGGGGGGTTGTTCGCATAACCTGTGCAATTCTGTTCCTTACCCAGATCGTTTTTGAAACACCCTCTAAAAGCCGTCCAGGGCACTAGTGCTTTGCGTTAGAGCCCTAACTCTAATGCACATTGAGAAGGGAAACAGCACCTCTGGCCTTTTCAGGATGCGGGCTAAACAGTGTTTTATTCCCCGGGCTAGTGATAGCTAGGTAAAGGAAGGTCTTTTTGCGCCGCCCCTGTTTCCTTGATTTGACCCTCTTCCGAACTAAAACACACTGGCACAGATGTATAAAGTTAGATCATTGGTTATTAGAGGCAACGGCCCAGCACTGGATTGTGCAGTTCAGACATGAAAAGGAGAGATCTCGGTGTTAATACAGCCCCAGAACAAAGGGGGGGGGGAAAGGCAGCCCCCCCACCCGACCCCCTTTACTCCTGCACCCTGCTCAGGTCTAAACCAGAGGAACCCCTCTTTTCTCTCTCCCGCCGCCGAGGAGAGGATCCGTATCGAGGCAGGACATTAAAGTTTTAGCAGAGGCTCACAATGCAAACAAAAGCTGAATGCCGCTTCAAGCGCAGGGCTGGGGCGTGGGGCGAGGCTGGCGGATAAATAATTGAGCAGCGAGCTCTCTACCTGGGCTTCCTGAGCAACCAGCTGGGCAAGCGCCGCGCTCAGCCCACCCCAGCTCCGTGCCGGGTTCGCCCGGGGACCTGCCTTGGTCACCGAGAAGGAGCGAAAATCTCCTCTTCGCTTTCTAGTCACTTGGGCACCACCTTGGGGAGGCCTTGCTAGTTCTTCAAATGTCACCCCCCTGCGCAGGTTCCAGGTGCCCACCCCTGAGTGCAGCCAGACCCTCAGACCTAAGCTGACCGGAAAGAGTCCGCGCAGAAACCCATAGTCACCCCCCGCCCCCCAGCCTCCGGCTCCAGTCTCTTTAGACTTTGAGCAAACTGCCCTGAACCGGCCCCCGAGCCGGGGGGGGGAGGTTGCACTTACACTTTATTTTCTCACCAAATTCATTCCCCGATTAATGGTTTAATGCCCAGCCTGGCTCTTGTCTGAGGCTAAAGGAAAGACACCTATTTCCTCGCCCTGGGTTCTGGGCAATAATGGCCGGGAGAGGGGCACTATGCAAACCTGATCGAGCAACAGCTCTTCGCCATGGGCCGCCCGGCTAGCACCAGGGAGCGTCGGTTGCGCCCAGCCCCGGGTGCAGGTCTGTACGGCCCCCACAGCTTGCCATGTTGGCAGCGTCGCAAGCAAAACACCCAGGATATGGCCTACGGGCAGCGTTCGCCACCTGCCAGCACCTGCTCGCGGCGCGTGTCCCTGCTGGAAAGCGGCGAACTTCAGTAGGCTCGGGTGATGCCTCGCTGGTTTCGGGCGGCCGGGCACGGGCACCCCCGGAGCAGGACCTGTCCGAAGCAGTAGGGGTCGCTGCACCCTGGCGGGGGAGAGATTTGCATACATCGAATTATCCTTCTGATCAGAAGACAAAGGTTTATTGCCAGTTTCAAGACGTGGGTCGGTGACTGTGGAGACCAAACTGCCCGTGGCTGCCGAGGTGTCAGGTACGAGAGATCGTCCCCGGTGCAGGATCACTGGACGGACCATGAAAACATTCGGCTATCGATGGCAAATACAGCGCAACCTTTGCTCACCCTGTCTGTAAAACAGGGGTCACAGAGCCATTGCACTGAATCTCGCATAAAACAGACCTCCCTCCCCCCCACCATTGGGAAGAAGTCGTTTGAATAAACAACGTGTGTACCTTTCCCTGTGTGTATTTATTGCACAGGCTGTTCTGTGACTTGGGCGGCTGGCAGGCCTGCACACACAAACACTGAGTGCATCCGATGAAGTGAGCCGTAGCTCACGAAAGCTTACTCTCTAATAAATGTGTTAGTCTCTAAGGAGCCACGAGTCCTCCTGTTCTTTTTACACAAATACTTGTTTCTCTGGAATACACGCAACACTTTACAGACAAATATTGGCTTGTGCAGGAGGTCAGAGGAGATGGTGGTCAGTTCTGGCCTTCAGTCTCAGGCTCTGGCAGGTACATCCCATGGCCGAGGTATTTGTACTTCGGATATCTGTTTGTACAACGGCCCGGGCAGCCCAGCTTTCAGTGCACTGGATCTTTACCCAGAACAGGTTGCCAGCCTGTGAATTAATTTATTTCTTTTGACGAAGTGCTTCAGATTCCCCAAGAAAATTAAGACCCGAGATAAACACAGAATAAAACCCAACGGTCAGGACACGGACTAGTGTTGGCTGTCTCAGGAACCCCAGGGATTTTTCACTGAGGCGGCTGCCTAGCCCGTTTATTCCTAAAAAGTTCAAGCAGCAGCATCCCTCCTGCGTGAAGCCTTGCAGCTAGTCACTGGGCTCCAGCAATTTCCTGGGGCTGAAATTAACCACAGTGCCCACGTGATCGCCCCCTCCAGGCTCTTAAAACTGACACCAGTGAGAGAAGCCGAAGTGACCCAGGTCTAAAAATAAACTGATTTAGTGAATTAAATCTCCTCTCTCTCCCCGCTTAGTTTACAGCGGCCTTTACCGTTTTAATTGTCAGGTGTGATTTGGAGAGAGATCCAGGGTGGGGTGGGGGATTCCTGATTGGTGCGGGGAAGGCTGTGACCAGGAATATTTGACTCAGGCCTAATTATAGAATTGGTAGCAGTGAGGGAGAGAGAGAGGAGATGTGTGTAAAGATGGCAAACCCAGGGCTCCCGGGGTCAAAAGCAGTTTAGATGTTTTTTTTTCCGGGGGGGGGGAGAAGGAAGGGTCGACCAGAAGGGCTACAAAGAACAATAAAAATGGGGGATCTGCTCCCGCATGTAAACCCAGGGAGGATGCTGAACCCTGAAGACACGTTTTAAGGACGTTTCCTCTGTCTGCTGGACTCACAATGCAACGTAAGGGTCTAGTCACTTAATAGGTGTGTGTGTGTGTGTACACACCCTGCAAGGCAGGAAATTAATTTCCATGAGGGTTTATATTAATTTAAGAGATTGTATTTTGTTTTGGAAAATCAGATTAGACGGCAAGGAGCAGAAGGAAGCAATATTCTTTGGTTATGAGACGGTGATTTGGGAGTCTTAAGCTTCCCCCCCTCATCCCTCCCCCCCCCCCAGCTGGGGTCTTGGGGGTTAGACAGCAGCACCTTCTGTCTGACCTGAGCAGCGTGTGCGGAGGAGCTTAATTGGGGCTGGACAGTTGCTAAGACTATGGGATGCCAACCTTGGAGTCTAACGTTAGCTGGCAAGTTGTTTCTCTCTACTTGCAATGTCTTTGCTGTATTTTTTTTTCCGGGAGGGGGGGTTCAGATGATCAATAATTGTGTGTTTGTTTCAGGACATTTTAGCACATGGCTTGTTTTGCAGGGGGGCGATATATTAGACAACACAACGAGCCTGTCAAATTATTGTTGTTGTTACTGTGAATATTTCCCTGGGAATTTATACAAAAAAAAACAGAACTTTTTTTTTGGCCAGTGTAATTTGTACTGGTCGGTTTTGTGGATGGTGGAAATGATATTCTCTGGGTAGAAACAGAATCAAAAATCTAATGAAGATAAAACTCTGTTTGCGGCTCTTCTGTTTAAAGGACCAGGAGAGGACTCCTCCAGGAGCGCCAACAATTGGTTTCGGTTGCGGTAACATTTGTTTGTATGTTTATTTGCTGGCAATCCAGGAGCCTCCAAAAGCTAGCCGCAATGGGGAATCAAAGAAGCGATGAAATCGGGCTCCGGCGTGAACCGTTTGCCTTGAAAATGTTTCTCTTTTTCGACTGGCACCTGTGAGTGTGTTCGGCTCCCACCAGGTGCGCCTGGGCGGGCTGGAGAAACCCACTTCGGACGCGTTTGCGTCCAACCCGCAGATTTGCAATTTAGCGGCGTTTCTCTTCTGCAATTTTGCAATGGACAGGCTTCGGGGGCTGGTTGGTTTTTAATTATTTTACCGGATGCGGAAAGTATACCTCCAAAATACGCCTTCTCCAGCAGAGATCTACAGCAACCGTTCATTCAAGGACATCACTAGAAATAATCCGGCGCCTCTTTCCCCTCCTGAAATAGGAAATCAGAATCAATTGCAGCTCCCCAGAGGCATTTGAACCCGTTTCTTTTCTGACCTCCCCCGGTATTTACTCTTAAAAGGCACTTTCAGCATCTTTGGCTCTTGAATAATAAATCCCCGAATTTTATACACATCCCCACGCACGTGTTGCATTTGCAATTTTAAAAAGAACAGCGTGGGAGATCACGTGATCTAACGTGGCGGCTTCCCCGTGTCTATTTTTAATATTGATGACCTGTGATGTGCTTTTGGGATGTATCGTTTCAATGTGTGACCGGCGCGAAATTGTTGCTGTCGTTCTGGGCCCCAGGATGCGAGGGAGACAAGGTGGGTGAGGTGCTCTCTCTGATTGCACCAGGCCTGAAGAACAGCTCGGGGGACGCTCCAAAGCTCGTCTCCTTCCCGAGCAGAAGTTGGCCCTTGTCTCTCTCACATCCTGCAGTTGCACTGTGGGCTCTGGACCTGCCGTGGCTCTTGCAATGTAGGCGAATCCAAGCCTGGACACGCTGTGAAGTGTCTCCCCATCGAGCCAGTTTGTGCCTGTGTCTGAGAGAGCTGAATTCCTGCTCGCTAACGTGCGCCCGATGCCCGAGCCCGAGCCACCGATCCAGGAAACGTGTGTGGACACAGAACGTGTGTGGACATAGAACGTGTGTGGACATAGAACGATGAGTCGGAGCTCCTTCCAGCAACTGGAGCTTCATCTATGTGCAGACGTTGCCCCCAGATCTGATCCAATCCTGTTCCAACTGAAGCCTTCCCATTGCAAGGGTGGGATCGGGCCCCTACTTGCTTTAGAAGTGAGAAATTAAACCGCATAATTATGTCCTTTATCCCTCTCTCCCCCCTCCCAGAAATCCCGCTCTGTGCAGGCTGCAACCAACACATTGTGGACCGGTTCATCTTGAAGGTGCTGGAGAGACACTGGCACAGCAAATGCCTGAAATGCAGCGATTGCCAGACCCAGCTGGCTGAGAAATGCTTCAGCAGAGGGGACAGCGTGTATTGCAAAGAAGACTTCTTCAAGTGAGTAAAACCAAACCAAACCCAGCACCCTTGGAGGAAGGGGACGGGGACGGGGCAGAGATTTTAGGGCAAGGATATGGGGGGAGAGGGGAAGGGAAGTGACTAGTCACCGGGATTCTGTCCATTCTAAACAAATAACTCGGCAATGATTAATCTTAGCAGGGCCCTACATGGAGGGTGAATGCAGAAGCAGGGTGAGGGGGGTTGTGGCGCCGGGTCACTGTTCTGCCCTCCTAGGGGATGCTGGGAACTGCTCTGATTTGAACTGGGCTCCAGCCCGTCCGCACATGCCACCGGCTTGCGCTCTCTCTCCCTTCAAAACATACGGCTTCCCCGGAGATCACGGTTGCATCTGAGAACTGTCTGCATGCAGAAAAGGACCCTGCGAATAAAGAGGCTGATAAAAGAAGTTCTGTAGGGGAGCGGGGGGAAGAGCCCGATTTGCCTTTCTGCACCTCACCCCGCAAACGGCTTTCGGGGCAGCGGATGCAGGTAGCCGGGGAAATCTGCATCCCCGCCTGACTTGCGTTGCAGCCGCTGCTCAGCCTCCGGTGGCGGGGGTGCGAGCACATAGCCACCCGCGGTACCCCGGGGCCTGCGCTGAGCTCCCAGCGGAGCTTTGCCTGGCCAAGAACCCCCCCGAGACACACGCCGGGTACTGACACGCGACCTCCGCACCAGAGCTTAAACCATCCCCCCACAGAAAGGGGTCAGTCCCCAGATAGCCCGGGGGGAAACCCCCACCCACAGAAGGCTACGTCCTAAACCTGGAGGGTTACATTTTGATTCCAGCCACGATTTTATGTATTTGGTAGCAGTAAATGGGGGGGAGGGATAGCTCAGTGGTTTGAGCATTGGCCTGCTAAACCCAGAGATGTGAGTTCAATCCTCCAGGGGGCCATTTCGGGATATGGGGTAAAAATTGGGGATTGGTCCTGCTTTGAGCAGGGGGTTGGACTAGATGACCTCCTGAGGTCCCTTCCAACCCTGATATTCTATGATTCTATGAAAAGCAACTCCCCCCCCCTCTTTCCGGTCTTATCTCAGTGGTAATAGGTAAATCAGGGCGCAAATGTAAGAGTCCACACGCCCTTCCCGTAGGGCAGAGCTCACCCAGCGTTTGGGGCCGCGCTGGTTTTTCTTCCAGATTTTGCATCCAGGGCAAAAAAGAAAGCGAGCCCTTTCCTTTGTGACCCTGCAATAGAAACCATCCGCAGTAAAAACCAAATAGGGAATGACCGTCGAGTCTGGAAAGCCCCCTGCTCGATACAGAATTAAACTCCCTGGACACTTGGGCGGTAGACACGACTGAAAGTGTATTTGGGGCCATTCGTTAAAATGGTGTTGATGTAAAAGGGGGGCGGGGGGGAGAATCCAACGCTAGTGTCCCCAGACAGGGTCCTTGCAGGATCGGGCCCGAAGGAGCTGGCTGGTTGGCGGGGATGCTGCGTTCCGGGGGTGCTGGCCTCTGGGAGGGGCGGGCGCTCAGCACCTCGGAAGAACCAGGCCCTCAGCCTTCAGCCTGGTCTGCCGGGGCTAGGAATAAACAGAAACCCAGAGCAGGCCAATGCTCTGGCCGCTTCTCTGGGGCGGGGCTGGGACCCCCCCAGCGCTGGCGAGCAGCAAGGGGGGCGTTCAGACCCGCTTCCATGGACGTTTTACCGAGCCAGGAGACCAGGGGGACCAGGCGCGCAGCGTGGCCGGGGCTGGAACGCGTGGGGGGCGGTGCAGCCGACCCCCCCCCCCCAGGGATCTTTCCTGGGCCCAGATCTGTGTCTTGCTAAACGCCAATGATCCAGCCCCCGTTCCCCCCCTTCCCTTCTGAGCTAAGAGCCCCCCCCCCCCAGCAAATCCTGCCGGTCGCTTCTCGCACCGCGCAAGCTCCACCGGGGCCCAGGCAAGGCGCTGAGATGCGCCTCCTTGGAAGACAACTACACGCCCACCAGCTGCGCTGCAGACCCCTCTCAACGGCGGGCAGCGGCCTGGCAGGCTCTGGTTCAGGCATCCCCCTTCCTCCAAGCAGATGCCTCGCTTCAAGCACCCCATGAGGCCTCGGAGCGTCCTGCCCTTCAGGCCGGCTACACATCCCATGCTCAGGCGCAGCGTCCTTCCCGGGCCGGCCCCTGGGATTCCGGTGAGCGGCCAGCCCCGCCGGAGGGCAGGAGTTGGCTGTGATGCGACCAAGGATTCACTCAGAAAGAAAGTGAACCCGGTAGGAATCGAGCAGGTCCGAAGCCTCCCGTGACCCAGAACCAGCATCTGCCCCTGCCCTAGGGAATCTTTCTTTGCAGTTCAATAAATAGCAACTTTCTGTTGGATTTTTTTTTTTTAAATAGGAGGTTTGGGACCAAATGTGCCGCCTGTCAACAGGGGATCCCCCCGACCCAGGTGGTGAGAAGGGCCCAAGATTTTGTCTACCACCTGCACTGCTTCTCTTGCATCGTGTGTAAAAGGCAGCTGGCCACGGGGGACGAGTTCTACCTCATGGAGGACAGCCGGCTGGTCTGTAAAGGAGACTATGAGACCGCCAAGCAGAGAGGTAACGGGGCAAGTCAGCCTGGGATCGCCCTAGCTAGCACAGTGCTCCGGGGAAGCTAGAGAGACGGGGGATTGCTCCTGGCCACCCACCGACCCACCCACATTCCTTCCCATACAAGCTGGTATATCAAGCAAGATTCCCTAACAGAGATGAAGGGAACTAGATACAACGGAGTGATCTGCAGCTTAGGGTGTCTCCTTCAAAACATAGGCTCAAGAAGACAAAGGGTTCCACCCTTACACTGCTCGGAGAGATTTATTTTATTTTCCAAAATATAAAATCAGTGAGAGAACTAAGAACATAAGAAGGGCCACACTGGGTCAGACCAAAGACCCATCTCGCCCAGTGTCCTGTCCTCCGACAATGGCCAGTGCCAGGTGCCTCCCAGGGAATGAACAGAACTGGTAATCACCAAGTGATCCATCCCTTCTCGCTCATTCCCAGCTTCTGGCAAACAGAGGCTAGGGACACCATCCCTGTCCATCCTGGCTAATAGCCACTGATGGATCTATCCTCTATTAATTTATCTAGTTCTTTTCTGAACCCTGTTTTATCCTGGCCTTCACAACATCTCCTGGCAAGGAGTTCCACAGGTTGACTGTGCCTTGTGTGAAAAAAATACTTCCTTTTGGTTGTTTTAAACCTGCTGCCTACTAATTTCATTTGGTGACCTGGAGTTCTTGTGTTATGAGAACTAGGGGTCACCAAATCAGGGGTCACTATTAGCCAATTATTAATTACTTTCATCCCTCTCCTACCATATAACAAGTAAAACCTACTTGAGAATGCCCAGCAGCGAAATAACCCATATTTCAGCTTGAAAGGGGTCTGTATTTTTGTATCTGGGCTTAGGATAGTTTTTTTTGGGGGGGGGGCCATCCTGAGGCAAAACTTCTATTGACTTTATTGAGTTTTGGCTGATGCTTTGACATGGACGCTTGTGTTGCCATTGACTCCAATGGGGCAGCAAGAGGATTGAGAAATTGTTCTTCTAGGGGTCTCCTTCCGAGTTGGGAGCTCTCGGGGACCACACGCTAAAGCGATATCTTGATTTTGAAATTCATACTAAGCACCAACCTCTTCCAGACACGTGATCTTGTAAAGTCAGGTGAATTCATAGGACGATCATGGAAAACGCCTAAAATCTTCCCAGCTTAGTAGTGTTCCAGATTTCCAACGGGAAAGGATAACCAGCTATTTCAGCCTTCACTGGTTTAAAGTGAGCAACGTTCCATTTTCTGTAGGAGTGGTCATGTAAATTGGACAGCTCTCTGCTGTGGTAACTATCCATCTACATATCCTTCCATGCGTCCAAAATTCAAACCCCATTCAAATTCAGACATTGCTGAGTACTAGCTATTTATAGAGCGCACACCATTGCTGAAAGAGAACATACAGTGGGGACACACCCCCACACACACAGTTTTGAGGTGGTTATTAGAGTTTCAGGTGCAGATTTTTAAGACCGGATGTTTGCTGATGCCCTAGGCAAGCAGTCGGGCAGAGATCTGGGTGGCACAAAGCAACGTTAAAAGTCTCTCCCTTTCTAAGTATAGTTGAGACTAATTGTGAACACTTTGGTTCTAGAACAAGAGGGTTTATTTAGCCACCGAGTTAACGCTTCAGCCCTAGTGTGTTCTACACACACATCGCAGGTCGAGGGCCCAAGATAATGTGATTCCCAACTAATAAGACAGACCCCAAGGTGTTCGATAGGTGGTTTTCCATTCAGTCCTCCCTAAACTTGACTAGCAGATTAACCCGTTGGACTTTTCTCCCATTGCCCCAGGCTGGGTGTCTTCTGTGAGCCACTGAGGTCCTGGGTCTCTCACCCATCCTCCAGCAGGGGGGGTTGAATGAACTGCACCGCGGCTACTTCCAGGGGTTTGATCTGATGTTGCCTGGAATTTGGGATTTCAGGGGGAATGCATTGCCCGTAGTGGTGCCCGCTGGTCTGGGCGTTAGGACAGTCAGAACACACGCAATTTTGCACTGTGAACTCCAGCGCCACTTCGGTTTTGCGTACCACAGACACACTCCCCAGGCTCGGCTCTGGGGGCCCTATTCATAGTCTGCTGCCGGTAGAGGGGCTAGAGGCGAAGAAAGCAGAACAGTGGGGGGGTGGGGGGTGGGGAACCGGTGGGAATAATTCTCACGCGGGGAGCGGACCACGGTGGAGCCTTCGAGAATTATTGTGAATTTCCACTCTCACTTTTAGAACGCGCATCCATTCAGTCTAATCGGCGGCCCAATATTTGTACCCCATTTAAGTAGGTCAGAGTTGCCGCTCAGGGGATAGTTCATAGCCTTGCTCATTCAAAAAACCAAAAAACCCAAACCCAGAGCACACATCGATTAGTTTGTATCCCAGGAGAAGTTTTAATACTAATGAAGATTTGCTTCAACACAGGAGCACTGACATGAAAAACGGGCTTTCTATGTATAGCACTCCGCACACGATTGCATACCCAAGTCAAAACTTTATTCAATAATTGTGTCTCGGCTTAATCGGCATCACTTGCAGCTCCTTTCTTTATGGTTGTCTTTTATTTGTGTAATCTGAAGAAGATCTATTTAAATATCTCTAGATCGACATTATGGCTTATTAAATGGCTACTTTCCCCTCCCTCCCTAAATTAACACCGGAGAATAACGAAAAGGAGGACTTGTGGCACCTTAGAGACTAACCAATTTATTTGAGCATGAGCTTTCCTGAGCTACAGCATCCGATGAAGTGAGCTGTAGCTCAGGAAAGCTTATGCTGAAATAAATTGGTTAGTCTCCAAGGTGCCACAAGTCCTCCTTTTCTTTTTGCGAATACAGACTAACACGGCTGCTACTCTGAAACCGGAGAATAACGATATTATCACCCCATGAAACCATAGTGATTTTCGTTCTCATTTTATACACTGCTTGTCCCTTAAATGTTAGCAAAGTGAGCACAGATTTGTTTTCCCCTGGATTCCCCCCACCTCCCGTTCCAGACTAGCTTTAACGCGAGCAAAGCCAACCAGTGCATGAAACTCCAGGTCCAGCTTTTCACTCCTCGTCCCGAGCCATTCTTCAGGCGACTGTGACTCAAATTGGGCTCTCTGCTTGGGCAATAATGCGCGTTATTTCTTGCCAACGTTTGCAGAGGCGGAGTCCACGGCAAAAAGACCCCGAACCACGATCACAGCCAAGCAGCTGGAAACCCTGAAGAACGCTTATAACAACTCCCCCAAACCTGCCAGGCACGTGAGAGAGCAGCTGTCCTCAGAGACCGGGCTGGATATGAGAGTCGTACAGGTGAGATGGGGCAGCGCAAGCATCCCACGCGGAGATCCCTGCCTCCTTGGAAAGCCAAGGGAGTCCACGCCCCACTGAATCGCTCTTATTTGGGAGGGTTCGTTTTACAAACAGGTATTGACTCAACAATGCATTTTAGTTGGTCAGACTGGATCCAGAAAACAGTCTTTTGTAATTATTAAACATCTATCTTGTGGTGGTCATCTCTGTACAGACCCAGAGTAATGGCCAGTCCTTGTGCTTTCACAATGGTTTCAACACACACACACACAGAGAGATTTGCCCGAGCGTATTTGCTACAGCTGGGTGAAATGCTCCGAATTTGGATTTTTATAGTGTTGGTCAAAATTTGAAATGTTGACCAAAAAACGGGAACGGGGGCGGGGGGAGAATCACAATTTTCACAGATCCGCGCCCTCCACCCCCTTCACTCTCGTTTTCTTAAAAAGACCGGTTCTAAAGCGGGCAAAAAATTTACTCATCTTTTGCAGCGTAAACAACACACACATCGGCGGTTTGAATTTTGACAAAGAAAACCAAACCTTGAAATAATTGTTCAGTGAAAGTTTCGCAATTTCCTTCCATTTTTGGTGCGCAGCTAATATTTGTGCCTGATCTCTGTGTTCCCGGCTCGCCCAAGGCTCTGGTCCTCCAATGCACCCTACGCCCGGGGGCTCCCTTGTCTCCGGGGGGACTCTGGGCCGGCGCAGTGGTACCCCCGTGCGCGATGAATAGCTCGAAGAGCGGGCTGAAAGTTTTTGTCATTGAAAAAAGTCATTTCCTTGAAAACCAATTTTTATATGAAAACATTTTATTTGATGCAAATATTAAAATTGTTGCCATGCCTCCCCCCCCCCCCCGCTTTTAGAAAACTAGAGACTTCTCAAGTTGTTCCTTTAACCCCCTTTGTTTCCTTGGGCAGGTGTGGTTCCAGAACCGAAGGGCTAAGGAAAAAAGACTAAAGAAAGATGCTGGGAGGCAGAGATGGGGCCAGTACTTTAGGAATATGAAAAGATCCCGGGGGAATTCAAAATCGGACAAGGACAGTATCCAGGAGGAGGGCCCAGATAGTGATGCTGAGGTCTCCTTTACAGGTAAGAGGAAGAAGGTGCATGCTCTGGCTGGCACGGCTGGTATGCTGCGGAGATCACAAGCGTGTAATCAAGGCTTGAGCGAGATTTCAGGGTGCATAGGCCTCATGCTAACCCCCTGGACAGGGGTCAATTTCACCCCAAGGGCATTTTTCACCCAGCCTTCTTCCAAGCACAGCTGCCGGTTTTGCATCACAGTTTCATTTCGTTCTTTAAATACCATTTGCTTGCTCAGCATTTCCTGCCATAAAATAATCAAAGAAAACAAATGCCCAATACAGGTGAATTAAACTGGGAACATAAACACAAATACGTGCCGGCAAGAACTGGAGCAAGCCATGACTGAGTCAGCGTTCTGCTAAGTAACTTCTCTCCACTGTGACCGCAGTGAGTGATTTAGATCTCCTCGGGGCAGGAGACAATTTGGACTCAATTGCATTTGAGAAACTAAAGGTGGAAGTTATATATATTTTTAAATGGTGTCACATTTGAAACCATCAAAGGAAAAACATGAAGAATGTCACTCCGGATTTGTCTGGGCAAGTGACCTCTGACATTAAAGAAATACTTCTCTTTGAGGAACTTTATAAATGACAAAGATGTAAAAGCAAAAAAGTCCAGAATGATTGATCAGAATGTTTATATTGCAAATATTGATAGGGGAGTCTCTGCAACCCATTGGATTGTTTCTGGGGTGTTCATATTCCATGAGTTATGTTCTGGAAGTGTTTTTATTTCAACGATTTTTGGGGAGTGGGGGTTATTCCACTGAATTATTATGGGGGTATTTTTTATTTCATCTCCTTGTTTTGGGCTGTTGCTCTCATAGGATTTCAAGCTTCTTTGGAGGAGAGATGTCACTCTGTCATCTGTTTTGACAGACATTCCCTCAAGCTTTGATGCAATAGAGCACTTAACCACATGCTTAACTTTAAGCAAGAGTAGTTGCCCTTGACTTCAAAAGTGTTCTCCTGTTGCTCAGTGCTTGCTCAGTGCCACAGACACCTCCTCTTCATGGCATTTCTTAGCACAGCCGTCAGTTAACTGCTCCTTCCTGTGATCTAGTACCTTCTGCCAATATAAGGCACGGATATGGGCCCATTACCATAGTGTTCAAGAACCTCGCAATGCCAAAAGTAGTTTTGAGCCCAAAACATCAAGACCTTCCATTCTGAAAACGTTGAAACCTGAGGTTTTGACATTTTCAAAATGTTTTTTCCAATTTTTCAAAATGAAATTTTGTTGAGTCTATGTAGTTTTGGGGAAATTTTTGGTTTTGTCAAAACAGCATTTTCCCATGGAAAACTCTTTAGATGAAAAATGTTCATGCAGCTTTATGTATACATCTATTTTAAATTTCAGCTTGTCTATTGATTCCCTAACGTATTAAATTTTCATGCCTGCTCCCATATGATCTTATGCAGCATCATTATTCTATATGAATAGCCCATTACACAGTAACTAAAAGTATTAAACACAATTATTGATAAGTTGAAGATATGCACCAGGTTGATATCCTAGATAAGAAAGTCATTCTCAGTTTTTATGAAGGGTCCAATAAATGCAGATATAATTTTGCTGGTAACTAGAAAATATGTTTCATTTTCAATAATGTTTTTAAGTGATCCAAATATACTCCATTAACTATTTCTAATCACCCCAAAACCATTGCAATTTTAATTCCTTTTCCTAAGTAATGAATGGTTTTCCTTTAGATCATTCCCTTCTATCAGTGAGTATCACGGTAGCTCCTGAAATGATAGCGAAAATAGAGATAAATATAACTAATGAGGCCATAATAATAATTAATAAAAGGAACACAGAACAATAGAAAGAGGCAGATCTCAAGAGCCTAGACTCACATCTCCCTTAAAAGATATTTTTTTAAAATAAGGTTATTTCTTAGTATCTACATTTCATACATGTTTTTAAAAGCCCAAGTGAATTAGACTCTTGCCCCCAGGATTAAAAACAAAATCCCATTGACTTGGCTGAGATCCAGCCAGAGATAGAAAACAGAGGTAATAAGGAATTAAGAAATGACAAGACCAACATAGCATTGAAAAGCTGTGAAAAACATGCAAGTCCTCTCTCTCTCTCTCTCACCATTCACACCCATCTAATCTATCTGTCCATCTGTGGGTTTTACAGTTCCACAGCATTCAAGGTTTCTGATCAGATTGTCTCCAGCTAGTTTGCTTTCCCAATAAATCAAGCCCGTTTCCCTTTCAGATGAGCCCTCTATGTCAGAAATGAGTCACTCCAATGGGATTTACAGCAACCTAAATGAAGCTTCTCCTGCTTTGGGGAGACAAGCTGGGACCAACGGGAGCTTCTCTTTGGAACACAGTGGCATTCCCGCTCAGGACCAGTACCACGACCTCAGATCCAACAGCCCCTACGGGATACCCCAATCGCCAGCTTCTTTGCAGGCCTTGCCAGGCCACCAGCCTTTAATCTCAAGCTTGGTTTATCCAGACAATGGTTTAGGCATCATAGCTCAAGGTGGACAAGGCGTGCCCCAGCCAATGAGAGTCTTAGGTGGGAATGGACCCAGTTCTGATCTCTCCACAGGGAGCAGTGGAGGGTATCCAGACTTCCCTGCAAGTCCTGCCTCTTGGCTAGATGAAGTTGATCACGGCCAGTTTTGATACAGGACCCACCACAATGTGGGGAAAAGACTTCAGGCTACTAAGCATCATCTACTGTTGAGAATATAATGTGGGGCAAAAAATGACCTCTGAGGAAAAAGTAAGATAGTTACATGGAGAAAGAAAGGCAAATGTGCTCAAGAGGCTGGCCAGCTGTGGGTTAGCAAAAGACAGTTGACCAAGGAATCATGTCAGAGTGACTGGCTTAAGAAAAGTCCAAGTGAAACTGCTCATAGTGTCTTTACAGAACAGTATTGACCACCAAGACTCGTGCTTTACAGAGCTGATAACGTATTTTGTTTTCTGTTGTCAGTTCATTCTCCAAAGCAATGACTTGCTTCATCACTTACTTACCCCTCAAGCTTTTTTAAAAATAAAAATCTCAGCCATTGTAAAAGAAGCAACAATGTCTATATTTCTACAGGAGAAATGTGAACAATGAATAATCTCTTCACAAATTCATGGTAGAAAACCATGTACTTATTTCTCTGTTCTTCCAACAGGTTCAAAAAAAAGCAGTGACAGAATAAGGCTTTTTTGTTTTATTTTTGAATTTATATTAGCTTTTCTAAATTTAAATGGGCTTTAATATGCCAATCATTTATTAATAATCACATTTTCCTTTATACTATGAGGACTCTATGTTAACTTTGCTTTTCACCTTTTTAATTTGTAGATGCTAGCTTTATTCTTTCCACATCAATGTTAAACTGTGAATAGATGTATTTATTATCAAATAACCACTGTTTTCCAACAGGGTCAAGAAAACTCTTGACCCAAGAATATTGGTCTTTCTGGATTGTTAAACTAATGTTTTTCTTTACTGATTCCTCTATGACAACTTTATTGCAAAGCTTTTTAAAGTTGCACCTCATGTCTTGTTGCCAAATACTGTCTCAACATTTTGTTAGACTTGGTTTAGTTACAACTGTTCTTCATATGTTGTTGGGGAGGCATTCCAATGAGCATACTTATGTTCACCACCACTACACTTTCTCCATTCTATGCATTTGTGTATTTCACAGCAGATATAGTGAAAACTGATTGTGAAGAAAGGCAAAACAATATGTATACTGTTACCTGTAAAATTGAATATTGAATTAACTGTAGATTGTGTATGTCCAGTGTCTTATTTATATTCTCTCTCTCTCTCTCTGATGATCAAATACTTTATGACTTCAAATAAATTTGTCAGTTAAAGTTTAAATAAGTCTTTTGCTAAATTCACAGTAAAAGCACCAATCTGGGTAAATACCATCTTTAAAATAAATAAAATAGCCCCTCAAGACTTGAGGCCCTGATTCAGCAAAGCACTTAAACACATGCTTCACTTTAAGCACATGAGAAGTCCCATTAACTTCAAAGTACTTTGCTGAACTGAGGCTAAAAAAGATGGTCTCCCTGGTAACCTTTGGGAGCTATAAGCAATATTGTTAAATGATTGCATAGTCTTTGATGACTGACAGCCATTTTCGATGACCTAGGATTATTTCTTAGCACTTGAGATATGGGAAGAAATACCCAATAACGCAGATGGTTTCCAGTTAGTCTGTGGCAACACATTCTGCATCTTTAGACTGTAAAGTCCATACATTAAACAACAGAGGCCACAGGAGTTTAATGGAGTGAACTGAAAAAAGGGGAAGGAGAGTTAACCTGTTTTTCCCTCCCCTAGGCCATAGTTTTCAAACGTAGCTGACTAAATGCAGATCAAGGCACCTTTTATTTAGATTTAAATAAAGATTTAAGGCCCAAAGGGGGAGATTTTCAAAGGGAAAAATGGGATTTGAATGCCCATCTCCCATTGAAAATCAGCGAGAACTGGGGGCCTAACTGCCCTTTGTGCCATTGTCAATCTCCCCCAAAGTGTTCAGACTTGAATGTCTAAGTTTAGGCATCCACGTCCGCCTGTAGGCAAGTAAATAAGACTTGCTGTTTCGAGATTCTGCAGAGATGGTCTTCAGCAAGCACTGTATGCTCAACCCTCTACGATCAGACCCCGCATCCAGCAAAGCACCTGAACACATGCTTACCTTTATGCTTGAGGTGAATCCCATTGACATCACAGCTTTTAAGTGCTTTTCTCAACAGGGTTGGGCAACTGCCCTGGAGGCTAAGGTCCCAGTCCTACCTAGATGTGTACACATGCCTAACTTTACTCATGGAGAGTAGTTGATTTGACATCAGCATGCAAATCACCAGAGGATCAGGGCTCATGGGCCTCACTATAGGTGACTACATTTAAAAAAAATCTAGGCCTTAATTTTTACCTGGGATCAGCTATTTAAACATACACGTTCCTGTTACTAGCATATGGGTGAGTATTTTCTTCTGGACCCTCTGGCCTAGGAGCAGCATTGTTAACTTATGAGTTAAGACAAAAGCATGAATGTTAAAATGTTCAAGGCTATTTACTCCTGGCCTACCAGTACACATTTCTTTCACATGGGGGTGGGAACAATGGCTATTCAGAAAGTGGGCATCTTTTATCAATAGGTACTGGTAATATTTGAGACTCTGTCAAACGACTTCTCTTGAACTCGACGCCTCACACTGGAGTCAGTTCTACACACAGAGTAGTTGCAGGATTGGGGCTTTGGGGAATAAAATTAAAGAAAGGAGGACGATAACTGCTTGTGTTTCTGGAGTCAGAAAAGCTTTTTGGTTCTATCCTCTGCTGCAAGAGGCATCAGCTAATGGTTTCAACATGATCTGGGAGCCAAGTTTTCCTGAATTCTAATTCTGACTGACAGAGTCCTGCTGTGAACATAACTGCTTTTCCTCAGTTTCCCAATGTGTAAAATGGGACTAGTACTCATTTCCCTCACAGGGATGTTGCAAGGGTTAGTTAATGTTAGTAAAGCAGTTTGGAGGTGGAAAAAAATTCCAAAATGTGATTAGCGAAACCTTTGTGTATCCTGCCTGGTGGGGAAGTGGGGGATGGGATGCTACATCACAGGCCAGCCC
Source organism: Eretmochelys imbricata (assembly GCF_965152235.1). Lineage (NCBI taxonomy): Eukaryota > Metazoa > Chordata > Testudines > Cheloniidae > Eretmochelys > Eretmochelys imbricata. The sequence continues at coordinate 21,608,990 of NC_135587.1, forward strand.
TAGATTGAACGGGTGCCCTTACATCAATTCTGTAAAGAAAGTACATGAGGATGCGCCCACCATGAAGTCTCCTTCATGACCAATCCATAAAGGAAAGGGAAGAATAATACGTAGTGACACCCCGGGAGCACATGCAGATAGTGCATATAGAAGTACTAGGCTGGACCAGTTAGAGGTGTATATCTGCCTTAGGTACTTATATGCCCCCCATTACTGGTGTATTGGAGCACTCCCAATCTTTTTAATGTATTTATCCTCCCAACACCCCAGTGAGGGCAGGGTACTGTTATTATCTCCATTGTACAGATGGGTAACTGAGGCACACAGAGGCTAAGTGAGTTTCCCAAAGTCACACAGGAAGTCTGTGGCAGAGCAGAAACTTGAACCCAGGTCTCAGGCCAGCACACTGACTCTGGGGCCATCTATCCTTGCTCTTCAGAGCCCTACACCTACAAATGCATGTGGAAATGCAGGATTAAAGACAGCAGCACATTTTAACCTCCCTTTTAAAATCACATGCAACTCGTTAAGACTTGCCCACCAACAGGGGGTTGGATTCTGCAGTCATAACTCAGACACTGGGCCGACTTCATTGCTGGCGTAAACAGGCAGAACCCTACTGAAGGCCGCGTGCCAGTGAGCTCCAGTCCTGAAGCTCTTACTCAAGCAAGACACTCAAGCTAGACTTCTTTCAGAGTAACAGCCGTGTTAGTCTGTATTCGCAAAAAGAAAAGGAGGACTTGTGGCACCTTAGAGACTAACCAATTTATTTGAGCATAAGCTTTCGTGAGCTGTAGCTCACTTCATCGGATGCATAGGCCTGGAGGCAAAGCCCATTGAAGTGAACAGAATGACATGCTAGATATTGTAAAACGGGTTCTTCCAGCCATCACTACAAAGACTGACAGGAAATCTACCATGATGCAAATATTTCAGGTATTTCTTGGTTTCCCTGACATGTAGCAGTTCAACTCTTTAAGGGTTTACTTCCACTGTGAAATCGGCAGGGCCAGCCAGGAGAGAAATATTCCATTCCTCATGAAAAGTTTCAAGGGTTCAAAACTTGTTTTCATTTGAGTGTGGAAGGAAACAACCCCTTTATTTTTTACGAAAAAACAACCACCCATGCACACACTCACTCTCTCTCCCAGGACAGCAGATAGCTTGGTGGCTAGGGCCTACACGTGGGGTATAGGAGTCTCAGCTTCCAGTCACTGCTCTGGCTCAAGAGTGCTGTAACTACCAGGCTATCGAGTTATAGATCTGATGTCTCCCGTTGGTGTTGAGCCATTTTGTATAAATAATTAAATGCTCATTAAGCCAGAGAGAGAAGCAAAAAGTTTGTTGAAAATTTTGACCAGCTCTAGAAATCAGTTCTAAGAGCCACCTCTAATAAGCAACCTACTATCATAAAATTCTACTGTAAGATACGCCTAATTTTCTCAGGTTTCAGAGTAACAGCCGTGTTAGTCTGTATTCGCAAAAAGAAAAGGAGGACTTGTGGCACCTTAGAGACTAACCAATTTATTTGAGCATAAGCTTTCGTGAGCTACAGCTCACTTCTTCGGATGCATACTGTGGAAACTGCAGAAGACATTATATACACAGAGACCATGAAACAATACCTCCTCCCATCCCACTCTCCTGCTGGTAATAGCTTATCTAAAGTGATCACTCTCCTTACAAATTGTATGATAACCAAGTTGGGCCATTTCCAGCACAAATCCAGGTTTTCTCACCCTCCGCCCCCCCTCGCCCCAAACTCACTCTCCTGCTGGTAATAGCCCATCCAAAGTGACCACTTTCTTTACAATGTGTATGATAATCAAGGTGAGCCATTTCCAGCACAAATCCAGGTTTTCTCACCCCCCACCCTCCCTCCAAAAAACACACACAGAAACTGGGGGGATGAGAAAACCTGGATTTGTGCTGGAAATGGCCCACCTTGATTATCATACACATTGTAAAGAGACTGGTCACTTTGGATGGGTTATTACCAGCAGGAGAGTGAGTTTGGGGGGGGTGGGGGGGTGGGGAGGGTGAGAAAACCTGGATTTGTGCTGGAAATGGCCCAACTTGATTATCATACACATTGTAAGGAGGGTGATCACTTTAGATAAGCGATTACCAGCAGGAGAGTGGGGTGGGAGGAGGTATTGTTTCATGGTCTCTGTGTATATAATGTCTTCTGCAGTTTCCACAGTATGCATCCGATGAAGTGAGCTGTAGCTCACGAAAGCTTATGGTCAAATAAATTGGTTAGTCTCTAAGGTGCCACAAGTACTCCTTTTCTTTTTGCTAATTTTCTCAGTTCACCCTAGAGTAAATGTATTGACCAGGAGACAGGAAGTATTTTCAATGGGGAAAACCTTATTTTAAAAGATATCACACACTCACCTTTGTGGCCTTATGTTGTGCTTCTTGCACAACCCGGGAATCACTGGGAGTTCTGGGTGTGTAAAATGGCAGGAGTACCCCCCCCCCCAATCTGTTTCTCTCCCCCCCCCTTTCAAAATTCTAAAGTCACACTTTCTGCTCCAAGATCTATGAGGGAAATACACTTGTGCTATTAAAAATTATAAACAGATTACAGACCTTAGCTGACTCCGGTTTAGGAACTAACCAGAAACTGTTTAACAGTAAGACTATTTATTTCAGCCGAAAGAGCTGGAACGGCATGACCCTGCATCTCCAAGGAGCAGGTGGGTAACCTGATGCATGTGGAAAACTACTGAAGAAAACTGGTGACTGATGTGTCAGAAATGCTGTTAATCCCCCCAGATCTCCCATCAGGTAGTTTCTAAGGGAGGTAGATCTTGACAACCCAACCAAATGTAAACAAAGCAACAGAAACAGTTCCACGTGGACATGCAGATTCTGCGGGAAACAGTAGGCAAGAGCGTAGGTGCTGGAACTAGGGGTGCTGCCGCACACTCTGGCTTGAAGTGGTTTCCATCATACACAGGATTTACAGGTTTGGGTTCAATGGCTCTCAGCACCCCCGCTATACAAATTGTCCCAGCACCCCTGGGCAAGGGGGTGGTTTCATGTCACACAATGCAGACCTCTAAGTGAACTCCAGAGCTCATCAGCTAGTGCTGCTAGAATCCCAGGTTTGTACCCTGAATGGCCAGTTTCTTCTCTAGGGGCTGGATTTCAGGACATTCATTCCTCTTTATGATTGGAATACGCATATGGTTTACACCCTGATCTCCCCTGCACCCCGCGAACACTGAGGCGCCATTCCATTGTGCGAGGGGGGGGCAGAATTTGGGAATCTGTGCAGGAAGTGCACTGCGTGGTGTGGGCTGCCCTCCCATGGGACCATCGCAAGGGGATGCCAGGAGAGAGCCATCCCATGGATGCTCTGATCCTCCACCCAGTGTGTGGGGGCTACTTTAACAAGCTAAAGAAGCCCCCACAGATCAGCACTTCAGCCACGCAGGAGCCTGCAGGGGGAGAATTTCCTCCATTGCCCTGGACCGGCACAAGGGTTGGCCATTGTCACAGGGATTTTGTCCATAGGGCCCATCCCTGCTGGATTTACTCATTCAAAACCACCACTAGCAAGAGAGGAGTCCAGGGCAGTTTGGTCTGAGAAAGTAGCACAGGATGGGGCCTATCATTTGGATTTTAATCTAAACCCCAAATTCTGGAGATGAATGTATTCTGCATGTAGCATGTGGGTGCACATACATTTGTATGCATATTAATATTATATAGAGGGGAGGAAGTATGGTCCTATATATCTCAATACAGGACCATACACCCTCCCCTCTATATAATACTAACTGTGCACACAAACACACGTGTGTATGTATACATGTGTGTGTGCATTATATGCAGAATACATTAATCTCTGTATAAATAGATACTCTTCATTTTTATAATGTTTTTAAATCCTTTGTTTTTCTCTGAAGAATCCCTCGTGCCTTTTGTTAGCTCGTTAATCAGTCAAACGAAATATTGCCTCGATTTCAACATATAAGTAAACTCTGCAGATTGCCATTCTGTTCTCTTCCTTACATGCGCAGATATTGACCTGTTCTCTGCCTGCAGGGAAAGCAACATTTTAGCCTGCAGAGAGAGAGAGAGAGAGAGAGAGAGAGAGCACGAGCGAGCGTGTGTGTCTATATATACATATAGAGGGGCGGGAGCATGGATAACACCCTGGATTAGGACACTGGAAGACCTGTCTCTGTCACTGACTTATGTTAATCAGCATTTTGTGATCTATGGATGAAAAGTACTTTATAAGAGCCAAGTATATCTCTTATATATATAATATATGTACAGCTATGTCTGTGTACATATTTTACACAGAGAGAGAGAGAGAGAGTTGCGTAGACATAGTGTACAGATATCTATTCTGTCCCACCATGAAATAGTTCATTTAAGAACTTGAACCATGCAAACTCACAGAACTTGCTATTTAAATGGTCCTTATTGGATTCTAACCAGAAAGGCATTTAGACTGTTTATTGACATTCTTGTTTTAATTTCCTTTTTAAAATGGAACCACTTTCAAAGGAAAATAAAAAATAAAGACCAAATTAGCCTGGCTTGGCACTTACATAGGAATGGATTCTGATGGTGGCATACATCACTGAGCTGGCAAGCCAGCAATACGAAAGCACAAGCTTTAAATTAACTCAGAGACTCTGAAAATAATGGGGTTTCTAGGAAGGGTAGGTAATACAATAATGTGGAAAAGGGATCTGGCAATTTTTTGTCGTCACTGGTGGTTTGAACAATTTGTTGTGTTTGTGGCATTAAAATCTTTGCTCTCTCTCTAAAGCTTCACCTTGCAGCAACGATCAACTAAAAAGACATTTTGGAGAAAATATATTTGAGAACTAACAAATTGCCCCCTTAATCATGGGTAACCAGGGATGTTTTCTCACACTTAAATTAAATGGATTCTCCTTCCTATGCAGCATCAGCAAAAAAGGACTTGCCTCATACAGTGAGGATGGTGAGATCATGTGAAATTCAAGATGGGCAGTTCACCAAGCGTTATAGAAAATAGTCTGTATTTTAACTGGCAGTTCTTATGGTGACTTGTAATACAGAGCCCACAATATAAATACACTTTTATCTAAGCAGTTATTATTTTTCCCCAGCGGGCTAGAAAGTTCCCCATCTCTAAGGGGAGGTTAAAGCCACTTGCTCCTGTCACCAGACTGAATACTCTAATACAAATGACCACACCTGCCCATGCCATGGTCTCTTCCAGCTCGGACTGAGAAGCTTGTAAAAGTCTTCCAGTCAGCTGGAAGGGAGTAAATCATTCTTGACAGTTACATCTCTACAGAGCAGTTAGAATTAATGTAACAATTTGGTGCTTAATGAAGCAGCAACATGCTGAGCTGCAGAGAATGGCTGGGACCTGCTGCAGTCATGTTATAATCCCCACGGGCCCCAAATGGCAGAGATTTAATCAGATGGTGACTTGTTGGGTTGAGAGAATTGCCATGTGGAAAGAAACCCAGCAGAGAGTGTGTAGCAAAAAAACAACAACAAACAGGCCCCAGCTAAGCCTGAAACAATCTCAATGGGCTAGATCATTGATTTCAGTAGGGGTTCAGTTTAAAAAGATCAATGGCATAATATGGTGTTTCCGAGACTATGGTGAGGTGTGTCAACCTAGAGAGATAGAATAGCCCAGCGGATGTAGACATATTTCAGTTACACAGCCCCCTTTGAATGGTCTGATAGCCTGGATGCAGTACAGATTAGATCCCCGACTGGTGCAAATCAGCAACACTCCATTGACTTCAGTGGGATTTCTGAACTTGGAAGACTCACAAGATCAGATCCTTGCTTTTTGAAACCCTTTATTTTGGGGTTATCACCACTTTGTGGCTGTCTTATTTGTTGCACACTCTTTGGGTATTTATTATTATTAATTTTAATCATCTATTGTGCTATAAGGATTGATCCTATTCCCACCATTGTGCTTTGTGCTGGACAAACCTATTATCATTTTATTGTCTGTATTGCAGCAGAGCCCAAATGTCCCAGTTACAGACCAGGGCCCCATTGTGCTAGGCACCATCTAGACAATCACTTACAGCAGGTCTTCAAACATAATCACAGAACACTTCACAGCTGATTGCAGTCTGTATAGACAAGCAGCCGGTGTGTGTGCACTGTACAGTCGGTTAGAGAAGGGGTTTGTAGCAAAGCAGTTCTAATATATGATGAATCAGCATAATTCACATGAAAAATACGTTGTGAAAATAAATTAGCATTTCATACATATGTGGGTGGGCAAAAAACAAACAATCTGCGGAACAACGTGTTTGGGGAATGAAAGACAACCTGATCAGGTGCCAAGCACTAGAGAGTCTCTGATTGTCACAGGAGTTGCTGGTACTCAGCACCTCTCCAGATAAGGGCTTGTAAACATACCGAATATTTTGGGTAGGGAAAAAGTGCAGATGGGTTTAGAGACAATCCTCTGTTTACCATGCACACAAATATGTTTCCAAAGCACTGCAGTTTGCAGCAGCTTGGATGCTTTAAAATAAATCATGCAGAACTGGCTTTTTTTTTTTTTTTTTTTTGGTTCCTAAATGAAACTGCAGCACAAAACAACACCCCCTCACTTGCAAAAAACATGAATGCTGGATTTTAGGGGTGTGAGTGTAGGCACAAAACTAAAAGCGTTTGGTTGCAAAGCCTCATGGTCATCAGCTTTAAGGTCCTGACAGGTTTATAAAGTGCTAAGTGTCCCTGTGGGACCCTAGAACTGTTCACAGATAAGATCAAGCTTGCCATATCCAGCTGGTATACAAGGCAGAGGGATGTCTAAATTAATTCAGGAATCACTTCTGTTTTTCTGATGGAGGATATCATCTTCAATCTATGAAAATAGCACATCAAGAGAATACTTATTAAAACGAGGTTTAGGGTACACCAGGCCTGATTCTCCTCACTTATACTGGTGCAAATCAGGAGTGAATCCATGGAAGGTAGGGTCACATTGCAATGAGGTAAAAGTGGCATAAATTATAGGAGAATCAGCCCATAGTCTTGTAAACCACATTAAAGACTTTCCCCTCCTCTCAGTGTAGTCAAGAGGGAAAGGATCAGGCTCCTGTTAATATAAATTATATTATGGTATCCCAAAAGGACTAAATCAGGACCCATTGTGCTAGGTGAAGTACTAACACAGATGAAGAGACAGTCCCTGTCCTGGTGAGCGGAATATGTGAAATTGTTAAAATATAGGGCCGATACTTAGGCTTCAAAGCCAGGGTAGCATTTTCAAAGGCATCTAAGTCCCATTGACTTTCAATGAGATGCAGGCTCCTAAATTGCACTGGAAAGTGTGACCCTTAGTCTATTCACATTGATTTTAATCCAGTTTTAAATGCAACCATCCAACAAGAAACCTGGTGGTCCAAAAGTGTACGTTTAAAAAGATGAACTTTGTGACACAGTTCCATAAATTACAAATTTTGGGGAAACTGTGGAGTCCTGCTCTAACATATTAAATGTATGAGTCTTGGTCTTGCAATTATTATGCACACAAAACTCCCACTGACACCAGTGTCGGCAGCTAGTTTTTATAAAGACTTACCATAAACTGAAAGCACTTTACAAATACGGGGTTGTTTTCTAATTAAATGCAGGTGCCTGAAGTTTGCTAAAACCACATCTCACAGGCTGGATACAAGTTTTGGTGCTTAACTTCAGGTGATCACATATTAGGGCCTTTTATAAAAGGTTCACTTTACTCAGTGCATGCATCTCTGGGGTGGAGCCGCTCCAGCCATGTTAAATATCTAGAAGCTTTCGGGGCCTGATTTTCAAAATTTGGCACCCAGTTATGTGCATAATTAATTTGCAGAATTATCACGAATTCACAACAGTAATCACAGTGCAGTTGTACGTTTAACTGGCCATGAGTTCAGGCCAATATCCAACCAGCGTGTGTCAATACCCAGTTTGGTACTTAGTGGTGCATACATGTAGTTTTGGAAATCAGGCTATTTGGGGTCTAAACGACTCAAGCGTGGTTTTAAAATAAATTCATGAGGTGCTGTAAGTACTGGAATGACATGCTAGTATTGGGGTATTTATCTGCATCTGTAATACAAATAAGATTACTGAATGTTGCTTACTCTGTGCATGAATTAGATTGAAAAGGACACACTCCATATTTTTCATGTGGTGGCTGACACCTTAAATAACAAGCCCCATGCTGCACCAAAAATCCCAGGGCACTTTTCCTAAGACCATTCACCTTCCTGCCCTTGACCTTGTATGTATTTGGCAAAACACTTTGGGATTATTAGATAAGTCTAAGGCAACATTATTGTTTAACTGCCAAGGCAGATAACTGATTCTCTGATTTGTATTTATTTATGGAATTTATTTTTGGTAAATTAACCATGACGATAAAAACCTCACTACATTATATTCCAAGATGGGGACCATGCTAAGGTAGACTCTGGCTTATTCCCTCCTCTGCCCAATGGAGGAGTGATTCAGTAAGATACATGTGTATTTCAGTGTGAACGAGCTGGGGGCTTTAGTGAGATTTCCATTCTAATTAAACTTTCTGGGTAGGCATCTCCCTCTGCCCCACATTCATACATACATTTTTCTCTTCTTTCCTGCTGAGGATTCCCCTTTTGCTCACACTCAACTCTGGCAGGTGAGGCAAATGGTAAATTAAACTGACAAGATTGTAAGGGTTATCCGGGCCTGCTCACCAACACACCACCACAAATAGAGGAAATTGCCAGTTAATGAAGACATCTGATATCCTGCCAATCTTCATTTCCTGCAGCCTGGTGAAGAGGGACCCATCAGCCGCAGCTGAATAGATGGGATTTGGGTGCACCTTTTCCCAGGTTGCTGTTATTTACTGGCAGCTGGCCTCCCTTACGCAACAAAGGCCTTATCCTACATCTGTAGAAAGACTCCCATTGAATTCAATGGACTCTGGATGAACTTGAGTGTATATTATATAAACTGCGGCTGGAGGAGCTGAGGGTGGTGCTTTTCCAAGACAAGACTACGGTGATGAATTTTCTCAAATTATAAGGAGTACATTGATTTGACCCCTGCAAAATTTGATGCTTTGACTGCTCCAGGAGTTTGTCTTAACAGTTTATTTGGTTTCAATCTCTGTGAGGCTTACGTCCAAGCTTATGATTTTAGGTTCCCATGAAGAAAAAAATCTTGGCATGACCCATGGTGGGAACAGATTTGTTTCCAGCTGGTTGAGTTTGTTTGTTTATTGCATAGCCATGTGAAACTGAACTCTTTTTCTGCTTGATTTTGACAGAAAACCACACTTTGATCCAAGGTTGTATTCAAAACTGAGCCAGGTTCATTCAGAAGGTTGTAATATTTTCAGCAATCATGTGGTCAAATCCTGCTCATGTTGCGCCCAGAAATAGTCCAAGTGACATCCCAACAGTAATATACGTACTTACAGACATTATTCAGCTGACAGAAGTCTCTGTGGGCTGTATGAAGTTGCCGACGAGGCATGGTCCCTGGTAAACATGGGAAACAAAGCTGGAACTTGAGCTGTGTGGAAAGGCATGTGTGTCTCTGCCAATAGTTTTTTTTTTCTCTTTTAAATAAACTCCTCCTATTTAAGTAGGTCAGAGATGCCATATATCATGACACCAAAGGGACTATTGCGTGAGTGAGCTGAGCAGCATGGGGTTCTATGTCCAACTGTCAAATTGTAATAAGATCTGAAACCAGGTGACTTCCAAATGTGTTTGATTTATGGCTAATTGATCAGAATAGGGATATGTGCAATGAGAAGACTAAAGAATGCTTTGTCCAGAAAATGGGGGAAGAAGGAAAAGAAGGTAAGATAGTGGAGCTTTTGCAACTGACCAATTAATTTAAATAAAATTCAGTTGAATCCTTCCATGACTTGCTTGGCTGCAAACATGTTGTACAGTTCTGATCCAAAGCCAAGGGGCGGTTTTGGCTAAACTAGGGAAGATTTAGAAGGCAGATCTTCCTGATCGGGGAAAAAGCTACCAGCTGGTTGAGTTTATCATTTTGAATTGGCTCCATATTTAATGGGGCATTTTGAGACTCATTTAGAAGGATTGGAGCCAGGGGTCTGCTACCGTTCTCTGCCACCAGAAGCACTTAGTGCGGCCTTATCATTTTCATTTTCTGAACGTGACCTGCTCACTGTGGTCTGTTTCTAATGGGAGGCTGCCATGATCTCCCAAATGAATTACTGTGGATGCTCCTAATTATTCTAGTTAAAACATCCCCTTGTTACTACACATTGGGATTGGCTCTTGGGGATAACTGCTTGGTGATGAAACTGTGGATGTGGGGAAGTTAGAAGTTATTCTGGTTTTAATTTGTACTAATCCAATTATCATCACACATTTAGAAATAAAGAATTGTTCCCCCAAGCACTTTTCTGGCTCATTTATTTACACATGGATTAAAATGCAGGACACTAATTGTGTGCCTGGAATGTTGATATTAGCCATTCCACAGCAAATAGTACTACAGTATAATAATGATGTTCTGCCCCATATACGTCCCAGTATTGAGACTTATCTTTTTTGCCTTCAAAGAGTCATTCTTTCCAGTTTTTTTCTTATTGTTTTAAGCATCTTATCTTAAAGAGGCATTTGGGATTATTATATGCATTTCCCCCCAAAGATATAATGCTTTCTTTTTTTTTTTTAATAAAAGGAAAAAAATGAATGGCCTGCACTCAAGTACAACCCTGTGTAAACAAACCAATATGCACAGCTCAGTGCTCCTAAACAACCCTACAATAAACAAACCAGTGTGCTCAGGTTTAGCTCTCATGAGCAAAGTTATAACTAGGCTAGGAAGGATCAGAGGTTTTTTGGTAAATGTTGGAAAATGTCAATTTCACCATACACACAAACCAAAGCAAAAATACTACCATAGCTGATGATAAAAATTTACAAAGAGTCAAAGTAAGAAAAATGCTCCCTGAGACATAGTGGAGTTGGATTTACTTTGTGTATTTTGACATGTGATACTGATTATTTGTGTTCTAACTGTTGTAAAGCTTTAACTTTTTGAATCTCAATGGCTATTGTCATGAAATCTTTGTTGTCTGACCCACCTATTGTCTAACCCCTTTATAATTTCCCATAACTGAAAATTTAAACTGATAAAAATAAAAAGCTTAACAAGAAAACATTATTTGTTGGAATTATTGGGGAAAAAATAATCAAATTCTTCCAAGCCTATGTCTAACAAAAAAACCCACAGTGCCAGCCACTTGTTTAAAAGCAAAGCTACAACAATAACACGCCACCTCACCCAGCCCAGTGTCCATAAGCAACCCTAAAATAAAAGAGCTGTATGTGTGTATGGACACCTGGGAAAATATTGAAGTGAAAACACATTTCAGCTTCAAACTTTTAAGAGTTAAATGTAATGAACAAGGGTGAAGGCAGGAAAACAGCTTTGGACCAGACCTTGAACTGTATTAAGTTGAAGTGTCAAAAGCATGCAAATACTCTGGAAACTTGAAAGTCCTCTGTTTTCCTCTAGGATGAGTATGTGGCCAAGATCGCTACAACGATCTGAAAATGAGTCCCATTCAGCTGAATGGAAGGACTCACTCCCTAAAACGTAAGCACATATCTGTGTCTGTGTGGCATTGTGGTGCAGGTGCAAAGGAGCATGAGCTTCCCCAACACAAACATACACTTACTGCACCCATGTGCCTCAGTCCTGAGCCAGAGGAATCCCTTTATAGTGATCAACGGAGGTTGGATTTGAACGTTGGACCCAACTGATGAAAGGTTCCATTAATAATCCTGAGTTCCTGGTCCTCAGTCCCAGTAGGCTTAATTATATTATCCCTTAACCTATTTGTATAAATAGATCCCTTCCTAATAGCACCACCAGCAAAGGGAGAGGGTACAGGGGTATTGGCAAAACCCAATGACTGGCCTCTGCAGTACTGTGTGTGGCTTTATCATACAGATTCTTGGAGCTGTCGAGGTTCCTCCCAGTCCCAGACACAGGCTGATTCAGTCAGAGCAGAAAGCAGTTGGAATCTGATCTCTTTTGTGGCTATGCAGACAAGCACAATGTTTGCCATTAATATTATACTAAGCCAAATGCAGATCACATTTCAACACATGGAGTCTAGCTGCAGCCTTGTGTTTTTATTACTGTGATACGAGGATCCAAAAGTGGGGGAGGGGGTGCACTGTGTAAATGAAGGTAGAATTTGGCTCTGCAGCTAGAATTTCTTTAGCAAATCTGTTGATGATACATGAGCCAGAATGGAATCCAACACAGTCTCCTGTAGCTCTGCTGGCTGTGCAGGACACCAGAAAGTCCAGAGGAAGTCCAGAGAAGAACAACAAAAATGACTAAAGATCTAGAAAACATGACCTATAAGAGAAGATTGAAAAAATTGGAGTTGTTTAGTCTGGAGAAGAGACGACAGAGGGAACATGAGAACAGTTTTCAAGTACATAAAAAAGTTGTTACAAGAAAGGAGAAAAATTATTTTCCTTAACCTCTGAGGATAGGACAAGAAGCAATGGGCTTAAACTGCAGCAAGGGTGGTTTAGGTTGGACATTAGGAAAAACTTCCTGTCAGGGTGGTTAAGCACTGGATTAAATTGCCTAGGGAGGTGGTGGAATCTCCATCACTGGAGACTTTTACGAGCAGGTTGGACAAACACCTGTCAGGGATGGTCTAGATCAGAGCTTCTCAAACTATCTGATGTGGGGGACCGGCAGTTTTTTTTTTCCAATGTGTGCACAGACCGGCAGCCGATGGCTCGCGGACCGGCACCAGTTCGTGGACCACCACTTTGAGTAGCATTGGTCTAGATAATACTTAGTCCTGCCATGAGTGCAGGGGACTGGACTAGATGACCTCTCGAGGTCCCTTCCAGTCCTATGATTCTATGAGGTGACCTATTAACACCTTTCCCCTATAGTCAGCAGAAATTACTCTGAATGGCACACCATGGGGGCCAGATTCTTAGCTGAGAACGGGGAGACTATAGTAGCCCTCTTAATGGAGCTGGATCAATGCCAGCCCTGGTGCCACCATAGATTGGAGCAGCAGGGTGAGCTGCTCTAAATTGTGCCTGCTGATTATGGTCCTAAGGAGCCATCTGCCATCCAGGGAATGACAGAGTAAGGAGCCATCTGCCATCCAGGGAATGACAGTGCACTCTCACCACACCTCCTCCCCCTGACCATGTTTCTCCCCACCCTCCAATGTGGCAAGGGATGGGGGCTGGGAGGCTAGAACAGGATTTGGATATGACAGATCTACACCCACGAGGAGTTTCTAGTTCCTTTCTACACCTGGAGCAGGCAAGGGGAGTGGCTCAGAGAACCTGACATAAAACATATACATTATGCATAGATTATATGTATTATATGATACCTGTATGTGTATACTATGGTACACTTATACAACTCTCCATTCTATCAATACATTGGCAGTGTTTATGCACCATAGAGTAACAGGTAGTTATGTAAATATGCCAGAAGCTTTATCAATATTTTTCTAACTTTATTTTTCATCTTCCACTGACTCATAGCTCCAGAACTTGAGGCTTCTGTCAGCTCTGAAAAGCAAAGGCAGAGATGCAAATGGTCAAGATGGAATATGTTCATAGTAAAAAATAACCGTAGCTTCCATTAGCTCCTTTTTGGGGGAGTTGTGTCACCTAACACAGATCATCGAGTCAAGCTAATGAGAACTCTCGGCATGAAGTCACTGCTCTGCCATTAATTAAAACCCCTTTGCATGAAAAGATGAAGAAGAATTGAGGAAGAGCTTTTGATGCAGTTACATTTTCCAGAGATGTTGCTGAGTATCCATTACGAGCAGTGAAAGCCTTGTCAACATTTTTCCAAGGAAGAATGAAAATGTAAATAACTTTAAAATTATTCAATGTCACTGTGGTATGGAAAAAGGTCATACTGCTGGATATCATTCATCTCTTTGCCGATTTAAAGAGCTTTTTTCCTATTACATTTCCTTAAATTAATGTTTTTTTAACATTACCCAAAGTAATGCTAACAATTATGGGGTTTAAGGAATTGATCATTATGCGGGCTAGGATTTAGATCTGAAAAGATTTGTTTTGGTTTTTTTAAATGCCTTTTGATTTTTGCTTTACTATTTGTCAAAAAATATTTATATGATCTAATGAAAAGACAAAAAGTCCAACTACATTTCTAAGCACATTTTAAAAGTGGAAGGTGATTTGGGAAGGAGCTGAGATTGGAGATTCAAGGTTGATGTACGTCAGGTTAAGCATGATTGTAAATGTTTGAAGGACCAGGGCCCTAGTGTATAGGGTATTTACTCAGAGGAACCAATTTGGGGCAGAATTCCTGTCTATTTTCTTGATTTTGTTGTTTTTTTTTAATTAGGGTGTGGAAAACTGAAAATGGAAAGTGGCACATTATTTAATAGGGTGAAATTCACCCCAGTGCAGAGGGGCCAGCACAAGACCTTTGAAACCTCATTTAACACTTCTCAATGGAGTTTAGAGGGGACTCAGGAGTGAACATGGCTTTGTGCTCACCCTGCACAGGGCTGACTTTCACCCAGACCCAGAACATTAAATATAATAGACTATAATGCTGCTCTGCAAATACTGGCTTACAGGCAGAAAGAATTTACCAGTTCATAGGCTCAGTGGAGTCCATGTCTTCTAGAAGCACAATGCGATGACTCAGAATCCTTCCAGGTGGCCCAGGGTGGTGGATAATTAATAATTCTGTTATTATTAAATCTAGCAAACAGATGCACAAGTTGCTTTACTGGCATGTGGGAGACAAGGTTCCTGCTCCAAAGCACAAAAAGAGGAGAGAGAGATAGGGAGGAGTTAGGCCTTGAAAACAAGGACCAAGACTTTCAATCCAGACTTTGGCTTGTCACTCTCTCCTTGAAAGGCTTTTTTACACACCTGGGGTGGAAAACAATTTCTCCTGCCAAGGGCAAAGATCTGGATGAGGGATTCAGTATCTTTCAACCACAGGTTTGAAAGAGTGATAAGTTTTAATTGGTCCTGACCCTCTCCCTGCATCAGAGCTGAACTCCTGGCAACACAGAGGTCAGTTCTTACGCTTGGATCCAGCCATACTGCAGGGTACAATCCTTATCCAAGTTAATGTGTATTACAATTGTTTGTGGTTATGAAGGAAAAGTTGGATTTTTTAATAGGCCTTCATCTGTTTTGCATAGAAGAGGACTCCGCGTTTCAGTAATCTGAAACCTCAGCTCCAACATCAATTTGGAAAAAGGAGGTCTGTTCTTACCAGGAATGCTTGGCGTTGTGAAACATGCTTGCGTTTGTCATCTCCACGCCCCCTTCTATATCAAGTATAAGATAGTGTAGCGGGGAATGCCACAGCTGGTGCTTTGCATGTAATTTTCACCCTCTTGTTAATGACCTTGTAGGGATTAGCATGGCCTTCTCCATATGCCAGTAGATTATGTCTGTTGGCAGCTGGTAGTGCTGGAGCAAAATGGGATAGTTTTCATTAGGAGTGCTTGACATTCGGTTGCCCTGGATGTCGTCAATCCTAAACTGTCAGGGCCTTTGAATAAAGCAGCATACAGATGTGATTTATTAAATGTGCTGCCGGTTTGCTGAAAATGTGGCATTTTCAAGTCAGCAAGGTCTGGCAGAAGAAGTGTAAAGGGGAGCCTCCGAATGACAGTCTCACCCCTTAAACACGCCAGATCTGTCCAGCAATGTCAGATAGACACACAGCTCTGAAAGGAATGAACGGGGACCTTGTCTGAAAGATGCAAATTGTGCAAGGAACATGTTAAAATATAAAACATTGTGAGAAGTAGCTGCAATGACTCTGTGTGTGTGTGTGAATACACACTCGGGTGTGGATGTCCAGTGCAGCCATTCTCTAGCGAGTACTTGTGTGTGTACAGTTTAGGGCTGGTGACATGGTGGTAAACCCATGGTGGGTTTGGTTATTCCTAGGGCTGGGATCTGGATGAATCCTGGAGCCTTTGCCTCAGAGTCTTGGGGACATTTTAAAAAGGGTCCCAAATATACATCTTAGTTACATTAGCGAAAACAGCTCATCTCTCACACTGAAAATATAAGTCTCCTAGGAAACATATGGCTTATTGAGAAATAATAACTATGACCCACATCCTTCCCCACAGATCCATTAACTGGGAGGGGAGGAAGAGGGTGCTGCATGGGTCAGGGGTTCACATTGCAGGGGAGGGGTGGGGGAAGGATAGATACAATATCGTCTCGCCCTCTAGCCCAGTGGAGGTTAACCAGGCGAGATAATACACCCAGAAGCTGCCATGAAGTCAGAGGTTCCCAGGGCAGCTGCAGCCATGGGCAGTCTTGTTGCCGGGGCGATGGGTTGAGAAGCGCGGCATCATGGGCCAGAGGCAGTGAAGCAGCAAGGCTGGGGGGTGGAGGGGATATGCCAGTCCTGTGGTGGGGAGGCAAACCCTGCCCCCTGCCACAGAACGAGTGGGTCAGACTCCATGAGGGGATCTCAAAGAGATTTCCTCCCCCCCACACTGAGTTTTGCTGTGGAGTGGAGAGAGAGAGGGGATGATCCCGGCCCCTGTAAGTAGATTCTCTGTATTTTATAAAGTTATTAATTCTCTCCTAATCCTGTTTTAAAGTAATCAGTTTAAAGATGATAGGCTCCAAATCTATGTCGCTCTTTCTGTATGTTACAGCACAACTAAAATGTCCAGTGCCTTTCCCTCTTGAAAAATAAAGGTCTCCCCCACTCACAAGTGCCCTCCGGTAACAAGCCAGCCTGCTGAATGACGGGGGATGCACTCTGGGGAAAGGAACATTTCATTCTGAGGGGCCAAATTCTGCATTTCACTCACGCTGGTGGAAATCCATAGAGTCCAGTGGACTTTGGATTGACACCCATATGACTCAGAGCAAAATGGAGCCCCTATGGTTCCAGTGTGCAGCTGTGAAGCAAAACCAAGAAAGAAATGTTTTAAATACTCATTGAGCCTGATCCTCATCTACACTAAGGCCACTGTGCAAGGTTCTGGCAGCGTGAAGGGATGGGAAAATGAGCGTAAAGTACATTTGGACACCTTTGAGACCCTGCTTCATTGCCAGAAGTAGCATGAAGTGGCCTTAGGGTACATAAGAATCTGTGCTATTAAATAGATCCTATGGAATACACATGTAACTCTGACTTCTCTGAGCAATCCTGATTGACTTCAAAAGGGTTACTCATGTGAGTAAAGACTGGGTCCTTAATGGCCTTCTAAACAATAAACAGCAGAGTAACTTCTATGCAAACTAACTATTCATATTTATTGGCACCTATTGCAAGTTCAATAACCACCAATTAATTATTTAAAACATGCCCGCAAAGGATTTACAGCTATGTAATACACTAGGTATGATTAATCCTCAATGAATATGTTCCTTATAATCAATGGATAATTATTTCACATGCAATAGCTCTTATTAAATTTAAATTAATTATATGTGTGAGGACTTTGATTTAAAATGTTAATATAACATTAAGTGAATTTGGTTAATCATTTATTGCAGTATAAAAACTGAGCATTTATAACAAAGTCACACAGCCAGAACAGTGTTGGCGTGCGATACCAAACAGGCACTGCCAAACATGGAAAACTGAAAAAACTCTCAAGTTTTAATCAAGTTGATTTATTGGTCTGTGAAATTCTGAAGCTATCCATAAACACCCTCTATGGGCAAAGCTCCCCCTGTGTGCACCAATGCCTAACCAGGCCTTATATTCTGATTACCTGCACAAAATCAGACACAGCAAAGCTCACTAATGCTTGTCTTGCAGATACACAGATTCCCAGCAGACCACCTGCCTAGCCCAGCTTTCAGTAAGGCCAGCAAGGTCAAGGCTTCTGATAGTTTTGTGGGCTTCTTAAGAGAAACTTGTCCTGACCCCATGTGTCCTAGTGATCTAACTGGAAGAGGCCATTTAGAAGGAGAAAGGGGGAGGAATGAGGAAGATGAAGAAAGAAGCCAAAAGAGGAGAATGCAAAAAGCAATGGGGGGTGGATTCAGCCCTGGTTTCTCTCTGTTTCCTTCAGTGGAGTTACACCAGAGATGAATTTGACCCAACAGGTTCAGTCTTAGACATGGAACGGCCACCTCAAAGGTAGAGGCAGAATGAATGTAGTTGGATCTTGGAAGGAAGGTCAATTAGCAATGCTGGCTTTTTAAAAATGTAATGGGATAATTAAAAGTGTGCCTGCCAGATACCTAGAAAACCAGCCTGCCTCGATTAGTTTTTCATAGAGCCAGTACATTTAAAAAAAAGCACATCTTACTCTCTGAGGATTCTCTTTGACTCATGTTTATACAGTAGCTAGTGCTTTGGGGCCCCAACATGGATAAACCCTCTAGCCATTACCAGAATATACACGGTGAATAATGCTAATAAGAATCCTAGCAAGAGAGCTTTAGGCTCTATGTAGCTGTGGAGTTTTTGGTCTGTAGGGATTTGATAAAATTCTTCTTACAAAATTTGTACCATTTCATAATTTATGTATGTTCAGTTACAAAAGCCAGTTCAGATTGGCTCTAGGTTGGATGTAGGAGTGACTGTCACCACTTGAATTCACCAGTCACTGTCCAATTACAAGTGTCCGCATAAAAATACACCACCATGGCATCTGTACTGACAAGCCCACCAGTTGGGAGTCTTAGAGAGGCCAAGGACTGAATGGGTTATGTGGTTTAAACAACCCTCAATTTCTTGAGATGGTCCTTCCCAGTCAGGGTTGAGGCACATTGATAGGGGGCAGGAAGGGGGAAGGCTGCACTTTTACTGCCAATCCTTTACCTGATCTGTGGCTCGCCTGACAACAGTCCCCAGGTCTGTCAATCTGAAATCTTCTCTGAATTAGATATCTAAATATTTTGGGCATATAGTCAGAATAGGGCCCTTTTGACAGTTTTATGAGGAAGATTAGATTTATTTTTCCCCCCAAGAGACACGTTGCAAGAAATTCCAGGGACCAAAATCATGCAAATATGGTCATTAAATGCTATGAAAATGACCTGTTTCACAAATGGCCATGCTGTTACCTGGATCAGATTCTCTCCCCCTGAGCTGGCTTCTTTGTACCAAAGGAGCTGGAATGTGGCCCCAGTTGGCTGGATGAGAATTCCCCTGGTAGAAGAGGAGGCATAAAGTTGATCTACCTGGCTTCTACACTAACCCCTTCCCAAGCGGGAGTGTGTTGGGGACCTGAAGTGGAATGCAGCTGCACTCCACAAATTCTCAGCTGGTTTATGATCCTCTGTGCTGCTCAGACTTGAAACTGGCACAGATCAGACCCCCCAACACACCTGCTTCTGCACACAGTAGATCTCAGGGCAGGAGAAAATCTGGCAAGGTAATCCTTGATCTTACTGTTTACACCTTGGGCTTGTTATGGATTTTCTAGGCATGTGAATGTTTCTCCTTTTTTCTCTTAAGGATGTGCTGAGAAGGGAGTTTCTCTATGCCTGGCATCAGGGTGAAAGCATTTTTTTTTAAATGAAATGTACCACAGTTTTGTGTCAAGACTTTCCCAGCATAAATCCCAGGATTCCTAGCACAGTGAATGGGCAAATATTTAGATAATCTGGAGTGTTTAAAAGTTCATTACATGGCTTCCTTTATTCAAACTTCTTTTTCATTAAACTAAGTGTCCTATTAGTTTAAATAAGGAGGATATTTATATATACATATAGATTTATATATATATACCTATATTGGTATTTGCAACTGCAATAAGACAATGAATAACCTTGATAGGGAAATTTTATTGCTTGCTTTCCCCTCTTTCATTTTGTGCTTCCCATTAGAAATAGCTTGTTCCAAAGTTAGTTAATTATTTAGACTACTAAGTTAAGCCTTGCTGAAAACCATTCACCTGACAACAGAAGTTTAAATTTGAAAGAAAATTGACATGAAAACAGCTTTGAAACATATTGGTTGTCATAGCCCATTAAATATATGATATGATTCTTGGCATATTTAATATACGAACTACTAGGGCTACCATCTCATGTGATATAACGTCAGCCCCAAAGAGAACTATTAGCAGGTCGACAAGATAGCTCCTACCGAAGAAAAAAATGGAAAGGAAAAATGATGCCCATGATCACAGGTTTTAAGCTAAAGTATGCAAAGAGCATTTGAAACTTATCACGCAGCCAGTAACAAACTGGGACAGTGTGTTTTCTGAGACCAGTAGCTATGGTGAGTAGGATACACCCACTTTAGATCATAACAGGAAGGAGAGAACCACTTGGATTATTAGAGGGTGTAAGTGACCAGAACCCTCAGCTCTTCTAAATATCTGATTCATGACCCATGACAATCTACACTAGTTACTGCTGTGAATCTTGAGAATACAGACATTATTGTAAAACAACAATAAACTGGCATGCAGCTCGTCACATCCGTAGATCTAAAAGCAGGGATGCTGAACATTGCTATCCCCAATTTACAGAGAGTAAGATACCCAGAGCTGAGATGATTTGCCCAAGATTACCCTGAAGGCTAGGGCAAAGCCAGGACTAGAACCCCACTTGCTTGGCTCCCAGTCCAGGACTCCGTCTACTGGTCCATACTGCTTTCTCTTTAGCAAATGTTTCCCACAATTGATATTTCTGAAAAAATAATGGGGGTGGGGCTGGAAGATGAAATTAGGCTCAAACCATTACATTGACTCTGGATATCACAATTTCATACATTTTAAGGCTGGAAGGGACCATTACCATAATCTAGTTGGATTTTCTGTATAACTCAGGACCTATAATTTTCCCAGTGATTCCTGCATCACCTCCAATATCTTGTGGCTGAATTAGAGCACGTCCATTAGAAAGACATCCAAACGCAATTTAAACACTTGGGATGATGAAAGAACTAGATCTGGCTCCTGATCTTGCAAACCAGAATGGATGTAAATTTAATGGGACTATTCTAATGGGAAAAGCTACCCACGTGGTAAGTGTTTTCAGGATCAATCCTTTGTACTCTGACTGCTCCAGTTATCTCTGTAATGGGCCAACCAAACCCCCAATAAAGTTTGGGAAAGTTTAGCTCCAGGCCTGAATTTTGAGCCAGAAAGTCAGAGACGAAACAGAGATATGGGCCTGTTTACAGAGCAAATTTGTGTTGGCCTTCCTTACCAAGTACCAAGATTTAGCCTCATGTCTCCTGACTCCCAGTCCCCTGCCTGATCCATTAGATCATGTGACTTCCCACATTTGTTTTGATAGATAGTAACAATGCACTCAGACTGTACAGTATTTCTATCCTCCCCCAGTACCTTTCCCCTTTGCAGTCAGTCTAAGCACAGTCACCCAACACAGCGTTGGATTTAACAGCTTGTCTCGGGTCTACTTAATGGTAGCTTTGGATGCCAGGCCTCTTCTGGGATGGGGGCGTCTGGCAGTTGGTCTGTACCCCCTCCTGTTGTCTTTTGTCACCTCCATGTCTGGGCTGCTATGCTAGTTCGGAGTGCTCTATGGGGTCACAACTGTCTTTTTCTTTTTGCTAGCTTGCCCTCCTGGGACAGCATTTTGTCCTTTGACTTATGTCACTGCGGAACTGGCCTCCTTCGGCAGCCTTTAGAAATAAAGCTCCAAACAATTGTGTTCCCCAAGGACCCTGTGCAAGACGCTTATGTTGCAACATTTAAAGGCATCCAGTTTTTTGTTTTGTTTTTTTTGGGGGTTTTTTTTTGCACGGGGCATTCTGTGCTGTAAGGGCTTGATGCTATTCCCAGTTAAAACAATGGTATTGGACCAGGAACTGGTGGTGTACTAGAGAAAAAGCCTGACAATCAAACAATAGAGTCTCCGTCCTAAGGAACTTACAGTTTAAGGGCCGGATCCAAATTCCATGGAAATCAATGGAAAGACTTCTTTTTACTTCAATGGGCTTCGAATCAGGATCTAAAGTTCTGCTGATTAGCAAGAGCATTTTTTTATTTTTATTTTTCCAGTTGATGCCATTGTCTGTGTTTAATGGAATCTTTAACAGTTACCTCTTAATTAAGCTTAATCATGAATGAGCTGAGAAACACCTTTGTGAATGTTTAGAATCAGTGGTTGAAAGAGTTCTTGCAAAACAAGCTGAAAATGAATCAGAGAAGGGAAGTTTGATTCCTGAATTTTTAAAAAATAATTAAGGTGCATGTCTGTAACCAGAAGACACTAAAAAGCAATTGCATTAAATCAAGAAATACATTTGACTTTATGGATTGTTTATGGGGATCTTTCATTTATTAATTCTTTATCCTTTAATATTATAAGGGATTTGTGTCCACAATAAATAATGCTAAGTTAAATTACATCCTCTTTGGCTTAAAATTTTAATATTCCTATTGCCCATCTCCATAAAGAAATTGTATTTGAGGTCGTTGCATATGTACAGCTGTAGTCATAACCCTAATGGAATTACTATTCAAGTGCAGACAAGATTAGTATGAACACCGAGAAACTACCCGTCTATCAGGGGAAAAGGTAAAAGTTCAGAGTTCAGCTTGCATCAAATTATTTATCTCCCTAATAACTTAATAGATTGAATATATTACTTGTCAGTGACCTTGATGTACAACAATAAAGACCCTTTAGTTATGTCAGAAAATATATGAGACTATAATAAGTAGTACTTATGTAGTGGAATAAAAACGAATTCTTTATGATAATGAAGACTCTGCCCACAAGGACATCACAAGGACATGTTGCCATGTAAATATAAACACAATGTAATATTCAACTGCAACCAGGTTGTGGTTCTATCCTGGAATCCGTGAAGAGGTTATCATTTTAAGGGCCCAATCCTACAGACATGCATACATGTGAGTCTTTGCTCATGAAAGTAGTCCATTTCCTTTCAACAAGACTGCTCATGTGAGTAAACGTACTCAGGCATGCAGGTGCGGGATCAACCCTTTCGCTGTTTGCTCAACCACACGCTGCGTCCCAGCAAAACAGATTCAGCACCCACTTCTACAAGCCCTTACTCAGAAGAGTCCCTTCCGCATGCAGATAGCCCCACTGACCCTGTGCTTACTTTTGGTTATTTCCACTCTGGATCTACTGGCATTTAAAGTAATCATTTCAATAAGTGTTTAAGATCAAATGTAATACTGTAAAGAGGCATGTTGTAAACAGATTTTAAAAATAGGCAGATAATTTCCCTGAGTGCGTCAGTCTCTTAGCAGTGCAACAATGCTGCTATTTCTCTGTATTTAAAATGTCTATTTTTCAAGGCTTCACATTACCTTTAAACCCCCCCAGCCCCACAGGGATATTGTTCTTTAATCATGCCTGTGATTATGGACTTTCTTTTCTTTCTCAGCATGCAGAGCATCACCATTAATAAGCTCAAATGGAGTAAGGCTCTCCTCTTTAATAAACCATTGTAAACACATATGTGAAGTTTCGCTCAGTGCAGCAGGGGAGGGAAGACAAAAAATAGGTACTTATTTTATTAAGCTAACATTTTCCAATTAACGTATGCTATGTGCAACCCCGCTGAGTATTAACCGAGTGGAGTAAAAGCAAAGTGGTTATTGAACTGTCTGGCTCTCCCCTGTGTGATGAGAATGGTTCTCTTAATTTGCTGGGAATAAAGCAGGTGCTGGGTAGTGTTTGGATTCGAAGGAATCCAGTGTTCAGAAGCTGACAGGCATCTTTGAAAATGATCCCGCACTTTCGAGCTGTCTTTGATGTCCCTCTCTCACCTGCATAATCCTGTCTCCTCTCCTGTTGGCAATCCTAGTCTTGTGGCAAAATGAACCTACAGCCCCCTCTTTGAAAATCCAGGACCCATGTCAGCATGCTGAGGCTATGCCTGTAGGCTACCCAAGCTTTCGGAATGTCTCCCTTCACCATCAGGTTCATTGTCACCTTCCTACTCCCCTCAACCACTTATCCTAGCAGCCTCATGGTTTTGATTGTATTTATGGCCACTTAATCTGTGCTAGCAGCCAGGATCAAATATATCTCCAAGTATTGATCAGTTTTAGGCTGATAGAAGTTCAAGCTCATGAGGTCTTGGTCTTTGACCCTCAAATAGGATATGAATCTCAATCCAATAGACTGATATTCACACACAGTGGCTGCCCAGAGTTGCAGACTGCAAGGGAAAAAAATCAATGAAGAGTGCTAATGATTCACAATTTATAGAGCAGCTGCCATTTTAATATTAGAATAAATGTTATATTGCAAAGGGATGGGAACATAGGTGGTGGCATGGAAAATATTTCTTTAGAGCCTTTTCTGCTCGAAAATGATGCACACAGAATTTTATTAAGTGTAATTTATTGGCCTCATTTAGACATATAATTTAAAACTCCTTATGAAAAAGATATTAACTAGAGTGGCTGGGGTAAAGAAATGGCAAGGACAGTACGGGCTGTCAGAGCACTACAGCCATGTGCTGGCTGGGAGCAGGAAGAAATATCACAATACAGAAGATTGTAAACTCCTTGAGGGCAAGGACAGTCTTTTTGCTTAAACATCTACACAGCACTTAGCACAATGGGGACCTGATCTGACTTGGGCCTCTAGGCACTGGTGTAATCCACATCATAATATCCAGTATACATGGAGTACATTACAATTAAATGATACATGATTTAGGAGTTGAGGATTATAGTGCGGAATTCTCCTCCAATGTCTTGTAACCTGATATAGAATTCTTAAGGCTAAAGACTGGAGACATGCTGGTGGATGCATTTCAAACCCTGGGGCAATAAGTTGTCTCTGTACACTTAAAATTCAAGTCACTAAGTTTTATTACACCTTTAAAAAACCCAATCAAGTTATGGTTTCCTTCTGCTGAGGTCTCTATACATAGCTCACGTGGCATGTGATTCTTCTAACCAATAGCAGAGAAGCAGGAGTAACAGCAGCAGCCATCTTGGATGAATGGAAGCGAAACCAGCCCTTGACGATTGCAGTTGCTGTCACTGAGATTTACCTGGAAATGTAGTTTTAAGTCTCTGCGTGTCCCCCTGGAGCCTTGGTCTTGGTCAAGGGCGATATTTATCTTCCTTGGCTTAGTTTTCTGCCACATAATTTGTAATTTACAGCAGAAGGAAAACATGCCCTAAATGGGGACAACATTTAGAATAAAGGTAATCCCAGCTCCAGGATGAATTTGGGCGTAAACTCTTCTATTTAGGTCAGGGGGCCACATGACTGGGGGTGGGGGGAGAACAAAACCCATCACCTGTTGACCAGCTAGCAGACCAAATACTGCAAAACCATTCACGCAGCAGTCTCTCATCTGACTGGATTGCCTTTAGCAAGCCAAGAGTCTAATAATGATATGCTCTATATTACACCTTTGCACTTGAAAGATCCCGCATACATTACCAACCCTGGCCCTGATTCAGAAAAATACTTGAGGATGTTCTCAAATGTCTTCCAGAGTAGGGATAGATTTAAGCGCATATTTACCTTTAAGCATGTGCTTAATCATCCTTCCTGAATAGAGCTACTTGCATGAATCAGGACCTTATAAAGGAAAGCAATACCGAAATGCAGCCACCTCTGGGGTAGAGAGTGGCAACCAGCTAGCATCCTGCACTCCACAAAACAGTGTTAGAAGGGGAAGTTTTGACCAAGGACACTTCTGAAATGTGGTATGGGAGTTTTAATGTCTATGCAGAAGAGACAGGAGGACAGTTTATCCACAGTATTTTGAAGGTTGAAAGACTGAGTCAGCCCTAGTAGATTTGAACCTTTGGTATACGCATTTAAAAACTTAGGTTTAAAACAACTAAGCCATCCAGCTTTCAAATATACCTATGGACCTTCCTTCTTGCCCATGTTGAGTCTCAAACCACTTCCTAAAACATATGGTAGCACAGCGTAGCTGGCAAGGTTCTTGTTCACAACAATACTTATTCCTACATGGATGCAAAGCATAAAAGACTATATATGCATGAAAATCTAGTCCTTTAGAACAGACATGAAGAAATGGAAACACTGCATCGAAAATACAATTTTGATGCTTTCCTTTTGGCTGTCCTTACATATAGTTTTTATAGAAATGAAAATAACTTAAATAATTCATCTACTGAGAGCTCATAATTCTCTATCCCTTATAGCATATCTTTCAAATATCTCATAACCTGGAGCCTATTGACAAACTGTATGAAAAATAATAGCCCTTTCAGTTGCAAAAGCAAAATCCAATTTATTGATTGTGATAGTCTAAATGATAGCATTTCTATTGACCAGACAGTATTGCCCAACCAGGATAAAGTTTATTTAACTCAGGGTATAAAGTGCTCCATGCATACAGTCATAAAACCAAAATGCACTTAATCCTTTTCCCATTTTGGTTAGATCTACAACCGTGAGCAAAATACTTTACAGAGGAACATGCAATAGAGACTTACTTAATGAAATTAAATCCTGGATTTATGGGGAAGAATTCCTAGAGTTTTGTAAATATACATTTGCTTTAATGTGATGAGATACAGCAAAGGTTTATACATATTAATATCCAGTGTAGTAATCAATAGGTGCTTTGAAATCTCCAGATTAGACGTGCTAGGTGTAATTATAGTCATATTGTATTTCATGGCATTGGAAGCCTCCATCCATCTCAGAGCTGAAATAGACGGGGTACAGATTGAAAGGAGGCAGCTGGAAACCCACCTGAGTCTGAGCTTCGAACTATTCCTTGGTGAGCAGTCCATCAAAATTCAGCTGTGTTGACCTTCCAAACATGCTACCATCCCATCTGCTTTTGTAGGCAGAGGGTGGAGGAGGGGGAAGACTGGGTGGGGAGGTTGCCAGAGCGATTTGGCAGGGTTTGATAATTTTGAAGATCCTACCCATATAGTTTGGGTCCATCCCTCTCGAGCTATTTATACCACGCTCATCCCCATGGTATCCAAGTGCATTACAGACTGAGTTCCAGATGTTGATCTGAACTTCCCCAATGGCCTCTCTTCAGACTGTATGCTCTCTGGGGGCAGGAGCCATCTTTTCTTTATGTCCAGCACATAAAACGGTGGGGTTCCGGTACCATGGCACCTAGAGCCCCCAATCAGGTAATACAAACAAATCAACAACAACAACAGGGTTCAGAGTTGGTTTCCTGGTTCCATTATGGAGAAGTGAGAGCTGTGATGTTTAGGATAGTTTGGTTCTGGGATTCTAAGTTTGGGCTCATCGCTTTCTGCTGCTCTTGGTAGTTTTCTTCCTTTCTCCCACTCTTCTCTTGATGGTCTCCCCTGCTTTGGCAAAAGGGACTCTTTCCAACTCAAAATCACAGAGCCCTCCCCCATCAACTGTTCCCATTTTAAAATGCCACTCTCTGTTCCCACTGTTTCATCCATTTTATCATTTAAATCATAAACATTAAACTAGTGGCCTAAAAGGTCCCAACTGTGTCTTTTTACATAATGAAATTAGAAGGAGTCATATGTTACTACCATCCATAACCTTATTGCACACTTTACATAAAATTCAGATCGGGGTAGCTCTGCATGCATGCATACATATTTTACATTTTCAGCTTTATTAAAGAAATGAGCAGAGTGCTGGAAAGGTTGCATTGCCTGGTCGGGCAATTCAGATCCTGTGGGCTATAAATCTAAAAGCCTATGATTTGTTATTCTTTGCTCACAATAAATTAAGCCTTTGTTGATGGAAAGGCTGGCTGCATCCATTCCAGCTTAGGTCACTGTATTTGGACAGATAAGTGGGCTGGGAGTGCAGAGAAGTGGGCCTGTAGTGGGTCCAGGAAACCAGAAAGAATAGCCTCCATTTTATCAAGCCATTGGAGTTGAGCTGGAACCCATAGCCAGTTTCATGATGGCTAGATTTCAAATCTGGGTAACTGAGTACAGCTGATCATTTAAAGATACAGGCTGATTGCATTTTAAAGACATTTGATGTACTTCCCTGGAGTTTATCCCAGTGGGTGGAGCAAAGGTTCAACCAATAGAGGAGAAATCAGTTAGTGCAGGTGTGTCAAGGTTCCTCCCCCACTCTGAACTCTAGGGTACAGATGTGGGGACCTGCATGAAAAACCTCCTAAGCTTATCTTTACCAGCTTAGGTCAAAACTTCCCCAAGGTACAAAGTATTCCACCCGTGGTCCTTGGAATGGCCGCTACCACCACCAAACTAATACTGGTTACTGGGGAAGAGCTGTTTGGACGCGTCTTTCCCCCCAAAATACTTCCCAAAACCCTGCACCCCACTTCCTGGACAAGGTTTGGTAAAAAGCCTCACCAATTTGCCTAGGTGACTACAGACCCAGACCCTTGGATCTTAAGAACAATGAACAATCCTCCCAACACTTGCACCCCCCCCTTTCCTGGGAAATGTTGGATAAAAAGCCTCACCAATTTGCATAGGTGACCACAGACCCAAACCCTTGGATCTGAGAACAATGAAAAAACATTCAGTTTTTTTACAAGAAGACTTTTAATAGAAAATAGAAGTAAATAGAAATGAAGAAATCCCCCCTGTAAAATCAGGATGGTAGATATCTTACAGGGTAATTAGATTCAAAAACATAGAGAACCCCTCTAGGCAAAACCTTAAGTTACAAAAAAGATACACAAACAGAAATAGTTATTCTATTCAGCACAATTCTTTTCTCAGCCATTTAAAGAAATCATAATCTAACACATACCTAGCTAGATTACTTACTAAAAGTTCTAAGACTCCATTCCTGGTCTATCCCTGGCCAAGCACAGCATACAGACAGACACAGACCCTTTGTTTCTCTCCCTCCTCCCAGCTTTTGAAAGTATCTTGTCCCCTCATTGGTCATTTTGGTCAGGTGCCAGCGAGGTTACCTTTAGCTTCTTAACCCTTTACAGGTGAGAGGAGCTTTCCCCTGGCCAGGAGGGATTTCAAAGGGGTTTACCCTTCCCTTTATATTTATGACACGCCCCCCAAATCTCAGCTAGGGTGAAACACTGGCTGGGATTTCTTCCTGGAGCTCTAGGAAAAACAGAGTTAATAAGACACATGCATCTCTAAATATACTACCAAGTACATAAAGACTAACAATATTTTCCACATCTCAAGGACGATTTTAACCAGTTGACTCTGGGAAACTTTCACGGGAGAGTGCATCAGCCACTTTGTTAGAAGCTCCTGAGATGTGTTGGATGTCGAAATCAAAATCTTGGAGAGCTAAACTCCACCGAAGAAGTTTTTTGTTAGTTTCCTTGACGGTGTGAAGCCACTTCAGTGCAGCATGGTCGGTTTGCAGGTGGAAACGCCGTCCCCAAACATATGGGCGTAGCTTTTCCAGAGCGTAGACAATGGCATAACATTCTTTTTCAGTGACTGACCAGTTGCTTTCCCTCTCAGACAGTTTTTTGCTGAGAAACACTACAGGGTGGAATTCTTGATCAGATCCTTTCTGCATTAAAACTGCTCCCACACCACGCTCGGATGCATCTGTGGTTACTAGGAACGGTTTGTCAAAGTCTGGGGCCCTTAGTACAGGGTCAGACATGAGTGTCGCTTTAAGCTTGTTAAAGGCCTTCTGACACTTTCCGGTCCACTGAACAGCATTTGGCTGTTTCTTTTTGGTTAGGTCTGTCAGTGGGGCAGCGATTTGGCTGTAGTGCGGTACAAATCGTCTGTAATAACCGGCCAAGCCTAAGAAGGATTGAACCTGTTTCTTTGACTTTGGGACAGGCCACTTTTGGATAGCATCCACTTTGGCCTGTAGGGGGCTGATAGTTCCTTGACCCACCTGGTGTCCAAGGTAAGTCACTCTGTTTAGGCCTATTTGACACTTCTTAGCCTTAACAGTTAGTCCTGCCTCCCTTATGCGCTCAAGGACTTTTTGTAGATGTTCCAGGTGGTCTGCCCAGGAATCCGAAAATATGGCCACATCGTCAAGGTAGGCGACTGCATATTCTCCTAATCCCGCTAGGAGACCATCTACAAGTCTTTGGAAAGTGGCGGGTGCATTTCGCAGCCCGAAAGGGAGTACATTAAATTCATACAGCCCGAGATGTGTGATGAAGGCTGACCTTTCCTTGGCAGATTCATCTAGCGGTACCTGCCAGTACCCCTTGGTTAAGTCCAAGGTAGAGATGAACTGGGCCCGTCCCAGTTTCTCTAACAGTTCATCTGTGCGTGGCATTGGATAGTTGTCTGGGCGAGTTACAGCATTTAGCTTACGGTAGTCCACGCAAAAACGTATTTCCCCATCTGGTTTGGGAACTAGAACCACTGGAGATGCCCATGCACTTTCAGAGGGGCGGATTACACCCATCTGTAACATATCCTGGATCTCCCGTTCTATAGCAGTTTTAGCTTGAGGAGACACCCGGTAAGGTTGGACCCTAATTGGGTGAGCATTACCTGTGTCAATGGAGTGGTATGCCCGTTCAGTCAGTCCTGGGGTGGCTGAGAACGTTGGCGCGTAGCTAGTGCACAGCTCCTGGATCTGCTGTCGCTGCATACGCCCAAGGGTCATGGAGAGGTTCACCTCTTCCACACCACGCTTTATATTTATGACAAGGTGCAAGGGAACTTGGGTTTATAGCAATTGCCAAAGGGATGCTGGAAACTGTGCTGACTAGTTCCGGGTTATTTATGGGGGCAGAACTAGCTGGGTCAGTGGGAAGTAAAATGTACTGAAAGCACATGGAAAAGGGAGACTTCAGACACCAATGCACACAGCATATATTGTCCCGATCATTCACTATGAGTTTGTACAGTGCCTAAAACAATAGGACCCTGACCTGGTTGAGGCCTGTAGGTACTATGGCAATACAAATATTGATAATTAACAAATAAATAATAATAATGTGTCCATAATCACTTCTTAAGAACATTTACTCTAGCTTAGCCTGTAGGATAAATGCATAGAAAATATAATTTTAATCATTCAAAGATTATAATATATCATTTAATGACACATTATTTTAAGGAAAAGTGAAAGTCTATTGGCCTTGACACCAGCAATGAATTTGGTCCAATTTCACAGAGAGAAGAACTGGGGGTTTTGGTCAAATAGTAATTTTTTTTCAAAAAGTAATTTCAGGGTGACCAAAATTATTTGTGAATGTGTATCAAATGTTTCAAGTAGTTTTGGACAAATAAAAATGAAAAAAAGTCAAAATGGCTAGTTTCAATATTTCTGAAATTAAACTTTCTGACTTTTTGTTTCAAATCATTTCATTTCAAAGTTTATCTAGATTTGTTTCATTTTTTAAAACGAATGAAAAAAAAACCGTGTGGAAACAAAACAAAAAATGGCGAAAAAATTAAAACAAAAAAATTGTGGATTTTTTTGTTTGTTTCAGTAAGAAAAATAAAAAAACTGTCAGTTTTGGTTCAAAATGAACCAATTTCCCCCTCTCCCCCAGATATTTTGGCTCAGCCATCAAACTCGAAAAATCAACTAGTCCTCAGCTCTAATAGTGTCCCATTAAAAATAAAGTTAACAATTATCATGGCTAAAAAACAAAAATTTCCCCTCCTGATCTTGGTAAAAACTTTGCAATCAGGAGGAAAATATCCTTGCCTCTAATAAGGCAATGGTTGTTTTATTGAAATATTATCTTGTCGAAACAGTCTCAAGTGTGGCTGCAAAATAATCATTCTGCAAAGTGGAACCCCAGAACGACACCTGAGCTCTTCATACTACAAATGTATTTTGGACCCAAAACTCTTTTTTCCCAAAACTGTGATGATTAGTGCATAATAAACCAGGCTGATTAGAGCAACTGTAAAAATACAGTGTAAGTGGAGAATTGTCTGCAAGCAGCAGCAGAAGTTACAATACAGTAAAGTGTCTGAGGTGATTTTTTTGTTTCTAAATTGTAACAAGATCAGATTTGGAAGAGGTTCAAGTGCTATACAAAACAATCTTTCCTCTGCTTAGTAGGCTGCAAGAGTAACCAAGCATACATAAAGCCAAACAAATCAACTGATGAATTTGCACTTATTTTGTCTCCCAAAGATATATTATTTGGAAGCAAAATAATGCAGGTAAATACAATGATAATTACGTAAATACTCTAAAGTATTAGTAGCTAATATTCCAACATCATTATACTTATTAGTGCATCTCAAATAAGTCACTAGTTAACCAGACATAACAGATGTTTGATATTGTACAAACAAGCTATTTATGGGTTGACTGTGGTTTTATTTCAGGGCTAGTACCTGTACATTTTCATATGCTGTAGCAAAAATAATTCAATAATTTTTTTTTAAACCAAACACTTTCTTCCTCTGAGCACAGCCTGGTAGTGACAATGAAATGTATGTTTCTTTACCCCTTAGATGGAAACTAAATTAAAGAAGATCAGAAGGCTAATAGTAGTTTTAGGGGAAAGGATTATCTTGTTTATTATTAGGAAGATACATTCTCCATGCATTGTGAGAACCCCTCAACTCGCAATGTACTAGTAAGATGACAGTGATCAGCATGAAGACAGGTTTCAGAGTAGCCGCCGTGTTAGTCTGTATCCGCAAAAAGAAAAGGAGGACTTGTGACACCTTAGAGACTAGCAAATTTATTTGAGCATAAGCTTTCATGATGAAGTGAGCATCGATTAAGTGAGCTGTAGCTCACGAAAGCTTGTGCTCAAACAAATTTGTTAGTCTCTAAGGTGCCACAAGTCCTCCTTTTCTTTTAGCATGAAGACAAAAGGTAAAACTCCTTGCTGAACAGAATTCATTCTGCAGAGGTATTACGCTGATGCATCAAATACTTCCAAAAGTGCACAGGGCATATTTGCTGATTGCAAGAATATATCATTTAACTCCCACAATTGCTCTGTTGAGAATCCACTTTTTTTGCATGTGGCTGCTTTCACTTTATTAAATCTCTGCATACATCAAATTCTCACTTCCATAGCTGTTTTTGAATGACCTGTGCACCGTGCTTGGTGATTCTGCAAATCTAGTGATCCAAAAATGTCCCTCAGCAAATTGTCAGTCTTCTCCTTAAAGATAGAAAGGATGGACCGGTGGTTACAGCACAGGGCTAGGAATCACAGGGCCTGATTCTGGCTCCCCCTGAAGTCAAAGGGACCTCTTCCACTAACTGAGAAGGATTGGGACTCAGAAGAGCTGGGTTCTACTGCCAGCTCCATCACAGTCTCTGTGTGACCTTCAGTTTAGTAATCACCTAATTTTGGGTGCCTAACTTGCAGCACCTTGGACCTGATTTTCAGAGATGCTGAGCAGTTACAGCTAGGGCTGGTTGAAAGTTTACCATTGAAACTGTTGTTCAGGTGTACTTCCATGCTGAATCTCCTCTCCTTGCCAAGAAGTGAGTTCAGTGTGCATCATGGGAGATGTAGTCTGACTAGGGAGACTGACCTCTGGAGTAGAATGGGAGCATGAGGCACCCAAACTACAGCTCCCATTAGGCACCTTTGTGGCATTTCTGAACCTAAATATTTCAGGCTTTGGCCAAAATAATTTGACTTTCCACCCTCTCAGTTGCCATTTTCCATGGAGAAAAAATCATTTTCCAATCAGCTCTACTCAGTGCACTTATTGACTTAAACTGGAGTTGTGAATTCTCAGCAACTCTGCAAATCAGGCCCTGGTATCTCGAGTTGAACACCCAGAGAATGAGGCATCTGCAATTAGAAGACATCCTTGAAAACATGGAGTATGAAGCTTTCTGGGTCTCATTCTCTTCAGCAATAAAATGGGGATACCGCCACTATGGGCTGTGCTGAAATGTAATTCGTACCTTACTTGGAAGGTGCTAGAGAAGTATTATTGGTAGTGTATTATGATGTAATTGCCCTTTGCTATTCTATTGTGCACTCTAATACGTGAAGTTATTTAAGCACCACTAAAAGAGCTCAGTACCTGTGTTAATTTGAACACAGTAAAACATAAGCACCTTACTTTTAATGTTTTGTCATAATACTAAAATATAAGAGTGGGAAGTGCAGTGGTTGTTGTCCAAGTCAGCTCTGACTCAGTGTTGAGTAAATAAAATACATTTTGTTAAAGCGAAGATCATTCCAGATTAATATTAAAGCTGCTAGAAAACATCCACTCTAGAGAGCTGAAATACCTCTGCCAAAAATGGCAGTACTGTCAAGTGTTAAACTGGATTAGCTCACGTTTCTTGAAGCTGCGTTTCTTTTGCAAGTGGAAGTCGAGGAAAATCCTGAAAATAAAATCAAATGTTTCCCACCAGAGTAAATCAGAGTAAAAGCAGAACAATGATACTTGCCTCCTTTGTAAAGTATTTTGAGATTGAGGGATGAAAAGTGGTGAAGAAGAGCCAAGGTATTAGTAATATTGTTCTCCTGTGTCTTACCTAGTTAGGGCAAGACTGTGATGCCTTTACTCTCACTGAATAGTTCCTTACACCGTGACTACTAGTGGAATAAGGAACTACTTGAGGTGTGAGAAGATACCACAATCTGGCTCTTAGATTGTAAACTCTTCAGGGCAGGGACTCTCTCTTACTATGTATCTGAACAGCACCCAGCACAACTGGGCCCTGGTTTCATTTAGGGACTCTAGGTGTAAATGTGAAACGACTCCTAATATTTGAAAAGTTAAATTGATTCCCACCTAAGCCAATGCTAAAATGAGGGAGAAAAAATACCAAACAAATTCAACTCTGCCAAAGCTGAAAAGGTTGCAAATTGGAAAGACAAACACATGCACAGATCACAGCCTCGTTGTGTGTCCTGTGACAACATTTCACACCAATAAGGAAAAAACATCTCTCCTCCCCATGTAGTTGGAATGAAATAATGATGGGATCATTAGGGGTTATTTGCAAGATCTCCCCAAGACAAGATCAAGAAAGAGGACTATACAAAGGCTATAGGCAGGCAAAACTGGTGTGTCCAAAATGACATGTAAACTACTGTCAAGGCTGCACAAGTGAGTATGGTGCTGAACTGGAATCAAACCCAGGGTTTCTTTCCCAACTCTGCCACTGAGCCTTGACAAATTACTTCAACTCTGTGCCTCCATCTCCAAACCCTCTCTCTTTCTGCCTTGTCTATGTCGATTGTAAGCTCTTTACTATGTATTTGTAGAGTGCCTGGCACAATGGGTTGGTGGCCCTAGGTGTTAATGTTATGCAAATAATAAATATTAGACCCTCTTTGGAAGTTAGGGGATAGATCAATGGACTGAAGTGTAGTAAATCCTGGCAATCAAGGAAGGGAGATAGAGAAGGCTCCATAAATCTATCAACCTCCAAGCTTGACATTAGCAGCGTAGAGTACATAGTCAACATTGTTCATGAATCTGCAAAGATTTACTTCCGTCAGGACGGCTCCACCAAAGGGAGACTGAGCTTTATAAATGTGGTCCCTGCTTAGACATTCAGTTCTTACTTTTGTTGTAGTTTGTAAGAACTAAAATATAGATATGGACAGGGTGGAAGTTATAAGGTAGGTTGCCCTCTTCTGCTCTGAGACTTCAGGAAACAACCAATTGAAAACCACTGGCAGACTGAAAATGCTGGAGTGTGTGGGGCTTCAGGACACTGAGTATTGATTAAAGAAGGAGCTTTCTGATTTAGAGTCAAGCTGCTAAAAGGTAGGAACTGGTGTTTCTGCCAGTTCTTTCCTTTCCTTCTGGTTGCTCAGAGCCTTTAATAAGACTGAAATAATAATCCTACACAAGTACATACCATCTTAAATCTTCAAAGAGCTGTAAGGACATTAATCCTCACACTTCATTCTGAGATAGGGACTATTACCCACTACAAATGGGGAAACTGAGGCAGGTAGAAGTGATGTGATTTGTCCAAACCACACAGTAACTAGCAGACTGGGGACTAAAATGTAGAAGGCCCCTGATTCTTGGTCCTACATTCATTCTCAGCAATGCACCTTTTCCAGACAATAGCCCAATTGTTTCAAAAGGATTCTGATTCTAGAAAGTTGCACTGTATACTCATTCCCTGCTTAGGGTCTGAAGCGCCGGGTGTGTAAAATTCTAGCCGGCAAGGATTTAGCTCATTCTCACACATTTGTTTCCCTTCCTTCCCTCTTGCAATGAACATCCCAACCAGAACAAACTTGGGGAAAAGCATGGGCTGAGGTATACTTGAGAATAGGCCTGATGCAGCGATCGGTGCAGCTGCAATGGAGCTGGCTGATAACTGGGCCTCATACAGCTTCATTGATGCAAACCCCTAATGGAACTGATGCAACTCTAGATTGGTTGGAACAATGGTCCAGTGTTTCGAGTGCTAGCCTGTGTAATAGAAGATCCAGGTTCAAAGTCCCTGCTCTACCACAGACTTTTGGTGTGACCTTGGGCTAATCATTTAGGCTCAGAGCCTCAAAGGGATTTCAGTGCCTAAATCCCACTGATTTCTGTGCCTCAATTCCCTATGAGTAAAATGACGGTAGTAACACCTCCCTACCTCACAGCGCTGTTGAGGAAAAATTTATTAAAATACATAAATCTGTTAGTC
Source organism: Eretmochelys imbricata (assembly GCF_965152235.1). Taxonomy (NCBI): domain Eukaryota; kingdom Metazoa; phylum Chordata; order Testudines; family Cheloniidae; genus Eretmochelys; species Eretmochelys imbricata. Next base: position 21,645,433 of record NC_135587.1, read on the forward strand.
TTTAAGGTGCCACTGGACTCCTCGTTGTGTTTGTGGATACAGACTAACACGGCTACCCCTCTGATTAAAGTTTGAGTTACACTCAGATGCTGTGGTATGAGAGGCCATATAAGCACCAGACAGATTGGTAGCAACTAATTGCGAATTGGGGTACTCCCAAGCACACGTAAAGTGTGAAAGCATCCCAAATTGATAAGGATCTTTCTAAACGCCTTAACCAATGGTGCCCAACTGTGATGGTAGGATACAGACAAATGCCAGTTCTCTAGAGAATGAGTGATTTCACAACCCTGATCTGAACCCCATGCTAAGGGCCTAAGCTAATGTTGCCTATTCTTTGTAGGATGCTAATTATCCAGACAGGTGTGATCCTGTCTGCCACAGCAGATGTTACTGTTAACATTGCAAGAAGAATGGTGAAAAACAAAGAGGAGGAAAATGGGAAACCTGAGATGCTACCTGCAAAATGCCTGCACACATTATTGTATCCCCGTTCGAGGGAAACCTTCCCTGACCTTCGCTAACTGCATACCAGAGGTATTAGCATTTAAGCACTTGACAAACTCTTCCAAACATTGGCCTGAAGTATAGACGAATTGCTTTTGCTGAACAGCGATTATAATTCCCCCTGCAGATCCAGATTTTGACAAGTAAATCTCATATTTTAAACACAGGATTAAAAATTTTTATTACTACAGTGGGGATTAAGTAGAAAAGCCTCAAAATGTAAATCTGCAAAGTAGGAAACACAGGAGAATAAAGTGAAATCTATTGTTCAAAATAACTCACATTTAACCTCTTGTCACCTGGCACGGAAGCAGATCACAATCAGTATTGGCCCTAGTTATAATCAACCAGCATTTCTTGTTTTAAACTTTCACAGGGGTACACAGGCTTGGAATTTTTCCTTCTTGTTTTTGAAATCCCTCCAGTTCTAGATGGGGCTGTATTGCCACATCTCGGAATAGCGGCAGCAATGAATGCCATCTGAACAAGGAATCCAAGCCAGCCAAGCCCTTTTGCAGCACTAATTTTGTCTGATTGCTGTGCCATTCATTTCCTTGGCTCATTCTTTTTGAAAACAAGCCACTTTATTAAAAATTTTCACTGAAGAAGAATGTTAAGTATAACAGTTTATCAATGACACTTACCCAGAGACAACGTTCTAAGCCTGAGGGCTTGTGCTAAGGGGGGAAATTCTGGCCTCAGTTAAGTCAGTGGTGTCTTGGCCTTGACCTCAGTGCGGTTGGGACTTCACCCAAGCGGTGATGCCGATTCAGATATTTATTGGGGAGCAAATTCTGGTCCCCAGGCCCTGGATTGAGGCACAGCAGGGCCAAATTTGAGCATTGTGACCACACAGCCAAGCGCCATCCACACCACTCGGGCAGCAGCAGTACTGATTTAGTATGGGACTACTGCTTAAAAGTGGACAGGCCATGGCCCTGCTGTCTGAACGGCCTATGGAACTTTGAGCAAGTGCAAAATCCTTGGGGGGCAGGAAGAGGGTGTTTGCCCTAACTGGTGCCACTGCATTCAAAGTCCCTGAGTATGAACCTGGGCTAAAACTAATAAAAGGGAAGGATGATCTTGTGAATAAAGCACAGGCCTGGGAGTCAGGAAGCCTGGGTTTCTATTGCCAGAGGGACCATGGACTTCCTATGCAGTCCCGAGCCAGTCGCTTGTGCTCTGCCTATGAGACCCCCCCTTTTACAAAATGGTGGACAATATTTCTCTACCTGTGAGATGGAGGGTTAACTCATTAGTGTGCAGGAGGGCATTGGAAATCCTCAGATGAAAGCTGCTATGGAATTGGAAATAATAATTCTTATTTGCCGATTTGGACCAAGATAGAATTTGCCACCCTGAGACACCCCAAGTTTGAAAACTGGGCTCAGCATGCAGTACATCTTCACTCAATGGAAATCCCTCTAACTGCAATTGAAAACGCCAGTGGTATGTTTGAGCACTGAGAGTGGTGAGCATTACCATTGTAGTTGAACCAGTATAAGACACGTGCATCTAATGGAAATCAGAGGGATATTTCTTCATCTGTGTTCTGCCTCCCCTGCCTCCAATATATTTTTGGTCTTCCTCTGAATTATCAGATATTAGCCACTGCAGGAGTCAGAGTGGATACAGGATATAGAGCAGTGATGGGAAACCGCTTGTGACCCATCAGGGTAATCTGATTGTGGGCCGCAAGACATTTTGCTAACACTGACTGTCCGCAGGACATTCCCCGCAGCTCCCAGTGGCCACAGTTCACTGTTCCTGGCCAATGGGAGCTGCGGGAAGCAGCAGGCTGCAGGGACATGCTGGCCCTCACCTGCACAAACTACTCTTCGTACTCCACAAATCACCATCAGCGGAGAACCTCTGGAAAATGTGGACCATTTTCGGTACCTTGGCAGCCGCCTCTCCCAAACAGCCAGCACTGACACAGAAATTGAATACAGGATCCAAGGAGTCTTCAATGATAGGGATCTACAAACAGGTTCTAAGATCTTGGTTTACAAGACAGTTGTCATCCTACCCTTCTCTATGGGTGTGAGACCTGGGTAACCTACAGACGACATCTCAAGTGGCTGAAGTGGTTCCAGCAGCGCTGTCTAAGGAGGATGCTCAGGATCAGCTGAGAAGACCGACGCACTAACATCAACATTCTTTCTACAGCCAACATCAGCAGTATAGAAGCGCAGGTCATGAAACACCCAACTCCGCTGGGCTGGCCACTGTGTACGTATGCCTGACACTCGCCTCCTGAAGCAAGTGCTCTTCTCTCCGTTAAGTCAGGGAAGAAGGGCTCGTGGAGGGCAGCGGAAGCATTTCAAAGACGTACTGGAAGTATATCTTACAAAGGGAGTCATCGACCCAACAAACTGGGAGGATTCAGTGCGGAACAGAACACGGTGGCACCACACCATACACCAAGCCACAGCTCACTTTGAGGAGAACAGACGAGCTCATGAGACAGAGAAGCGACAAAGGAGGAAAGAAAGGGCACAACACTCCAGCCAACAACTACATCTCCTCCAAGATTTCACTTCTGTGGGAAAATCTGCAGGGTAAGAATTGGGCTCTTCAGCCACTTAAAAGGCCACCAATGAACCCCCTTGGCAGACATCATCTTCGCATCAAGGGATAGCCGAAGAAGAGTATTCTGCCCCAGACTTTACTGAAAATTAATGAACGTCTAATATCCAATTAGCTATTGGCTCCTCTTACTTGAGGTTAGGAACCTGGTAAAACTACAAGCACAATCTTAAATTGAATGGCTCTGAATTCCTTAATTTCAGCTGATGCAGACAGTGGGAAAGCTGAAGTCTTTTTCTGGTGTTCTTTCCAAATTAGTATTTTCTGCCTCACCCATGAGTGCGTATTGGGTCTTTGACTTGTTTTTAGGATTAGCAGTGAAATGGCTGATAAATGCAAGTCTTCAGAGGTTCTCCTGCTTGCTTAAGGGAGGTAAATCTATCTAATCATAGGTTAATTACCAGCTATTTTCGTACTACCAGCACATTCTTAAAAAACAAATCAATGTCTAATAAGCGATTTGTGTGCATCCAATAATTAAACCCCAAATAGAAAGCACTCACCAACTTCCCCAGTGCTGAAATGAGCCGGAGGATGCTGTTTTATTATAGTGTCAACACAGGCCCGGGTGTCTTTTACTCAGGCAGGTGATTCTTGCTCGTGGAAGTGAGATTAGACCTTTGCATGCTTATTTAAACACCCACTATGGGAGGGTGCTAGGTGCTAGCACCCTGAACTGAGATGCAGAGCTATTTTGCTGACTCACCTAATAGTTTGGGTCCTATTTCTCCAACCCAGGAGCATAAACAGTCTTGCATTGTCTCACTAAGGCAAAAGCAACTAGAGGTAGGGGAAGAGGCCCTGCAGGGACCAGAGAACGTTTAGGCTCAGGGTTATGTTTTATTGTTCTTGAGTAACTTTAGCCCTTCCAAGGGCTTTTGATATGGCCCTTGTTAACTTTTAAACTGTCTTCTTTTCTAATTAAATTTAAATTGACAGTGCATTCCAGCCTGGCTTGCAATCTATTGTTTATTTTCCCTGTTGACATAAGTCAATATAGTGATGCTGCAAAACAACAGGTGTCACTAAAATTTTTTTTTCCTTTCCTCCACATAATTGATCAATGCTTTTGCTTGCTTGTGTGTCTTCATCTCACAATGTAACTATGAAGCTCAAGATCAGAGTAATGAAATGCATCTGGACTGTGCATTGCAGGAAACACAGGCCTGATTTCTTAGCACCTACCAATCCAACTCAGGTCAAAGGGAATTGTGGATGCTCAGAACTTTTGGAATTCAGGCACCATCTTCTTCTATTTAAATCACAGAGAACAACTTTTCAGTATACAGGCAATCAGACACCATGCTCATGAACCTGGTATAAGAACCTAAGTAGACTAGGGTAGCATTGCTGTTTCTTCCATTTCTTCCAGTGATGGCTTCTCAGGCAGGACTGGCTTTGCCTTTGGTTGGAAGTCAGACGGGAATGGCCTTCAAATTGAATATAAATGGCACCTTTGCCTGGCAGTGTTACTCACTTACTTTCCACTCACTTGATTCACACCACAAACCAGGAGACCCTACCGTTGTGGCTATTTCTGATTGAAAGGGAGCATGCAGGCTTGAGACCTGGGATGTGCTTTTAAAGAAAACAACAACAATGCAAAAAGTTTGGTTTTAAATTAATGCAGTTTTGCATCATCCAAGTGTGACTTTAAAACCTGAAATAAATATAAAACATGTGGCCTGTGGTTGCTGCTCCGGACTGGCTCAGAAACAGAACAACCAGGTGGAAAAGAGGCAACAATAATTTACTTCTGTTCCAAAGGAAAAACTTAAAAAGCTTTTAAACTGCTCAGGTTTGTATGTTAGGCATGCAGCAAGCAGATGTAATTTAATCCCCCTGCCTCAATTCTGTTTGTTCTGCAAAGTCCAATTGCCCACAGGAAGGCCTGGCTCCCAGCGTCGGAGCCCATTGTGAAGGGAACACACACATCAGTACAAGTAATTAGTTTCAGGGATTCTATTACTCAGAGGACTTTTGCAATTCTGGGAAGACTCGTTCAATGTGTGTGCACAGCATTGCTATAAGAACACAGGATCTGCTGCACTGGATCAGACTTTTGGCCCATCAAGGCTGGTATCCTACATGTGCTTCAGATGGCATAAAACCCCACAAAGCGCCTCTCCAGCTCCCCAGTGCTGCAGATGAGACTGGGTGGCAGTTCCTTCCACAATCGGTAGACGTCTGAAGCATGCAGCGCCGCTATCCTAGCTGGCTTAGGATATGAAATCTGTGGCTGCAAAATTCAGACCCAGCCACAGATTTCAAAGTTCAGGAGGGTTTGGATGCAGGGTTTTGTTTCAGCCCATCACATAGAGGCAGACACCATCTGCCAATTTCAGCCACGGAGCCATGTTTGGATTCCAAACACCCTTAACTCTGGAGAAAGTTTGGGGTGGGGGGCTGACTTAGGCCCATCTATGGGGCTAACTCTTCATAACCCTTTTCAAAATCCAGCCAGGACAGGCAGCTCTACAGCCCTGTAAATGTGTGCTCCACAGATTGATGTCACACAATGGAAGGGGAGGGGGGTTTCCTCTTTTTCTAAAAGTAGCTACTGATAATTTCATCAACTGACCCCTTGTTCTCATATTATAGAAAAATCAAACCTGGAAGGCAGTACCCTGACTTAGCTCACAGTCTTTTTATTTTAATTAAAGACACGCAACAAAGAGCTCTATGTGGAATGGTCACTTCCTGAAAGGCAAGTACATGTTTTCAGGTCTATTTCTCTATGTATCTCTATACTGTTGCCCCTTTTGGCCAGTATTAACTGGTATTCAGGCCCTGGCCAGGTTGTTTCTGTTACGGGGGGGAAATGATGATACAGGTCAGATATTTCTTTGGTGCGATCCTGTTTATTTACAAAGAAAGAATGTTCATAAAGTCCTGTTACCCCAATACAGTAGAAACAAGCAACAGCAGTTTCCTTGCTCAGAAAGCCAGGTTTGCCTTTCCAATGAGTACTGGTCCCCAAAGCAGCTGTCTCCCATTTTCCTCTGCACTCAACTGCTCTCATTTTCGGATGTCTTTCGGCAGCTGTCTCACACAGACTCTCAATTGCAACAAAACACCCTAGCCTCTGTGTTTTACTGTCAGTCCCAGGGAAGTCCCAGTCCTCAGCTCACATGGCTTAGAATCTGATCTGCCTTGGCATACATCCCATCCATTGCCTTGGGCAGTGGGTTCCTACTGGTTTCCAGCTATCACTACATCAAAGGGCATATAGTTGCTCCTTTCATGTAAGCTGAAAGATGCTGAGCACACCCCAAGTTTTAATAAGGACTGAGTTTGCCTATTGATCAAACACCTGTTTGTGGCAGCCATTAACCTCTTCCAGCATAACAATATAAACAGCCGTTTATATTCCCTCATTTCTGAGTATAGTGAAAAACCGTTTTGTTCTCTATTTCTACAATGGTGAAAGTGGGGTTTAGTGTATAGGCTGGTTTCAGAAGTGTCGCTAGAATCCCTTTTCTCAGACTGTGAAAGCATGTAGTGCTGAGGACGAACAATGTTTTTGTGGTTAAAGCACTGGGCTAGGATTCAGGAGATCTGGATTCAGTTCCCAGCTCTGCCACAGACTCCCTGGGTGACTTTGGGTAAGTCACAATCTCTCTGTGCCTCAGTTCCCCATCTGAGATAATCCTTTCTTTCTCCCCTCTTTTATCTGTTTAGATTGAGAGCTCTCTGGGGCAGGGAGTGGCTCTTACTAGGAGTTTGTACAGCGCCTTGTACAATGGGACCCCAGTGTTGTCGGGGTGCCCTAGCTGCTCCTGTAAGACGGACAATTAAGTAGATATGAGAAGACATTATTGCCATGCAGCAAATGAAGAATGTTGATTGAACACTCACTCAAGCCATCACTCGGGTTTTGCTCAGCTCTGAAAGCAGAGCGTGTTTCAGTGGCAGTTTTGCTTGGGTAAGATCTACAGGGTTTGGCACCATTAAGGGCAAGAACCAACGTGGGAAGGAAGGCAAGGCCAGCACAGGGTTGCCCCATAGTTTTTGTCAATTACGCTCCCTCCTGGTCTTTACTTTCACGGCTGCCTGGGATCAAATGTCCTGCTTTGCGCCAAAAGCCCTAACTCACAGATTACAGGTTCTGAGGGGAGTTTGTGTTACATTCAAAGGTAAACACGCTGCCACTTCTGAGCCTGCGATAATGAGTTTGGAACCATGTGCGGAGCAGGTGGGCACTCCATTGCTGTGCTAACTAAGGTGACAACTCCCCCCTCCTCCTCCCGGTAAGAAGAGAGGCTGCAAAATGGCATTTCCTGAAGTCTGGCACACAGATGCATAGAGGAGACGAGGCAGCAGTGGCAGGAAGCGGGGAAAAGTCCAGGTGTGCATGGCTTGGGTGACGTCAGCTGAACTCTGCCCGAGCATGATGAGGCTTCCGGGGCAGGAAACCTTATTTAAGACACCTCACAAAACCTCCAATTCACCCCACCATTGGGTCTGGCCATATAGGAAGGGGGCAGAGTAGAAGCCAACTGATGGAATGGTGCAGTCCCTGACGTCATGACAACAGGAGAGGCAGAGACTATGGCTGCAGAGTGACTCCATCCCAGCAGGCCAGGAGGTGAAGGGTAGTAGGGTCTCATGATGGCGAGAGCGGGGGAGGCCCTTTGAACCCAGCATTTCTGGGCTGGCTGTGGCAGGGGGGTAGAGGGCTGGCTAGGGAGTTCTTGAACTCTACAGTTCTAGACTGAATCCCCAGTTCTGCTGCAGGCTTTCCTGTGAAACTCTTGTACAAGTCAACCGTGCCTTGGTTTCCCCACCTGTAAAATACTTCCCCGGCTCGGCGCCAGAGGGCGGTGTCGTGCGCTCTGATGTGTTCAAGGTCCTTTGAGCACCTCAGGCAAAGGCGCTGAGAGAAGGTAAAGAAAATACGTTGTAAAAGGCGACAACAAAGGGACGGGCCTTGGGAGGGCCTGGTCCCAGGGAGTGAGCTGGCTTCCTTCCAGAGATCAAACCTGTGGGATATACACGAGGATTGAAGGGGACAAAACATCCTTCAGAACATGAATCTGCTTGGAGGAGATTAAACTGTGCAGAGCCACAAGACACAATGTGCTCTGCCCTCCTGAGGGAGGGCCCCCTGGAATGGCTTTACTTAGGATGCAGGTGAAGGGGGGGTGCACGCTCAGCATCAGCTTTACAGGGGCTGGTGTGGGGAGAGGGGATTGGGAAAGGGAAATGACAATATGCGGAGAGCTGCCCTGAGCCCAGCTGCTGACAAGACTCCAGCCTGGTTGCTCGGAAATCCAAGGTGCTACCGGGCTGCTGAGTTAACCATCATCCGGCCACCATGCTCCGATCCTTCAGGGATGTCTCACTCCTGCACCGCTGCAATCCTCTTTTCTTTCAAGGCATCAGGCTGGTCCATGCTTTTTCCTCAAGGGCTCTGCTGCCCCCTATTGGCACACCAGTGCTAGTCAGCCACCCCCCCACCCCAAATCTCTTCTAACCACTGCAGACGGAAAGCTGCCAGTTCTCTCCTCCTCAGCTAAGACTGGGGGATGTTAGGCCAAGCCTTATTGATCAGGCTATATATTACCCATGAATAGTCACTCCCTGGGCCAAACCTTGGGATTTTAAAACAGGTTCACCAAATTGTCAATTAAATGCAAATCAATCCTTAGCCATTTATCAACGTGTTAATCCGTCCATGCAGTCCGAGGCGAAGAAAATCAATAGCTTTCTGTCACTGGGGACCAATCGAGGAGAGCTGGAAGACCAACATCTGCTGTATCAGGGCAACAGCTGAAATTTATAATCACAGAGAAAAATTGCAGCTTGCCAGGAGACATTAGCAACTTCTGAAAGTTACACCATTGAGACCGGGGGGAAATAACGAAGAGGCCAGTCACTGGGAGCCTTACAGACCCAGAACGGAACCCTGTCAAGATTGCAAGGAGATTTCTGTGTGAGTAGCCTCTGATTTATTGAGGAGAGATAAATCAAGATTACTGTTAACAGCGCAGATCAATGTATTAATGCAGGCAGCTTCCAGGAATCCAGGGGGCACCATCAGCATCACGGCAAATATTATACAGTAGCTAAGAATAAATGATCTGCCAGCTGGATCTCAGCATTATACTTATTGAAAATGAGGCCTTGCTTTGTGCAATGAAAGAGCCACAAAGTTGGTCCATATTTGGGGATAATTTTTTCATTCCTTTAGCAGATGAGTCAAAATCTTAGATTTTCCCCACCCCTTTCTACATGATGTGTTAACCTTTTTTTATTTTTTTTTAAAAGAAGTGCACATAAGACATCCAGGTATCCTATTTGGCAGGAAGTATCGTGGTCAGAGATAATGCAGAAACATGCATGTCTTATGGTGCACATCTAAGCTTTAAGAAAACAGTGCATTCTATTCCCCATCCGAACGGAGAGAAAGCATCTGATCACCTGAAATGCAAGACACACACTACCTCCTACATTCATTCTAATTATTATCTGAATTATGGTAGCAACCCCAGGCAACAGTCAGGACTGGAGCCTTATTGTGCCAGGTACCAAACACACACACAGAAAAATATGACCCCTGCCCCAAGACCTTACAGTGTAACCTAAGACAAGGAGAAAAACGCAAGTAAAAAGCAACAGGAGAGGAGGAAGGATGCAGGTAACAGCAATAAGAACATGCAATTCCATAGGCTAGCAGTGTGCACTGTTGAACAGAGAAGATGATACATACAATATAGGCTTAATCCAACATCCATTGAAGTCAGTATAAAGACTCCCATTGACGTGAGAGTGTATTAGAGTGGGTGCCATATTAAAAAGAGAACTCATCACTGTCTCTCCCCAGCTTGGAAATGTTTTTGTATCATCAAAACAGCTTCTCCCCATGCTTCCGAGTCCTGAGCTTTGCCTAAACCACCCCGTTCTATTCTATTTTATTCAGGTTCTTAGACTGCGTTCATCACCGTAACATTGAGCACCTTCCTATAGTACATTAAACAGTGAGACTAACATTTGTCCATTTTTGTTTGCTGTCTCATGCTCTCCCCTGGGGGAGAAGCGTGTGCAGTGGAGGGTCTTGTTTTGGGAGGATTTTAGTTGTTTCATTTTAAATATCCATGTTGCTACATATTTATGTTAAGGAAGGCGAGGTCAAAGAAATGTGCCTGATGTCTGGAGCAGAAGGTGATAAGCTTTGTGATGCAACGAGGTCTACATGTCATCATGCAACAAGACCTCACATAACAGGGAATACGGGAGGGCCAGTACCCCCAGCGCTGTGGGATGGAAGTCAGGCATCTGCTGAAAGAAGAAAACGGTTTGCAAAACTGCAAGCAAACAAAAGTTACATGAAGGGTTGGGGCTGTATTTAGCTGCTCACAAATGTTTAACTATGTGAGGCATACCAGAGGAGATCCTAACTCCTTTAGACAGTGCTCCTTTCTTATCTCTTGATGTGCTTTCATTATGCTTGGTGTGCAGCTTTATTAGAGGCACTTCAGTTTTTCATTGCTTGTTATCACTTTTCTCTGGGAAGCACCATTCTGCTAGCACTGCAGATATCCACTGTTCTATGCAATGCCAGTTGAATTTCTCACATTATTCTTACTCTGACCTAGTTATCAGTTCTACCGCAAACAATTCCGTTTCTAATTAGCCCATTTGTTTATTATTCAGGTTTGTATTTCTTACGTTTTAATACTGGGCTGTCTAGCATGGTGGTCAATGGTCTCACCTGGCAGCTGCTTTCTTGCAAATATAAACAAGTGTATAGGTGTCAGAAAAAAAATCCGTCTTTGGGAAGAAAGAAGGCTGGAAGAGATTAAAAGGACATCTCTTTAGGAATAACTGGGAGTTAGCAGCATGGATATGAAATGGCATGTCTGGGCTTATCACCCTTGGCTCCATGGAGTCAGTATGGCCTGGTAGGTAGAGCAGTGGATGGGGACTTCAGCGAGCTGGGTTCTACTGCAGGCTCTACCACAGACCTGCTTTGCGACCATAGGCAAGTCGTGCCTGTGCCTCAGTTTCCTCCAGCTGCAAGATAATGGTAGTTGTGCTTTGAGGTATATAAAAACACCAAGAGCTAGGAGTTATTGCTTCTGTCTGGTGGAAGAACCAGGAGGAGAAAAGCAAGGCTATAAATGGCTCCCAATTTAAGGGTACATTTTATTTTTCAGACGTTGTTCTTGATGTGAATAGTCACATGCAGAGTAAACAAGGTCTCTCAGCACAGGGCAGGGATGGGTCCCATCCCAATGGATAATGTATAAGGGTTTAGAGTGCCTCTTCCCAGAGCCTGGGAGGTGAAGAAATTACTGCCCAGTTTTGCAGGCCTGTGACTAGGAGGAGACACACTGGCGTCCAGAAGACTATTTCCCAACAGATCTACCAATGTAGAGCCTAGCAAAAAGCCCATTTTAAGTGAATGGGAATCTTTCCTTTGACTTCACTGGGTTGGAGTCAGCTCCATACAGCTCAAAGACTGACATTTCTAGCACAGAAAAGGTTCTTTTGCCAGAAAGAGATTTCCTTTAGTATGTTTCTTGGAGAATGTCAGAGAAACATTTGTTAGAAATCATCTCTCCAGTGATATTTGTTCTCAAAGTCCTGCCAAGATAAGAGAGCAGGGCACATTCACCTCTCACATAACTCCATTAAAGTCCATGGAGTTATTAGTCAGGGATAAGAGGTGGGTAATACTGTGAGGGAGATGAGTGTTTTTGCAATTAATGAAGTACTCTTAAAATGTACCCAACTCAGTGTCCAGAGATGGTAATGACAAGGGCAGGGAAGCGACTGAGATTGGTTGTAGAAGCTTAATGGGAATGAATTCTTCAAACTTACCCAAGACAACACGGCATCTCTCTCTAATGAACAGGATGATCTGATTCTGGGAAAGCATTTTTGCAATACAACACAGCAGATGGAATAGGAGTTTAAAAGGGTGCAGGCTAATATGAGAGGGGAAGAAAGGAAGAGGCATACCCAAGAGAGGAAAGATATAGCTCTTTTCGAGGAGAGAGAAAAACAGGCAGAGTCAATGAGTTGGAGAAATGCAGGAAGGTTGGAGTTGCAGGGGAGAATGCTCTTGCACCAATAGGCACCTAAGTATGGTACTACTTGGGTAAGTGTCTCCTCCAATCGTGTTTGGTTTAAGGTGTTCAATTGGGAGAGGGAGTTCAATGACTGTCAATGGAATGAGTATCAGGGGGTAGCTGTGTTAGTCTGTATCCACAAAAACAACAAGGAGTCTGGTGGCACCTTAAAGACTAACAGATTTATTTGGGCATAAGCTTTCGTGGGTAAAACACCACTTCTTCAGATGCATGGAGTCAAAATTACAGGTGCAGGCATTATATGCTGACACAAAGGGAAGGGAGTTACCTCACAAGTGGAGAACCAGTGTTGACAGGGCCAATTCGATCAGGGGGGATGTAGTCCACTCCCAATAATAGATGAGGAGGTGTCAATTCCAGGAGAGGCAAAGCTGCTTTTGTAATGAGCCAGCCACTCCCAGTCCCTATTCAAGCCCAAATGGAATGAGAAGACAACTGCCCTCCAGCCCATCCTCATTCTACAGCATATTGCCCTGTCTGTCTACAAACTAAGTGATACAAGGAGTGGCACCAGGAGGAATCTGCCTCTTCCTGTTTCCTGGCCTTGGCGACTGTCATGGCTGAGAGGTCTCAGGTTTCCAATACACCTTCTCCTTGTGCCACTCTGCCATACCCTAAGCCATCGTATTTACTGGGAACCCTATTGAACAATCCAGATCCAGATGGTTTTAAAGTTGGTCAATGCTCAGAGTATCACTTTGGTTATTTCTTTATAAGGCAGCTAAACAAATATAATTTTATGTCATGAGAAATAAGCCTGCTCCACCATTCTTTCATGAAGCTCTCTGAACATTAGAATTCCCTTTCCAGAAGCCTACCCATGCAACCTAGCTTCTTCTGGAAGAATTTATGGTATGAAGTGACTGTATCAGGCAATGCCTCTGAGTTTCCCTTAAAGACGTATTGACTGGAAAACTTGAATAGTAAGTGGCAAGGATCTGAAGAGTTAAAGCTCGGGAAGTGATTATCATAATCTTAAACAAATGAACAGACTACTATTGCCTCTCAGAAGAAGACTGTCTGGTGGTTAATGCACTGGACTAGGAGTCAGGAAATCTGAAGTTAAGTTCAGCTTCTGCCCCTAAATTCTTGCACTTCAATTCCTCATCTGTCAAATGAAGATCATAGGACATCCTGTCAGTCTTGTGTAATTACATTGTACCCTTTTTGGGGCTCGGACCATCACAGCATGGGTATTTCATGGCACCTAGCACAGTGCAGCCCTGCTACTGGTTGAGGCCCCCAGGTGCTACTGTAATATAAAGAATAAAATAGAAACAACTCACCAAGGTGAATTGAATCAGATGAGAAAACTCAGTCAAAACCACTGTGTTTTCCCCTCCTGCGTTGACTGGAAAAATCTGCTTGGGTTAGTTCAAAACTGGAAAAAAGTCAAGAAATCTAGAGAGAATCTCAAATTTGCAACAAAAACCTGAAAGTAAGCAAGTTTCCCGATTTTTTTTCGTCTTTTTGACAATTTTATGCAGCTTTAATCACAATGTGCTCCAATATGAGGCTGTTCCATCACCATATTAAAACTCTGTCTGCTTCTGGTCAGGATTATAACTGATTAATAGCAGCATTTCCACAGAAAAGGAACAAACGCTGCATCTGATCAGGGCTTCCACTTTAAGGAAGACACCAAAGACCTGGCAATAGACAGAAGGAATAGTTAAGTATATCACTGACCCTTTTAGAAATATTGTTATAGTTCAATTAAATAGGAAGGTTCTCACTGGCTTTTCTTGATAAATCCACACCGTGCCTAGCTTTTGTATAAGTACTGGGGAGAAATGCATACACAGAGCTTCTTGCTTCCAACTAATTCTGTGACAATTAAACAAAATAAAATAGCATGGCATTTTCTTGTAAAATCTGGTAAAATATATCATTCAGAATCAGGTTGGTTGGTTGGTCTTGGTTCCCAGATTAAGGAATTAAAGATCGACTAAACTCTTCTCAAGTATTTAAGAAACGAACCATCTGTATAAGAATCTAGGACAGATTACACTTAACCTTATTCCGAAGCAAGAGATTATAATGAGAACAGCTATTGTAATTAAGATGCTGCAGATGCTGTTCGCTAAATATTGAGCAAGAAAGGAAATGCCGGGGTCATGTAACTTGTGAGGGGAAAAAGTAACACAGGACTCTCCTAAATGACACTCCAGTTCTTGTCTGTGAAAAATATCCCTCTCCAATAACTTCACCTGAACTGTTACAAGTAATGTCAACCACTGCTGAACTAATGTAAGTGATGGTCCAAATCCAGAGCTGGTTGATTTCAGTGGAATTGAGCTGATTTACACCAGCTGAGGATCTCAATGAGGGTAGTTCTAAATTGGCTAGCTCTAAATTTCCTGACCATTTAGAGGAAGCAAATGCACAACTCATTGCAAGAAGAGTTGAACAGTACTCAAAGTTGTGATCGCACCTTCAGGTGTTGGAAAAGCTCTATAATTATTTTCCCTTAAATTTATAATTCTCTTTGACATTCATGTTATCTTCAGAACTCTCAAGTGAGGCACAGGGTGATATATTTCACAGTATAACATAGCATAAGCCATGGTCATTTTGCTTTTGCACAGCATAGAGTGTGCTACTGGGAGTGAGAATCCCAGACAGCTATTCCAACTCAATTTAATTCTCAATTAAAAAAAAGACAATGCACATTACTATGATCCCATGGAAGTATTTTCTACCTTGTGTTTTTGAACAGCAAATGAAACTCTGAATAAATAAAAGATTTGATCCAACCCTTTCACTTAAAGAGAACATAGAGCCTCATTTCAAATACAGATATGTCTATGTTGAGCTGATGATGGAGGACTCTGGAAAGAAATTAGGAAGATGGACTTGAAATCAATGCAAAAGGGACAGTTTCTGAGAGTCTAGTCAGCCTTTCTTGTTTACAACAGGTCCTTAAATTCTGGTGGAATGTGGCTAGAATGGCAGATGCCAATTGAATTCCACGCCAGCTCACAAGCACGCTTTCTCTTCCACACTTTTCAGGATTGCATTTTAGGACTTTAGAGGATGGCTATTGTCAAGCCAAACTTTGTGGTGTCCCACATGATGGGCTCTCAGCTCATTGGCAGCTGTCATCACAAGGTCCAAAGGCTGGAAATTGAAGCCAGATAAATTCAAATTGAAAATAAGAAGCAACTTTTGGACAGTGACAGTAATTAACTATTGAACAAGGTAGCAAGGGATGCAGTGGATTCTCCATCACTTAAAATCTTTAAATCAAGATTAAATGCCTGTCTAGAAGACGGGAGCTAGCTCGACGACAAGTTAGAAGTCAGATGCATAAATCACTGGGTGAAATTCTCTTGCCAGCATTATGTTGGAGGTCCAACTAGACAACCTCTTAAAAAACAGAAAGAAAATCTATGAGCTCTGGTTGATCACTCCAGCTGAACTCCAGAGTCAGAAGATATTTGGGATCCTTCCCTACAGTAATGCTCTCCTATGAATGTGGGAGGTGTTTTTCTTTGTTTTAAAAGCAACTTTTATAATTACAGTACCTGTAACTGCTACAAGAATCAGGCACAGGCAAGCAATCTAGGAGATTAAGATGATGAGGGAAGGGAGTCCATTCCTTCTCTCACTTTAAAGATTAGTGGAATCAAAGGATTGTCCAGAAACCTTTTTCTGAAGGGAAAGTAACCAATCAAATGGCAATATGAAATAGTGTATGTGGCGCATAGTCTCCATCGATCTTGTGTTTTGCCTGAAAAAAGGAGTCCTTATTAATGCCTATAGGGTGCTTTCAATCCTGACTCCTCCCAACACCTAAGGTTTAGGCATCTCAGAGTGTAGATAGATGGATATTGCCAATTCAGGTTGCTGTTTTTTTATGGGCACACGTGAAAGTCATTTTCCTTGTGACCTTTATGTCTGGCAGTTAAGAAAGATTTTTGCCTATTGTGACTCTTGGGCATAAGATAAAATACCAGCGCATTAATCTCACTGACCTTAGGAAACTGTGAGCAGCAATTCAGTTCCCATTGGGAAACACTTCCCTGGACATAAGCAGATCTTTTCCAAGTGTTCATCTATACATCTTGCCATAGAGTGTCAGTTTGATACAAGGCTGGGCTATAAATGAAGTGTTTATTAGACAGCAAGTTTCTAAGGGTGGAAATGTTTAGGATCTAAAAACACAGCAGTATTCCAGCACAGCAAGTTTCAGAATGGTACAGAGAGGACTGGGGGTGGGAATCAACAAACAGAATTTTAAAAAAATTGTTTTCCTGAAGTCATTTCATGGATTTTTGCTCTGAATGAAAAGCAGGATTTTTCCTCAATAAAAATGGAAGTTTTTTTTTAATGTAAAAAAAGCCCTGCAATAATTGAAATTATTTGGCCCCATGAGTGTGAAATTCAGAATGCTCCTACCGTATTGGTGAAATAAGACCTTTGGGAGAGATCACAATCTCATGTCCAGAGAAATGAACTCGTCCCCGGTCCTGCAAACAGCTAGCTGCACACAACTTACCCTGTTGGCACTAGGTGATCATGTCCCCATTGGAGGGATTTTTTTCAGGTGGTGGGGGGTTGCCACTGTTGTCCCACTTAAACAGCAGATATTGCTATTCATTATCATCAGGCTAAATCAGTTTCCTGGGTGATATTCCAATACAGCAGCCACACTGACTAAGTGAAACATACTGTAATGAGTTTCTCTGCACAGTGCTTGTCACCCTTTTCAGATTGCATACACAGGGAATACTCACTCAACCACCACTGAAATGCACCCACCTCTGTGTCGAACATGTCACCTATTTAACAGCACACATCAACGCCATTGTGTAGTCCCCCCAGCTGCCTTACATCAAAGAGTGCTGAGTCTTGGTAGTTGGAAAAATAATTATGATTGGTATTGATCATGTATGCACTGCATGTGTGTTCACACACCTCTGGCTAAACTCCTCAAGCCCCATCCTCCTCATGCATTGGGCTGCAACAGATTCTCTACAGACAGTCTCTTATTCAAAAGGCGTCATCAGAAATCAGGAAGGGTATCTACAGACTATTACCCACTAAATAGAAAATGTCCCCAGATATGAATCTGTATTCTTTAAACATGGGAGAGCATAGCTAACCTTTATAGCTTTCACTCGACTCTCCTTCCAGCTTTTTTTTTTTTTCTTCCCCTAGACAGGTTGGGAGTTGCTTATAAGTGAAAAACTGATCACAGTGAACTGTTAAAACGTGTTTCCATCAGTCTAGTTATTATTCAGATATGACAATGTAAGGCAGTGAGACCTAGGCATACTCACGTGGAAGCATTTAAATATAAAAAGCTTTGCATTTCCATCCCCAAACAAATTCTGCAGTGTGCCAACAAATGAGACTCTTACTGGAATACACATAAATCATCTTGTTTGTGACAAATCCTGAAGAAGGGGGGAGGGGGCAGAACAGAATCCCATCCTAATTCCCCCAAGGTGCTATTTATTGAAATTAGGCAGCAAGGATAAACTATAGCTGGATCAATAATTATCTGTCTAATATAATCAAGTGCCTCCTATGAGAGTCTGCTGGTAAGCACAGCTCCACGGCCAACCCCTCGGGCAATGTTTCATGCAATGAACTAGACAAGTGATTCGAATGATGGGAATGCAAAGCAAGATGTGTCTAGCTCAATGGAGAGGGGCACCCTGACACCGTTGACGGCTGCCCATTTGGTTTGGGATGATGTTTTGGTAGCTATTATTTACTATTTGCATTATGGTAGCGCTGTACAAACACACAGTAAGAGGCAGTCCCTCCCCTGAATACCTTACAGTAGAAGACCCCATGCTGCAGTGAACTCATTGCGGTACTAGTGCCTAAATGAATAATCTCTCCTGTTAAATAGTACAAAAGAGATGTTTTTGTGCCTAATGCTATGCTGTCCATTCTGGCTGAAGACTGGGACCCTGTCAACTCTTCTGCAAATGCTTACTCAAAGCATGCACAAATTTTAAGTAAGTGTTTGCAGGACTGAGGCCTAAAACTATTAAAAGACGGTAACTTAATACACAGGGATTATCATAGGAGCTCAGTAGGTGCTCCTGAGCATGCTTTACTACTAAGGAAACACTCCCCCAAAAACCCCAAATAACTAATAGAATGATGAGCAAGAACAGCTTCCTAACTCAGAGAGGTGAGGAGCAGAAGCCACTGTGTCATACTCTATGGAGAAAGCCATGCAACTGTAAACCACTGTCCTTACCCCCTCAATATTAGAGTGAGCAGCACTTTAGAAATACTTATGATTAGACAGAGCTAATTTAAGTCCTCTGATGGGAATGGAAATAGAAAATATTCTGTTAGGTTTCTTCTCTAAAATACATTTCATGCATTTCAATGTCAATTATGGAGTTTCTTAAATTTCACGGATTTTGCACTCTGTTTGAAGTCTCCCCTCAAAGCTATTTGGATAGAAATCCCTAGTTAAATTGCAAATTAGTCATTTACAAGCAACTTTTCTCTGTTTCTGTGGTTCAGCTGTGGAATATTAAAGGCCGGTAGGTGTTACTCACGTTACTCATCACAGCAATAATGTGATATACTGCTATGAAAGTCACTGAAGAATTCATCAGTTCCATGACAAACAGTTCCATGTGCGTGTGTGTAAGTTCACTGCAGCGCTAGAGACTGACTAAGCCCATCCTACTTTTACTAGAAATAGATCACTTCATGATCCAAGCGTATGTTTTCCAACCTTCGTACGGAAATGTCTATTTGAAATACAGTCAAGCTTTGGCAAATTCAGTTTCAGAACCTTCCCGCCCCACAGAGGCTGCATATGTCCTTGATTCTAGTTAATGACACACATAATTTATGATCTTCTGTTGCTTTAAAGATACACCCCTCTTCCCCCCCGTGTTAAATATAGAGCATTTTAAAGATCTGCCCCCTTCCTGTGCTGCCTTCTCTTTTCAAATTAATTTCTTCAGCTTGCTGGAGGAATCTACAATGAAGGGTCATGTGTGAAAGTGACCTGGAGATTTGGGTGGTTAACATGGGGATTTTTTTTTTTTCTTTAGAAACTTCACATTTTCGATGAATGGCAAAGTAAATTATTATAACATAGTGAAAATGAATTACCCCAAGACAAAACAACCAACTCAAATATTCTGCATAGTACCCTCTGCGGGTCTTTCTGAAGAAGTTCACCCACAGGGCAGTTAGAAATGAGGAATAACTGACCAGGCAAGAGGTTAATCCAATCACACTGTACCACGTGTATAAACTATTGTCTCTCCTGTTGACATTTTGATGTGAAAGTTGAGCCCTAGTGTTACCCATACTCTTCAGTCAGAGTTGTCAGTTGATTGACTCACTTGTGGTCCAGTTCTTATCTCATGTACAACTCCATTGACTGGGCTGGTGTAACGGCTGATTAGAGAGAGGAAGAGGCAGGCCCATTGATTCCAGAATTACTCCTGATTTGCACCAGTAGGCGAGGTGTTGATGAGGTCTTTCTAGGATTACCAGCATTATTCCTGAATGGTGTGCAAGGGTGGATACATTGGAATCTTGCTTGAACCTCATTGTCAGAGAGATTTATCAGACCTTCTCTCCCACATCTTTTAGGAATCCCATGTTGCATCCTTTGTCAGTCAGGCAATCATACATTTGCAGTGCCTGGGCCCTAGTTAGTGGGTCCTCTACATTCCATCTCAGTCTTTCCCTCCCCACACTATAAAACTCACCCTTAAATACTGTAGATTTTTTTCTTAGTAGGAGTATTGTTGCCCCCATGCTTATTACCTCGCCCCATACGTTTTTATTGGCACAACACGCCCTCACTCAGGTGTATCCGTCTGAACTGGTCACTTGCAGAGTTACTTTGTAGATTTGTCTTTATGAGCAACTGTTCCTCAGTTTCTGCATTTCCACTGTGGAACATTAAAGGCCAGTAACCGGGGCGGGAAGTCAGACATTTGTAACAATAACACAATCTACTGCCACCCAAGTAGATGCAGACTTCACCTGCCCCGGCATGGCTCCTGTCAGACCCTTATCCTCTGCCATTTTAAAATGATTGTGCAGCACCCCAAGTGCCTCAGCAGGGCTGAGGGCAGTATGAGTAACATTACTCTTCTCAGAGTTTGGTTCTGAGCAGCACCATGTCTGCATCATTCACTATCCACTTCATGGGATAAACCAAATATAAATACAGTGGGAATCTTCATGTCTGGGGGGGTAGGGATCTCCCTTTCCAAATGAGCATAGATTCACAGCTTCCTGCTCTTTCATGTCACTCTACTAACTGAATCATCGCATCTGGAAACATCACAACCCGATGTGTGTTTGAATCCTGCTCAGCTCTCCTATTTCCACTTCCTTGGCTTATGCCTCTTTTGGGCAGCAGATCTGCTAGCCCAGCTGTTTAAAGACCTCTGGATTCTTCTGCATGAAGCTGACTCCAATTGTATCCTCTCTTCCCTCAGCCTCGTCTTTCCCTTCGATTTTAGCCTTACACAATCCAGTTCTCAGGGTCTATAATTACTGACCAGGCTAAAATTACGCTACTAAACTTTGTAATTAAGTGCTCCAAGTCTTAAACTGAAACGAATGCAGAGAGAAAGAGAGAGCAATTAAAACCAGCCAGTTGGACTTGTTTACCTGGGAAGGCTGAACAGAGACAAGGACTGGGAAGAGAGAAGTCAGTATGTCTTTGTAGGGTGTAAGCAGCAAGGAGTGAAAGGAATTAGTTAGGGGGCTACTCCAGGGTGTGGCTAGGAGTCCTGGGATGACACCAGGATAACAGCAGAGAGTCCTGTGGCACCTTATAGACTAACAGACGTATTGGAGCATAAGCTTTCATGGGTGAATACCCGCTTCGTCGGATGCGGAGTGGGTATTCACCCATGAAAGCTTATCCTCCAATACTTTGCGGCTTTTACAAATCAAGACTAACACAGCTACCCCTCTGATACTTGACACCAGGATAATGGAAGTTTTGGTTGACTATCGAGGACAGTTTCCTGAGGGCAAGATGTGCAGTGCTGTGGAAGAATCTCCCCAGGGAAGTGTGGCACTCCCCCCATCATTGGGAACGTTTAAAGTTAGGCATGACAAAGCCCTAGGAAAGATCCTGCAGACAAGCTCTTCACAAGCAGCAGGATAGAAGTGATGATCTAATTGCTATCACTACCAGCTGTGATCTCCATGGAGCTTTCACAGGGAGAAAGCCCCTTGCCCCAGGAAATCCAGCACACCTCTTATCTATTATGAGGTCAACCTAAGTTAAATAATTAACTTACACTAACGGTCCTTACTTCGGAAGGATCCTTACTAACAGATATGCCATGGGACTAATGCTGCCTTCTCTAAATATTCTTTCCAGAACGTCACTTCCTCCAACAGCTTATGCGAGACTCCTAGATGTCACTTTTATAAGGTTGCAGCTTATTTAGGCTTTGAGCTTTCTTGACATAGTGCTTTTTCCTCATGTGCATGTAACATGTAACAGCTGTAGCTCACAGAAACTTATGCTCAAATAAATTTGTTAGTCTCTAAGGTGCCACAAGTCCTCCTTTTCTTTTTTAGTTAACCAGGAAGGTTAATAAGCTTTCCCTGAATTCCTTGCAAAGTAGCTTGTGAAATCCCCCAGAAACAACTCAGACATCTGATTTCCCTGGGGCAGGCACAGATGTGAGTACTCAATCAAAGCTTAGGAAAATGCCTCAGCCACACCCAGGCTAGTGTCCCAAATGCAAAAAGGGAAAATCCAAAAGTCTCCCCTATAGTCAGAATACACACAGTTAAATCAAAAGAACATCTCTCAGCCTAGCTGTCCCCCAGCACCCTAACATAAATGACTCTAACATCTACCTAACCTACCCTGGAAAACAACCAGTGCAAACTGACTCCTTTTATAATTGCTCAGGCCATTCACCAGCTGAGTCACATTGGCCAACTCCTGGCCAATTTTATATAAAGGGTAGCTTCTTTACTCAGGAATGGAGTGTTTACTTTTTTTTTTTTTTTGATCAGCTATTAGGGAAAGGTTCTGTATCCTGTGCCAGATAGAGGCATGACATGAAAAATGCTCACAGAGGATCCATTGCCTAGTACTTCTGATAGGGAGGAATATTCTTAGGGAAACTCAGAAATAGTTTGCCTTTCCAAAAAGCACAATAAATATCCTAGATAAGAACCTACACAGTAGACCATGCTAATTTCCCAAAACATGTATCTACAGAAAACCTAGTTGTTGAACTGTGAGCCACCCAGGGTAAAATTTATCATGAGTCCAATTTTCCTGTAGGAATTACTATCAATTGAAAACTTTGAATTCAAAGAAAGGCTTGGTAATGGGAAACCCTGAGACAGAAGAAATCTGTCACTTTGCTCAGGGATCTGGCTGCTTAGAATTAGTTTGCCAGATGATTTTGTTAAGGAATATGAAGAAATCCAAACGTCTAGAGCTGTTTTCTGGTGTCAGTTACCCAGGTAAATAACAGGTTTCAGAGTAACAGCCGTGTTAGTCTGTATTCGCAAAAAGAAAAGGAGTACTTGTGGCACCTTAGAGACTAACCAATTTATTTGAGCATAAGCTTTCGTGAGCTACAGCTCACTTCATCGGATGCATACTGTGGAAAGTGTAGAAGATCTTATTATATACACACAAAGCATGAAAAAATACCTCCTCCCACCCCACTCTCCTGCTAGTAATAGCTTATCTAAAGTGATCACTCTCCTTACAATGTGTATGATAATCAAGTTGGGCCATTTCCAGCACAAATCCAGGTGAGAAAACCTGGATTTGTGTTGGAAATGGCCCACCTTGATTATCATACACATTGTAAGGAGAGTGGTCACTTTAGATAAGCTATTACTAGCAGGAGAGTGAGTTTGTGTGGGGAAGGGGGGGTGAGAAAACCTGGCTTTGTGCTGGAAATGGCCCAACTTGATTATCATACACATTGTAAGGAGAGTGATCACTTTAGATAAGCTATTACCAGCAGGAGAGTGGGGTGGGAGGAGGTATTTTTTCATGCTTTGGGTGTATATAATAAGATCTTCTACACTTTCCACAGTATGCATCCGATGAAGTGAGCTGTAGCTCAAGAAAGCTTATGCTCAAATAAATTGGTTAGTCTCTAAGGTGCCACAAGTACTCCTTTTCTTTTTCCAGGTAAATAAGTAGAGGTACTCTGATCTAGCCCAAATGTAAGTTAGATCAGAATTTGTCCCTAATTCTGTAGCAGTATGAGGCAAAAGTAAGACTGCCCCTGAGCTAGAAACCCATGTGGAGAGTGATTGCAACAATTATGCTCATAATGAATTCATTTGGTGCTTTGTGGATGTCACAGGCTCTTTTCTAAGTGTTCTGTTATAATTTAGCTTTAGCTACTAGAAGCTCTAGTAGCAAAGAAGTGTGCAAATCTTGATGGGCATCTACTGATTACAAAGAAATGGGATTATAAAAAGGCAATTTATTCCCAGGAAAAAAATAAGCTTGGATCTCGGGGGAAAAAATAGCAGTTTGACTTTGTATTGATCATGTAACATCATAGAAACCTTCTCAAAACCGTTTGTAGTATTAACATTTGGTTCACACACATCTTGGATTATAGCTCTGCTTCTTCTGGATTGGAGTTTGTGATTCCCCAAGTGGTATATAACCAGAATCAAATTCTACTTGCCTTCCTCATGTAAGTAGTTTCACTGAAGTCAGTGGGATTAACTGTGTAAGGAGAGAAGTATTTCGCCTCTGAGTTCTAATTATTGATATGCAGAGTGCATAGCAAAGCTCAATTTTGTTTAATAGAAGCTTATCCAGGTGGGAAACAAACTGTGGATCTACAGATCATAACAAATGCATTAAATTAAGCCAAAGATTCAATAACCTTGATATGTTATCTATATACTGGGCCTGATCCTAGAAACCTTTATACACAGTAGTCCTACTGATTTCAGAAGTAACTGAAATCAGTGGGTGTATGTGTAAAGTTAAACATGTATGTAAATGTTTTTAAGATTGGAGCCTCCATTTATACTCTGGTGAACTCATTAAATCCAATGGGCATTTGACTGAGCATGGACTGAATAAAGGATATTGGTGTTTGGCTCATTGTTCCGTTCAGATTATGTTCATTTCCATCTACTGACTATTACTCTCCACATATATAGACTGTGGAAACCAAATACTAATGTGGGTCTGTTTTCAGATATCCCGTCCAACTGAGTTATTGATTGCCTGGACTTAGTGTATGCATGTTGTTAGCAAATCACCATGGCCATATGCCTCTGGAGCAAAAGCTTTGTGCCAAGGAAACATCAGAGGCTGTGAGTTCATACCTAAAAATGACAAAAGATGCTGGTGTATTCAGAGTACAGAATAAACTCTCCTAATAATGACCATAGCTGGCGCTTTACTTCTTTTCAGTATTACTAGCAGAAGTGTGACCTCCGTTAAATGGGGACTAAAAGGGGGAAATTCCTTATACAAATGGATGCAGCGTTGTGGTAGCCCGTGGCAGTCCCAGGATATTAGAGAGACAAAGTGGGTGAGGTAATATCTTTTATTGGATCGATTTCTCTTGGTGAGAGAGACGAGCTGATCTCTGCATAGCTCGAAAGCTTGTCTCTCTCACCAACAGAAGTTGGTCCAATAGAAGATATTACCTCACCCACCTTGTCTCTCTCATATGAATGGAAGCTTTGCAACATATTAAAAACTGACCCCATGTTCTTTCCCTCAAATAAAAGTGCCAGAGAGGCTGTAGACCTTAGTGATTAGAGCACAGAACTGGGATTCAGGAAACCTCCACACCCCTCTGTGACTCCATTGCCCCATCTGTAAAATGGGAATAAAGATAATCCTATCTCACAGGGAGTTGCAAATCTTAATGTTTTAAAATTTGTCCAGCACTTTGAAATGGATGGTGCTAAAAAAGTGCTGACTCCGTACATCTCTGACATTTTCTCTCGCTATGAATTTCCACAGAAGCTGGGTCCAAATCCACAGTATCATTTAGTAACAAAATGGTTCAGTATGTGAAGCAAATGGAGAATACCAGTGCCAGGTTTTGGATTCCTTGTCTCCATGTTGACTTACAGAGTGCTTGTTTCTGTAGTGTCTGAGTACCACACAATCATTAATGGATTCTAACCTTATCACACCCTGTGAGACAGAAAAGAATTGTTCCCATTTCACAGGCTGGGAGCTCAGATCGAGAACAGAGCAAGTGATTTTGCAGTTGTCATGTAGGACATCAGTTTGAATGAGGAATTAAACCCAGGTTTTAGCAATCCACGTGTGGTGCCTTAGCTGTTAGACTATCCTTCCTCCAGCTTGCTTGTTTACTAGTGAAATAACAAGGTAATTATGAAACATTTGGGCAATAACCTGGGTCCTGATCCTACAAACACTTACGCACATGCTTAACTTTATGCATGTGAGTATTCCCGTTGACTCCAAGGCTCGACAGGCTTGAGACCTGGGGGTGTTCTTTTACTTTCTCTGTTTTCAATGATGCACTTGATTGTTAGCCAGCAAATATTTGTTATTCCAACTGACAAAACATCTCCCATCAAATAACCAATAAAGGGAGGGACGAGAGCTTTATAATCATAAATAAAGATCAGTTTGTGTTGTCAGTGCTGCTAATCCCTTGCCCATTGTGTTGCTCATTCCTCTAGCTGAGCAGCAAAGCCAGCAAGGAACCAACTTGGGGGTAGGGGAGCCTTGCCTGAAACTAAAAGAAATCAAAAGCAAATTATTTTCCAGATTATAGCCCTCCAGAGCTGCTGTGATATTGCCCATTTTTCACAGCAGACAAAAACATTTTCCCGGGGATCAATTTAGCTTCCAGAAGTCTGCTCCTTTCAACCCATAATCCATCATATTTCCCCATTTGCAATCTCTCTGTGTCTCAGTGTTTTAAGTTTCCTATGAATTATTTTATAAAGAATATAAAGAGTCCTTTCTTCCTGCCGAAATGAGGGAGTTGCCTCTCTGCCCTATCAGGTCATATACCATTAGACTGTTGAGCAAGAGAGCACTCCCATTCATGCCTCCATATTGGCAACTGCCTTAGTAAGCTCATCTGTCAAAGAGATCTAGTAATCAATCACTGGGGTGATCAATATGCAGCTTATGCATTTATCATCCCTTTGTGGAGACTATTAGGATGAAGTTGTCAGTAAAATGGGAACAAAGGAAGAAAAGTACAGAGAGGGCTGAGGGGGGTGTGTGTGTTAGGGCAATGAGGAGTGGGGGATAATAGGAAATGCAGCCCAATGGAAAGGGAAAGCATTCTGCATCTTCAGGAAAGAAAGTTTTTGACAGATTTATTCCGCTGCCCTGGAATGTGGTGCAGAAGGTGAATCATCTTTCAAGAGGCAGAGCTGTGTAAAAATTGCCAGACCTCTTGATTGGTCTGTCAGCATGATTTGTGGGCTGCTCTGCCAAGGTAATGGGTAAGGCTAGCGACTGGGCACTGAGAAGCCAAGTAGGAACATATTGCGGGAAAGCATGCAAATGAAGGTATGGTGACTGGAAGCATGGGGGGAGGGGAGGGGAGATATTTATTGCTACGTACCAGCTTCTTTATATCATGTAATCTGATCTCTGAAATTATTGCAAACACTGATTATGTTCCCCTCCAGCTTTAGCAATGCGTGGGCTCTCGCCAGATCTTTATGCTTTGATACGGTCCCAAACGGAGCAAACACTGTGCACTAGTAAGCGGGGCGGTGCACCGTCAGTGACCACGTGTGCGTGTGTGTGTGTGTGTGTGCATTAAATCTACTCTACAGAAAGGAGCAACCATATAGCTTGGCCCTTGCAGGACTGCGTTCTCTGTACATTCTGACTACTGTGCCTACCGAGCTCCTGAACATATTATATTGCAGATAGGATTTTGGTGAATTAGGGCCTAGAGGGCCAAATCCTGAACACCTTACTCAGGCAACACATCCAATGGGAAGTTGACCCAGAGTTTATTAAATGGTGCCTTAGTCCCTTGGTTCTGCCTACATTCTGCTGGGCTGGTGCCCAGAAGGTTGGGGGACCAGCCTGTCCCCCTCTCTCCATAATAGCCAAGGAAGTGCTGGAAGAGAGGGGGATCCCTAATGTGTTCATGCACCATGGTCCCGTGGAGTCAGTTTACCAGTTAGGAGGCAAGTCTCTCTGTAACTTCCTAGTGCTAGCTTAGACTGCCTGGCGCTCCTGTATCAAGCACAAGGACAGTGTGATCCAGAGCACGCACTCCTTGTCTGCTTTGAGAACGCTGGCTTTTGCTGGCCAGAATTCGTCTAGCAGAGAGTGCATTGGGCATTAATGTTTCTACAGCCCTTCACTGCACATTCAGGGAAGGATTTGGCCTTTATTGACCTACTTAACCAAAAGCTGTTCTGACTTTACAGCCATGTTAAGTCATAACACTTCAAGCATTTCCATGGTTTTGTCTTTCTTTGAGGAGTACCCACCCACAAGTGTTGGGGGCGGGGGGTAGAAAGGACACTGAATTCAGCTGTCTGCAAAGGTTAATTCACCAGATGAAAACATGGAGGGCCAGATGCTCAACTGGTATAAATTAACAAGGCTCCATTGAAGTCAATACCGATTTACCCCAGGTAAGGACCTTGCCCACACTGTTAATAAACTCGTTTGGCAGAAGCTGAGAGCCCAGACTATGGTATTTGGTACGGAGATGGGATAACCGAAAGCACATATGCTCGGGAATGGATTTTGCCCATGGTTAGTGACTATGACCAAGACCACGAAGAGAACTATACTGACCTGAATGCGGTAAAATATTACTGCTGACAATTACTGGACTGTGCCTGAGGCATTCCGATACAAGAGGGATAGGAACCATTACTAGCATCTAGATAGGCTCTGATTGTGGCCTCACTGAAGTCAGTGGCAAAATTTCCATTGACTTCATTGGTACGGGATCAGACCCATAGATAGATGGAGAGCTCCTGCTACTAACCCAGTGGTTCTCAACTCTGGTCCACCGCTTGTTCAGGGAAAGCCCCTGGCGTGCCAGGCCAGTTTGTTTACCTGCCGCATCCACAGGTTCGGCCAATCGCGGCTCCCACTGGCTGCAGTTCACCGTTCCAGGCCAATGGGGGCTGCGGGAAGGGCGGCCAGCACATCCCTTGACCTGCGCCGCTTTCCGGAACCCCCATTGGCCTGGAGCGGCGAACCGCGGCCAGTGGGAACCACGATTGGCCGAACCTGTGGAAGCGGCAGGTAAACAAACCGGCCCGGCCCGCCATGGGCTTTCCCTAAACAAGCAGTGGACCAGTGTTGAGAACCACTGTACTAACCAAAAAGAGAAGGAGTACTTGTGGCACCTTAGAGACTAACCAATTTATTTGAGCTGTAGTTCATGAAAGCTTATGCTCAAATAAATTGGTTAGTCTTTAAGGTGCCACAAGTACTCCTTTTCTTTTTGCGAATACAGACTAATACGGCTACTATTCTGAAACCTGTACTAACCAAAGGCATTTGGTGGAAGCTGATGGGAGTTTTGCTGGAGTGAGAAGAACATGAGAGCTCCAGGCCTGCACAAATTGGCAGTAAGCCTTCCAAACAGCTTGTCCTTGAAAGCGCTACTATCCGCTTTGGGCTAAGGACTGAGTGAATGAGGAAAGGAAAGGGTTAATTCAGCCTGAGCCTCAGGAAGTTACAGGCTCACTTACGATTATTCCCTCACCCGGGTGCCAGTGCCTTATTTAGTCACCATCGTAATTTACATTAATTGGGTGTAATGCATCACAAATTTATGAGACTGGGACCAGGCTTGGCGTTAGCATGAAACTCATCATCATGTCATGCTGACCAAGCACAACTGGCTGAAACATGCCAATCTCCAGGCAAGCTGCATTGGCACACACTCAGCAGGGTACAGAATGTACCAGAGGGATACGTGCGCCAGCCCTTGACTCTAGGGGAAATCTTATTATTGAACATCAGGCTCTTTGCAGGCCTTCCCTAGGGACAACATGCAAGAACGTTAGGACCTTTCCTGACATGTATGCTAATAAATACGTATCAGCAGAGATTGGTCAACAGCTCTGGAGGACACTCACGGTGCTTCTACAAGCCAATACAAGTGGCTTCTTCAAGTGTACTAAGGGTAACCATATCCCCAGCACCAAGATGAATAAAGTCTAGTCTTATCCCCAGCACACAGTGCCTGCCATAAAATTAGCAATAAAAAAATGGAGCAGCAATGCTGTATAATAGTTTGTATCTGTCTGGAGGACTCACTGCATTTCACATGTTTGACCTAATCTGCCCCTTTCTAGGTAGGTAAGCATCAATATTTCCAACCCTAGGCACAGGGAGGCTAAGCCATTTGCCGAATGTTTGTGAAACACTTGAAAATGTCAAAAAGGGAGGTGCTGTATGAATGTTAGAATTAATGATTATCAGGGTTACACAGTAAGGCTGTGGCAGAATTGGGGCTAGATCCCAGAAGTCCTAATTTCCAGGGCTCTTAAAATTAGGCATACTCCATTAATACTCCGGGATCAACTCTGTGTGCATAATTTGTGGGTATTCGTGTGGAGAGAACTATATGAGGAGGAGCAAAAGAAAAGTGACAAAAGTGTAGCCGGAAAGAAAGATGGCAAAGACTGTAGAAAAAACTTCCCCCAAAGTTCATCTTGTTCAGAGGATTGCGTTGCCCTCTAAATCCAAATCATTTAAAAGTTCCAGGTCCTGTTTAACCTAAACAGACGGAATATACAATAAAGAACTGATCCTGAGAGATTTGCATTGCAAATCTGTAACTGCCTATGGAACTTGCACAGTGAATGAGCTGCATGCTTTTCTCTGCTATCAATCAATTGCACCAAGTGAATGTATAGCTGTAGCCACCACTTACCCTGTTCAGTGAGAAAGCAATTAGCTGCATTTGGTGGGGGTCATTTTCCTTGGGTAAACATAGTTGCTTTTGTTGCAAACTCAAAAAAAAAAAAAAAAAAAAAAAGAAGTAAAACTAGAGGTAACCTGAGTGTTTACCATAAGTAAGGAGGTTCCCATCTCAATCTCTACAGATAATTTCACACCCAGGGTGAGCATAAGTCTGAGATCTAGGGGGTTACTGAGTTTTCGAACAAAGAGAAAAGGGAAAAGCCTGCAACTTGATCCCTGACACTAATTAATTTGACCCCAGCAGTTGTGTCTTAAAGTAACACTGATGACCTTTAACCTTGAGGTTCTTCAATTATGACCTAATAAAAGTTTCTGAAATGAATTTTGCCTTTGCATGTGGCCCCAGGGTATTTGTGTCTGTTAACTTATTTGAGAGGAACCTGGCAAACCATAGACTCATTACATTAAGCTTCATTTCCTTACTTTACAAGATACAGATTCCTTCTGAGATCTAATGACTGTTAATAAAAACATCAGTCACCTCTGACCTAGCAGCCTTGTAACTGAGTAAACGCACACACAGAGAACATGCTTTATGGGGCGAAGACCGAATGAAGGTAGATGCTCTACAATGCCCCCCAGGCAAAACTCCCATTGAAGTCCTACGGCTGCATTTTGCTACCCGTTACATTGATTTAACTCCATTGCCTTCATTCCATTTTGACCATTGACTCCAATGGAGTTGCACTGGGGTAACTGTGAGCAGGATTTAGGCCCAGTTTGTTTAACTGCAAGTGGCCCTTGCTTTAGTATTTATTTGGGCACATTCTGAAAATGAACTATGTGTTATGTACTGCATGCTGGATAATAATATGAGAGGACTCCATGCTTCTTAAACTAAAGTGGTTCTTTATTAAGAGAACTATAAGGAGAGATGCTGCAATAGCAGTTAGCATTCTAGCCATGTGGACACAGACTGACTTCCTGGTGCCTCCTCCAAACTCTTTCCTCCTGAAACCTGTGCTCCTTCTGCCAAGTTCCATGCAGCTTGCAACATCTTTCCTTTTAATTGTTGTTGTTGTGTCTTTTCTTTGCTGACTTGCTAGGACCAGGAGTTACTAGTGCATAGCCCACTGTAGGCACATGACCTTGATTGCCAGACCATTGTGGCTTCTTAGGCCTCATTGTCTTTCTAGTATGCTCATCTCTGAACCAGTCTCCCATTTCTTCTTTCTTTTATCTCTGATAATGGGGGACTTGCTTATACCCTTTTGCTGCCTTCATTCTGTTGGGGTGGCATCCTGTTGTTTCTCTGTGGTGTTCATATATCCCATTTCTCTAGCCTCTCCTACATCGGTCCAGCTGAAGGCTGAGGCTTTTCCTAAGTCCTCTTTGACATCACAAAAATCCTCCACAAATGTTTTGTGTAGATACGTACATTCTATGTAAAGTAAATAAATAAAACAATACATTTAGCAAGATATATCAAGGACTGAACATGACCCATTTGTTGCCTCATACTAAATAGTTTGACTTCAAGAGAGCAGAGAAAGCATCAGTGACACCTGAAGCCATTCTATGATCTCCTACAGCAAGGCCATGTGACTCCTATATTAAAGATCAGGTCCACACTGTCCCTGCTGGAACACACAAATCAATGGGATTAGGGTGTAAACATGAAAATAACAGGCAAAGCCTCCAATAAAGGTTGAAGAATATGGTACATGACCTGCCTCGCAATTCTCCTGTGCATGCCACCAGGCACTGAGATGACAAGATTTCAGACAAGGATCCAGAAACTCAGCATTTCCACGGCACAGTCGGGACCTGGTCAGGCACTCACGGAAAGCACTGAAGAGCCTGTCATTGACTTCAGTGGGGCTTGGAGAAGGATGTCCATGAGCAGCACTAGAAGAATCACCATTACTTGCAGGACATAGAGGCTAAGGGAAGCAGCAG
This sequence comes from Eretmochelys imbricata, assembly GCF_965152235.1. Lineage (NCBI taxonomy): Eukaryota > Metazoa > Chordata > Testudines > Cheloniidae > Eretmochelys > Eretmochelys imbricata. The sequence goes on from NC_135587.1 coordinate 21,677,434, forward strand.
AATCCCGGCCTGGGGATATAAGGTTCTTCCTGATTCCACAGTGGAAGAGAAGGAAGCAAAGGATCTGACATGACACCCACACCCCTGTGGTCCCAATTAATGGGCTAGAATCTGAAGAAGTCCTCCTATGTTCTCAATCTTTGACACACCGCACCCTGGGGGACAGAATCTTAATCTTTCATGCTGATAATTTATTACCAAATTAAGAGTATTACACAGGGAACGTGCCGGTAACGCTTTGCCAGTGTATGTACAATACTTTGTTAATTAAAAGTATTAGGTGATATAGGCTCCATTGTTGTGAATTAATCAGTTTAATTATGGGGATGATTAAATATCATAATTAAAGTAATAGCTTTCAGTCTTATACCAAGATGAAAGCTTTGGAGACTATTTTTTTTCATCCCTAAATGATAAACCATTACTGGTCCTCATCCCCCCCACTCCTTCCCATGGGACAGGAGAGCAGGAGGTGGACCTGGTTCGAATTACTGGATTACTGAAAGAGTGGAGCACAGAGATAGTAGCATAGCAAAGTGAGTGTGAATTAGGTGCCCGTTTTATCCCAGGCTGAGCCCATCAGGGAACAAGGTACATCTCTTTCATTCTCCTGATTCAGCTGTGGCGCACTGATAGAAATTAGCATAGGTTGGCAGTTGCTCTAAATTATGCCAACTGGCTAAGTCCCTACAGGACCATGCATCAGTTGTGAATTGGCATAGCATAGATACATCTGTCCTGTGCCCATGTTCCCCAAGTCAAGGGTGTGTGGTGGGATAGGCTGTTGGCGCAGGAGTCAGTTATGCCACTCGATGTCAGCTGAGAGCTCCCACGCACCTGCTGGCCAGTGAGAGCTGGATTCCACCATTTTGCACGACCTAAGTGGCACAACATGGTCAGAATATGGGGGAGGGGGAGAATCTCACCTTAGATGGTGGGTGCTTATGGCAATTAGATGAGATGGGCCAAAACTGCTATTCTGGACCCAGAGCTGTATTTTGAACTCCTGCAAGTCCTAGGGTATTTGGATCTAAGAGTTTTGGTTAAGACTATTATAGAGGGATGGGCAAAATCTGGATCAGCTGTGGGTTTGGATGTCAGCCCTTTGCCCCAAGTCTAGTGGTGGTTGGACCCAAGGTTTGGGTGAGATCAAAGTCCTGATGGTCCGTTAGGTTGACATAACATTTAATTTTTTTTTTTTTTAATGAAAGGCTAAGTGAGAATATAGGAAGAAAGCATTTGGTTTTCTTGAGTATGTTTCCAAGCATGGGTATTCTGCTGAGGAGATTTGGTTTGGTTAGATGCCAGTTTTTAGGGCTCTCTTTTTCCCTTAGCAACTTTTGGGGAAAGCTGCACGGCAAAAGGAAATATAGTTTAAAAAATGAAAGCATTAAATATATCACATGGGATTGAGGCTGTCATCTTCTGAATGTTATGGTTCTTTTGCTCTAGTCCGGCCTCTTTCAAATCCTGTAATAACAGCCAGAGACTTTTTATATGGGATATAATGGAAACTTTTTCACTCCAAGATGAAAAGATCTGTTCACTCTCTTCCTTTAAAAAATGATTTCTTCTTCTTTTATTCCCAGTCATAAATCAAAGCCAGCCAAGGCTGTGTTAGGGGAGGCCACCGTAAGGATAAAATGCTGAAGTCTGGAAATGTAAATAAAAATTGCATCTGAAGCAGATTCAAAGAGTCTCCTGGAACAGAAGATTAATTTCAAAGAACAATAACCGAATGGACTCCATTAAGTGTAATGACAAACTCTCTAGCCTGTGGATTGCAAGGGGCTACAGTGGAAGGCCTGCTCTGACTGGGAGAGGGTTCTTGTGCATCTAAAGCTGTAACGTTGCAGCTCCTATCTGCTAGATGGTTTATCCCACTCACTACAGGGCAACCAGCTCTTCAGCTGGCACAGAGCCTGGTGAAGCTGAGCTATGTGCCCGCTGAGTGATTGTCCTGACACTCACAGGCCTGTATGAACAGAATGGGCTCGTAGGGCCCAAACCAACTCTCACTGAGGTTTTTGGAAAGAACCCTGTTGTTTTCAGTGGGAACTGGCTTGGGCCACTTTTATTCCCTTAATTGCTCTGGATATAAGCCCTGCCCAGACCATTCAAGCCATCATGATGTGCGCTGAAACCTATTATTAGGTTCACCGGAGCAACCCTGCTGACTCCACTGCCATGGCACAGGTGTGAGTGAGGACAGAAATTGGCTCTATGAAGGGAACGTTGACTCATTTAACAGACGTAAGAGCAAGGCAGCATTGTGAAGTAACTAAAGGATCACATCTCCCTGTAGACACCATTAGGTGAGTGCTAATTAGGGCCAAATGTTTAGAAATAGGAGGTCTAGTTGCACACGCAGACATATGTGCAATTGCACGACTACACTTGTGTGGAATTTTATCACAGCTGTGCACAGAACTACCTGATTTGTACGAAGAAATGCCTGATCAGGGCACACTCACATGTGGACATGCAGTGGCAGAAACATTTCTAGGCGCAAAAGTGGGCCACTGGCAATGGAAGGTGATTTTAAAAAGGTCTCGTATAGAAAAGTCCGGATTAGTCAATTGAGCCCTGGAGCAAGTCCTCTGATGCCAGTAAAGTTGTCACAAAGGTGACTCTGGCATGAGCATGGCTTCCCAGCCAACTGCTGCCGTTAGGAATGAAGGTAAGAAGGCAAAATGGAATTAGGAAGAGGGCTAGGATAGTTCGTGCTCCAGCTAAACAGAGTTCTGTCTGCATTACTGTCGCTCTGCTTTCGTTTTACAGCCTGGCTGTGTTTGGCCAAATGCACATGAACCTGTTTGACAGGCTCCCCGCAGGCTTCACAGCCTTGGAGACACGGTTTTTTGTTCTGGGGGCTCTCAGTTTTGTGTTTGTTTTTTGGAAGGTTTGGTTGGTTGTTCTGTTTTGTTTTTTGCTGCCATAAACAAGAGTGAACCTTCGCAGAGGTTAATTGCTGGGCTTTGCGTTTTTGTCTAGTGCGGCTCCTCTTAAAGCCCAAGCTCATGTTACACCAGCAATGCCATCTGCTCACTACAGCCTGGGCCCTGTGCATAATTCACTAGTTTCACATGTTGAAGCTCTTATGAGCAATTGTAGGCTATTCATGAGGAGGTTACCTCTGCGGCAAGGATCAGGTGACTGGTTATCCGACACCCTTCAAGGCTGACTTCTGCTCTGTTGTCCTTTTGCCCTTGTTGTTCCTAACTCAAGGTTGGGTGAGTTAATGGTCACTGAGGAGCCAGGGGGGTGTTGACAGTTCTCATAAACCAGCTGGGTGGTCCTGTCATTCTGCAAAGAAAAGAGGAAGCACCAACCATTTCCCCAAAGCGTGTCCGTTCGGGTTCTGCCTGAGGCTTTGCTAGAGGTCAAAACCAAAACTCTTCCTTCCTGGGAAGTTCCCCAAAAGTCTCCTGGTTTTTTCCCCTGGAAAGAGTGGATGAGGAAAGGTGTACACAGGATGAGAAAATGATCAGCTTAAGCCAGTGAATGAACCCCACAAAGTTCAGAGGCCTGGAGAATAATAATCAACCATTTTCATTTATAGTGCTGCTTTGTATAGGAAGGATTTTTCCGTTCATCAAGTCCCACAGAAATGCAGCCACTTCTGGGGTGGAGGGTGGCCATCAACATTGTACATACCATTGAGGAGGTGAGAAATGTTTGGTTGAAGAAATCTGGACAAAACTAACTAATTTATGAAAGGGCTGTGGGATCATATTGATTGGTGTGAACAATCTTCAATCACATCTGAAAAATGCCCTAAATTTCACATACACGTCTGCCCCACCCCTGAATTTCTTGAGCCTGCAAACCCAGGACTGAGTTTAGTATTCTGCTCATCCAAAACCACAATGAACTTCAAGCTTCCTTTTCCATTCCTAACCTAGGGGCAGATCCAGAGGTGACTCTAAGATCTCTTAGATTGTGGGGCCATGCAAAATGTCGGTTCGTGAAGTCTCAGGCAGAGTTCTAATTTTATCTGAAAGATTCCCCCATGCCCTCAGTTTTTTGCCTTGTTGAGTGACCTTTAACATATATTGTATGTAGGTCACTTCTGTAGTGGAGATGGGAGGTAGTGAAGAACTGTCCGTTAGACAGATGGAGCCCATGGTGAAATTCAGATACAGCTCAAGGTTCTATTTTTAAATGCCCAGAAATAGGGAAATGCTGGATATGTTATTGCTCTTCCACATGCTCTGTGTCCAACACCGACGCCGTGTGTATCTCATCTTTGATGTCAGAATGTATAGATCAAGAGAGGCCGTGGCTGGAAACGAGTGAAGATAGCTGAGGTGTATGGTGCGGAAGGTCATTGCGTGTGTTCAGTCTCTTTCAAATTAGCAGTTGGGTTCCAAATGAGTACTATATTATCAATGAAACAATAAGCTGCAAGTGGGGGCTCTCTTAACAAACTGGCGGATTCAAAGCAATTCACTGGTGAGACCGTCTCACCTGTCACATTCTGTGTATCCGATAAGGACGGTAAACAGGGGCTCTGGAACAATTTTTATAGTGGAGGTGCTGAGAGCCATTGAACCAAACTGTAAACCCTGGATATAATGGAAACCACTTCAAGGCAGGGGATGCTGCAGCACCCCGAGTTCCAGCACCTGTGACAGTAAAGTCTGGTTACAAGAGGTCTACATTTCCAATCTATGGCAACTATTTACCTTCCTCCTTAAAAATTCCACCTTACCTGGAAAACGCCTCATTCTTTTTTAATAGCAACATGTTCGTGCAAAATTTTAAAGGCTTCTGAACCTGCCAAGACTCTCGTTCACATGATGTTACCTAAGTAATTAACAAGAAGCAATGGGCTTAATCTGCAGCAAGGGAGATTTAGGTTAGATATTAGGAAAAATGTTTTAACTAAAAGGGTAGTTAAGCTCTGGAACAAGCTTGCAAGAGAGCTTGCGCCTGGTCCTGTCTCAGCGTGGGGGCTGGATTTGATGACCTCTCAAGGTCCCTTCCAACCCGACATTTCTATTATTATATACTTTGAAAGCACTTCAAATGCAATATGATAGGGAATTTTCTTACTAGCACCGAGTGCCTGGGTTTCTTACATCAGGTAAGTCACCTCCCACATGTGTTTTTATCTGCCAAAACATCTGTCTCCACATCTGCAGGCTTTGAAACCCAAGGATCTTTCAACCTTTTTTAAAATAGATTCCTCTCCGTTAATATTTAACAAAGGGTACTAGCAAATGAGCTCTAGCTAATATTTGGCAAACAGATTTTTGATACGCTGGGGTCTACTGAAATGATGATGCATCAAAGAAACAAACACTGGAAAGAAATGAGAAGTTTACATTTTGAGAAGAGAACGTAATTTATTATCCAGCGAGCTTCAGCTGGCCACCTGAATTAAGTAAGCAAAAGAAGGAAGAGGAGGAGAGGATGGAGGCAGAAGGTCCTTGTAGATTACATATCTGATGCATTGGATGTGAAGGTGAGTTAATCTGTAATGATACATGATACTGTAGCCACTTTAATTAACATATGGCCTTATCTACACACAAACTTGAACCAGTTTAATTAAACCAGTTTAGTTATGTTGTCACAAACAGCTGTGTGACACACTTATTTCGGTTTAAGAGTGGCTTATTTTGGTTGAGCTTATTTGACTTAGGATAAAATGATAAGAGAGCATCCACACTGCCCGTTGCACTGATTTAACATCACACCTTTAGTTAAAACAGTGAAACTCTGTGTTGATAAACCTTTAAAGTAGCAATTCATTGGTCGGATCATCATCAGGGACTGAACCCAATTGTGTGAGGTCCAAAGGCAAGGCCTCTACAACTGGAGTTTAAGGAGTAGATTGTCAAAGGCGCAAAAGAGAGCGAGGTGCCCAAGTCCCATTGAACGTCACTGGGAACTGGGTGCCTCACTCCCAAGTGCGCCTTGAACATCTTTGCCTCAGTCCACTCACTGGAAGCAGTTGCAGTGTCATAGTCACACTTGGTCAATGTGTTGCATCAGCTCTAGGGGAGAGATGTGTGAAGGGTAAGTAGGTTCCAAGCTCCCATTGTAAAACAATGGGACATGAGCCCCCAGTTCCCATTGGTGCCTTTAGTAATCTCCCCTTAAATAAATATTATTTTTTACCCTAATATCAGTGAAAGGTGACCTCCATCACAGGGATTTTTTAAGTGGATTTGGTTCCAGATGGACAGACTCCAGAGGCTATCTGTTTATCCACAGAGAAAACTCTCCTGGACAGTGACAGTGCACGCTGCTTCAAGACACTCTGCACCTCAGCCCTGTCCCAGAGACACTGAACGATTCTGACTGCCCAGTTCACAGCGCACTTTCCCAAATGTCCAGTTCGTAAATGCACTTTGCCCAGGTAAATCTAGAGTTTTCATGTGAGCTACACTGTGACTTAAATAAAAGAAGCGTGCAGAAGCACAAGAGTGCAAATGTGAGGATTCACATTGGATTGCGGCACCTTTGAAAATGTAGAGCTGGGGTTCATTTTGCACAAATCCGAGTATCCATTCATATTGAAGGATCCATTCATACTAATCTGGGCATCAGTGCATTAGAAGAAGGATGTTTCCCTCTTGTACCCGAGTTTCCCATGTCCTTTCTCATGCTGAGGCTTCCATTCATGTGAAAACCAGCCACATCTAAGCAGTCACAGGCCTTTGCTCTTCCACTGTGGCTGAATTTTAACCCCATGTGGTCACTCTCCTCCCAACAAAGAATTAAAAGTATTGCTCCCCCCGAGGCCTCGTTAGAGATCAAGTGCCCAGACTGCCAAAATAAACTGGATTACCCTGGCCCAAATAAAGCCAATAGGTTAATTTGTGCAAGATCCATGTATGTGCACAAATCTTTCGTGCTCTCCAATCCTACACACAATAGCTGTGCGCCAAGGGACTTTAAGAGGCTAAAGTCCTCAAGAATTTGTGTGCTGCTGAAATATTGCTTTTTTCAGAGCTCCCGTTTGAGTTTCCCTTGTGAGAAGGATCAACAGTATGTAGAAAAGGCTGGTTTGCAAAGAACAATTTCTTTTTCAAGCCCTAAATTCAGACTTTTATGTTTTTTTCCTTTTCCCCTATTCGGGGTCTGCGTGGATTCTTCCATTGCCACTCACGGTCCACACGTCTTAAAGAGATCAAGCTATTCCTCCAGCTATCAGAAGAACTGGCATTAGTTTTCCCTCGTGTTCTGGCAAATTCAAATCAGGGAATTTCATTTTAGTTTTCAATTCCTGTATGTGTTCACATTTCAGAAAGTAAATCCACCCCCCACAGGGAGCAACACTGCAGGTCCGAGCTGGATCAGGCTTGGGGACCTGCTGCAGGATGCTCATTAATAGAACTGGACTTTGGGCCTGTGCTGAAAAATCTCAGCTTTCATATAAAAACCAACCAACCAACCAACCAACCAACCTACCAAGTGTCTAGCCCTTTTCTTAGCAAAAGAGACCTTGGAAAATTGAGGCAAACTGATTGCAAAGGTTGAATGCAGTTTGACTCAATTTCTGTAGCAAGAGGCTTCTGTGGAGCTAAGGATTTTGCCAACACACATACATGCATGCACGTTTGTAGTGTGTCCATTATTTGAGGAGTGTTTCCCAAAGAATCCTCCCCAGATCTGTAGGCTGGACATTCAGGTTAGGATTTTCAAAGGTGTCTAAGGAAGTTGGGCTCCTAACTCCCACTGAAGCACAATGGGAATCGGGCGCCTAACTTCCTGATTCCTCTACATGGCCATGGAGCAAAACCTACTTTCCACCATGTACAGTAAGGTAGGGAGCAATGTCACGAGCCTATAAAACACAGAGGGGTACACGGCTGGCAGCAGCTGAATAAATGAGACAGGCTTGTCACATGAGACAGGATTCCTGACTACACTTAGCAGGAACGTGATGCAGGCCATTCCATGAAGGATTTTCCACTCTGTGCTAAGCACTGCAATTTATTGGTGTTAGGCAGGTTAATGTACTATTACTTTGCATATTTATAATATCTTATTACATCTGTTCTTAAGAGTGGTATCACATTGAGGCAACTAGGATTAATGGTGCCTCTGTGATATTTACATATTTACATGATTAAAAAGCAATATATCTTTTAGACAGCCCAGTGCATGGGGTTTGCATGGCAGATGCAGTTCCCAAGCCAGTCCATAGCCTTCACTTTCCAATACTTGTTCTGAACACTGGTGTTAGTCACTGGTATTGACTAAGTTTAACCTGAATAAGGGTTCTGAAGCTGGATCCTTCTTTTAGAGGCAAATCCTACCCTCCCTGAATTGCTGGGGGTGGCAGGGAGCTCATCATCATCATGAAAAATCCTAAAGGGACCTGGTCTCCTCATAGATTGAGGGCCACCTGGATCCATCTCTAGCTACACCTGTGAGGTGCTCTGGCTTAATATTCAGGTTATAGACATCACTGGTGATCTTATCGCACAACCGAAGCTTTTCATGCCCATGTGATCGCTGGCCTTGTAGTGGCCTCCCTTGGCAAACACATTTCAAAATGTATTGGTCTTCCATCCTCATAATATGTCCATAACCAAGAAAGCTGTCGAAACCAAACCAGTGCTGATGGAGGCAGTTGCTGGGTTCTGCTATGAATCCTCATTTCTGACCTTGTCCTGTCACTGACTATGGAGCAGAGAAAAGCCTCGTCAATCTGCTAGCTCTGATTTGCAACTAGCAATCAAATGAATATTAGGATGGAGACCTACTTGGCTATCACATTTTCTGGGGCACCATAGCCCCTGGAGATTCTTCTCTGCTCAGTATGGGGCCCTCCACGTGCATGGATGGCTCTGGTGCCCTGCAGTACAATCATCACCACTCCACGCCCCTTCCCCATTAAGCCCAGCATGGCCACCCCAAATTTCTGAAGTGCAGGATTTCACTCGACGCATTTAGAAGAACTAATAACTAGGGTTGGGCAAAAATTCACCGGGCCTTTGAGGATGTTTACAAAAGTTTTGAAGACTTTTTAGCCCTTATATTTGCACCAGAAGTAGCAATGCAAAACTAACTCGAGAAAATATTTTCTCACAGTATTTCCAATTGGGCTGTAACCAGGGTTCACCAGAAGTCTTCCATGAAGACTGTTCTCCTGAGGTTGCAAGCCTGGCTTCTTAGAACAGAGTTTCTTGGACTGCGTAATGTAGATTGCACCTTAACGAACGAATTTAGGCCAAACAGGCTCAGATACCGGGATTTAGCCTGGGGCAGCCTCCGTTTACAATTAACTGATCCCTGGGAGTTTGCCCATTGCTCACATTAATCATGTTATTGTCACCACTGCTGACTGGGATTGTCATATTGCATGTGTAGGACTCCTGATGTCTTCTGAAGCAAAGGGCTTGCCAGGGAGGTAGGTTCAGCCGAATAATCTAGACATAGGTCCAAAAAACAATGACTCTAATCTGTTCCTATAATGAGCTGAACCAAATCTCTTGATCCAAACATCTCCACCAGCCATGAGCTGTGGTGGTGGTGGGGGGGGGGTGTTTTCATGAAGGGTTGGCTGTCTGGCGCTAGGTTTTGATGACAGATCACCATGAGGGTGAGAGACAACAGAAACTGCCTGTTCTACACGCACAGCTGTTGAAATGTTAGCACCCAAAAGAGTGGAAGCAGAAATGACCACAGAGCGCAAAACAAGCGTTACTGTGCATTGCACATAGTCCTGATTCTGCTACAAAGCTGAATGATCTTTAATGGAATATTTTTGTAATTATCTAACAGTTCTCCCAAGAGAAATGAACTTCACTGCACATTTGTGCAGCAGGTATCTAAGGTAATCATGATTGAACAGATCGGACTTTAGCTGTAGTGTCTAAGGCACAGTGGTAAAACATCACACAAAAAGGTGAATGATGTGACCTTTGATGGGAATTTTGCCAGAGTAAGTAGTACAGGATCTGATCCCTAGTGCACTGATGTTCAGTAACTGGCATCTGAAGGCTTGAATCTCCTCTTACTCCTGTGTAACTCTGTTGACTTAATTGGAGTTACTCCTTATTTTCACTGGTGTATGGGAGATCAGAATCGGGTCTGATATCTATGATGCATGAAGATCAAGTCTTTAAAGAATAATTAAATATAAATTCCAAAACTCCTGAGGCTGAATTAATATTTTGCATTTATGTAGGGATTTACATGTTCAAAGCACTGTAGAGATCTTAATAAAATACTACTGAAAACACTCCTGTGAAGTAGGTGGGTAAGTATTATTATAGTAAAGTGAGGCAGAGTGCTGCAGTAACTTGACCAAGGTCACCTAGTGAGTTAGTGACAGAGCTAGAATTAGAACTCGTAGCTTCCTGATTCCCATCCCAGTGCTAATTCCACTAATTTTCTTTTATAATGGTCTATTCATTTATACTCTGGATAATTCCACTGTAGACAGTGTGGGCAAAATACATATCCCTCTTCTCACTACATTTGTGAATGAAAGGTGCTCAAACTTCCAACTAAATCCTCAGCCCTACTTATTGCCATGGTATGAACTTCACACAGAATGGTTTAATTTCTTGGGACCTAATGTTGCCTAGTTGATCAGGAGAGTGTTAATAATATTGGTTTGATCCAATTAGACCAGTTCCTTGGTTCAGCAGAGCAAAAGGCAGCCCTCCTTAGTAGAGAGAGAAGGTTTCTTTCACGTCCTTTTGCGTGCATACGGAATGAGACGTGAAGATAATGGATGACATGTTTGATCTGAGGCTGTTCCATTCTCTGACTTTGCTAAGGCAGTTGAAGGGAAGAAAGTGGAAGTGGGAAGATCAAAGTACCTTTGTCCATCTCCTATAACTCACTTCACTCCCTCACGGACTTAAAGAAAGTATAGGTTCTAAAACACCTCTACCATCCCAAACTTAATTAAAATGGCCAGCTTCTAATTAAACCACTTAATTAAGTCCCACATTGATAGTAGGTAGAGAAAAGACAGAACAGACTTAATTATTTCACACGACGTAGGTGGGAAAAAACCAAAACAAAGCATGATAGCAGAATACCAGATTTGGGGCATTGCTTATCCGGAGGCAGGACTTTCCCAAAAGTACTTCCAGCTTCCTGCTATTCCCAAGCAGGGCCAATGTTCCAAGGGTGGAGATGAGCAGCAAGGGGGTGGTGTGCTTTGGGGAAGATTTTCGCTAGGTTCAGTCTTTAGTCCCTGATCTAGTGAAATGCTGAGGCTGGGATTTTCAAAGAAGTGAAATTCATCAAATTTCCATGGGCTTTGGGCACTTCACATATGCAAGCAGTCAAACTGACTTCCAGCACACCTACGGTACCCACCTGCTGCAGGAAGCCTAGGGACAACAGGGATGCACTGATGCACTCTGGGAAGCTGCAGGGAAGTAGAGTGTGGTAGTGTGTACAGAAGTCACAACAAAACCAGATAATCTATTGATCTGTTTCACAAAGTACCTGGAGTTCCCATTTCAAGACAGGTAAAGCAACAATAAAGATTGTGGAAAAGAGCAGCTAGTTTCAGAGCAAGTAAAACAAGAGAGAAAAAGAAAAGGAGGACTTGTGGCACCTTAGAGACTAACAAATTTATTTGAGCATAAGCTTTCGTGAGCTACAGCTCACTTCATCAGGTCTGTTGCTCTTAGCAACTCTTGTTTATTACCTGTACAAACATTAAAGCTCCTTGAAATGGAATGTCATGAAATTCATTCCAGCTCAGGTGGAATTTCCAAATATGTTAAAAGCAGTGCTTCTCAGCCAGGAGTACGCAGAGATCTTCCAGGGGGTACCATCAACTCATCTAGAGATTTGCCTAGTATTACAACAGACTACATAAAGAGCACCAGCAAAGTCAGTACAGACTAAAATTTCATACAGACAATGACTTGTTTATACTGCTCTATGTACTACACACTGAAATATAGTTCCTGCAGCCAGTGGGAGCCGCGATCAGCCACACCCGCTGATGTGGCAGGTAAACAAACCGGCCCAGTCCGCCAGGGGGCTTACCCTGGCAGGCTGTGTGCCAAAAGTTGCCGATCCCTGGGGGGAGGGAGAGCTCAGTGGTTTGAGCATTGGCCTGCTAAACCCAGGGTTGCGAGTTCAATCCTTGAGGGGGCCATTTAGGGATCTGGGGCAAAAATTGGGGATTGGTCCTACTTTGAGCAGGGGGTTGGACTAGATGACCTCCTGAGGTCCCTTCCAACCCTGATAGTCTATGATTCTATGATCTGAGGTTTGTTAGAAATGGGCTGATTCCAAACTTCAGAATGGAACAAATCCCCTGACCTCTTTCAACTCCCAGAAATCCAAATTCCGATCCAGATCTGAATTTTGCAGTTGGACCCTGTATCCAATAGGGGTGGCCCCATTGAAGTCAATAGGAAAACTCCCATTGATTTCAGTGGGGCATCTCACCCCAGATGTGAACAGCCCTGAATTTTGAGTGTGGAAAGTTGCTTAAACTTGTTCAGTCTTTAGGTAACTAGATAGGGAGATAATAAAAAACAGATGATATTCATAGCTAGATGATTATAATCTGTCCTTCACATCTATCTCTTACCTATTTTCTCTCTGAGTTTTAACTTATCTGGACAAAGTCTCATGTATGAACTAGAGCTGTAGTCCTAAGTGACCCATGGGCCGGCATTCTACTAGTAAGACTAATGGCAAAGTCTTGTCAATAAATCCATAAAGATCCAAAGCCCAATGATGAACATTCAGAGGGAAAAAGCAATGGTTAATATCTTCAAAATAGGCCCCAGAGCCTTAGAGTACAGAGAAAGAGCAAAGCAGCAGTGACCCTTGTTAATCCTTTTATTGGCTTGAGCAGCTATTGGCAACTTTCGTCAGCCTAGAATTTGCAAGCCTTCCGGGAGTGATGATTGCACAGTCAGGGGTCTCTTTAAAAAAAGAAACCAAACCTTTCACTCCTAAAATGGAACCGTTCTTCCAAATGAAAATTGACATTTTCGTTTGAACTTCACGACCTCTAGTAATCACACTAATGGCCGTGGCTGGGTAGAAGAGGGGGAGTTGACTGTCTCAGGGCTGCTGGGCCTGTACAGATTCCTGAAGGCTAGGGTGGGAAGGAGGATTTGAGAGGTTGCTAACATTGTGCTCTAACCAGCTGAGGCAGCGTGCAGTATTTCTGGATGAAGCAGAGAAGCTCCCCCGGCCTTTCTTCTGAGTCAGGCTTGATCAGGGATATTGGCAAAGGCATTGGGAAAGCAATCGCTACAAGTTCTCTCCCTCCCTCCCTCCCTCCATCTATCCATTCATTCATCCATCCATCCATCCATCTGTGCTGAGCTGTAAAAGCTAACAAGTAGCGCACAGATCCGTCTGATTAGCAGAGAGGGTGTCAGGAGTGGGCAGCTGGCAGCAGCCTTCCAAGGCAGATGCCATGCATTCATTCGAAGAGGTGGGGAAAGAAAACATAGGGGTCTGGAACCTGCATTCTTATTCTCTCAGGCCAAAGGCAATAACCTGGCCAGGCAGATCCAGTTCTGGTGCCAGCGAAGGTCCTTTTTATCGGCAGGTGGATGTCAGCAAGATCATCTTTCTCTTCAGTCTCTCTGATTAGGTCTTGAATCCCTGCTACTCTCATCTTCTCCCCATCCAGCTCTTAGTGCTCTCCCAAACCTCTGTGAGATTGGGACTTAGCCAGCACTAGGTTGGCTGGTTCTATCTCAGACCAAACACACAGTCAGCAACATGCGGCCGTCCATGAATACTCCGCATGTGCAATGGGAACTGGGGGAAGGGGCTATCCCGAATCTTTTACTCTCTACTGGTTACCAACCTGAAATTGGGGTGTTTGTTTTTTAATTTTTGGCCTCTGAAGTTTTATGCCTCAGTCCAGCCCCTCGGCAGAGTGAAGCCAAAGTCAGATGCTCAGCTGTGGCCTCTCTGAGAGTAAAATTTGGGACTAGTGAGGAGTTTATGGGTATAGAATCCAGATGGTGGCAAAAAAAACCCCAAACCCGATCAATCTAAATCCTTGTCTACCCAGGGGATTTGACCCAATTCCAGCTGTTGGTGGCTAGCCACTGGGTCAGCTGTAATGGTGCAAACCCTAGAGTAAACAGACCAAGTTGCTATAAGTCACTATTTGGTGCAGGTATCAGAGGGGTAGCCGTGTTAGTCTGGATCTGTAAAAGCGGCAAAGAATCCTGTGGCACCTTATAGACTAATAGACGTATTGGAGCATAAGCTTTCATGGGTGAATACCCACTTCGTCAGATGCATTTGGTGCAGTTTACCCTAGTTTCTGGCAGGAATAAGCTCCATTCATGCAAATTGCAGTTCATATTGTTTTACCCTAACTACACTAGTGGCTGGCACTGGGGGCAGCTAGGCCAGGGGCCTTGTCATGGACGGTTGAAATCCTCAGTGTAGACAAGACCCAAGTGGGTGTGTTGGTGCTAGATTCTTCCTTGCCCTAGGATGGCACCAGGGGCACAAGAGAACATGGGCGGGGAAGAGACTTTTCTTCTAATTGTCCACAATAACTGTGTCAGCATGTGTACATATGTACTAGAATAAAAGGGATAGAACAATAACAGCATTTCCCTTTCCTTAGCATGTTCCACATGAGGATCTCCAAGCACTTTAAAACTTTAATTAATCTAGCCTTGCAACCCACCCATAAGGTAGATAGGTATCATTTTATAGAAAGGGAACCTGAGGCACAGAGCGGTTCAATGACTTCCTCAAGGTTGCAAAACACCTCTGTGAGATAGGTAATATTTCCCCCCATTCTCTAGAGAGCTTGTGATATTAAAAAAGCAAGACTGCTTCCTTTTAAGCAAATACACTTTTTTAAATATGCTTTTTAATCTTTTTTGAAATGAAAGACAAACAGCGTTGTGATCAATACAAGTTATTTCCTTACATGAGCCATTAACAACTGGGTGTCAGGTTTACAAAATAGGGGAATACAGCAGAACTGAGACAATAAACATTATTGTATAAGGTATATGCAGACCCCATCAAAGCAATCTTGACTCCTAGGTTTAATAATCATAGTTAATGCTGTTTAGCAATTATGTAGTGCTTTCCATCTTGAAAAATTTAACTCATGTTATACATCAGTTGCAATACATTACAGGGCTGTCTGGGGGTTCCCTGACCTGGGGCCAACCAATGAGTCAAGCAGTAAAGACATCACATCTTCTTCAGTGCGCAAACTATCACGGGAAATCCAATCCGCTATTGTAGAGCAGAGGACTGATGCATTCTATTTATAACTCTGTGGCCATTCCAGCATGCAGAGATGCTATATTTTTGGTGGTAGGGAAGGTGAGATTTTCCTGTAGGAGAAAGTAGGAGTCTTTCAGACCCACCATTTTCTCCAGACAACAAGTTTTACATTGAGAAACGGGATAAACTAATGAATGTTACTGAAGTCTCTTTTTATAACAGCGCTAGAGTGCCAGTGTGGTCCAATGGATAGGGTACCAGCTTGGGATACAGGAGGACTCGCTTCTAGGTCTGGTTTTACTGGTGACTTGGTAGCATTGGACAAACCACTACATCCTGTTTCCCCATCTGTACAGTAGGGACAACTGAACCTTCCTTTGTGAGATCTAGGCTTGAAAAGAGCTGGTATTATTACAGGGTAGATGTAAGAGCACTTAGAGAGAAAGACCAGAGACAAAAAGTCTGAGAGGTTTCTCCTTGGCTCAGAGAGACAGACAAAACTCTGTTAGGAAAAAGGATGTCACAGCTGCATGTGTTGATATTGTGCAGTGCCTTACATTTAAAATGTAAAATATTCAAGTCCCTAAACTGAGAAGCAATACAGTCTGGTAACCAGAGCAGGGGACTGAAAGTCAGGACTCCTGGGTTGCATAGTCCCAACTCTGGGACTGATTAACTTTGTGTCCTTGTTTGTGAAAGTGCTTTGAATTCCCTGGATGAACAGTTCTATATAAGCAAAGTATTATTGTTATTGGGGAGTTTATCATGTTTCAAATGAGTAACCGGATGCTCTCCAAATGAAGTGAATTGAACAACCAGTTAATATAACTCCTTCAATATAGACTTTGCACAATGTCTGCCATTTCAAGAATCCTCTCAACATCTTATCTTACAATAAGAGAGAAATATCCTGGGCCCAGTACTTTACGTTTTCAGAATAATCAGGTTAAAGGAAAAGTTTTTCATTCTTCCCATTTACACAAACCTACCACACATCAGAAGCCCCTGTCAATCAATCCCTTTAATACAAAGGACTGATTTTTAAGTAGTATTGAATAAATTTAAATGAAGTTGCTGCTGTCTAGAGGTGTTATGCATTGCTTCTTAAACCAGTTCCACTAAATCTCCTGATGGACAGCTGCAAAAGCACAGGACTCCTTCAGAACCTGCAATTAAGCTCACATGAAGGCATGTCCTTCCTTCTATTAGAGTGAGAGGAAGGAGGGTCTTGTGGGTAAAGCACTGCACTGGGACTCCAAGTTCAGGACTCAATTCCAAGCTCCGCCTTTATGTGCTTGGGAAGTCACTGAATCTAGTCTCTGTCCCTCAGTTCCCAATAGGAGCTAATAGTAAGGGCTTTCTCCCTGCTATCTTCTGTCTTGTCTATATAGAGTGTAAGCTGTCTGGGGCAGTGACTGTCTCTCACTAGGTGCATGGACACATGGAGGCTAGCTGGGTTCTTTAGGTGCTGGTGAATACAATTAAATAATAGCATCCAAATAAAGGGAAACCAGGAGTCTAGGGTTATGAAACAAACTATCTCTTGAGGGCACTACATTCCAAACAGTGCTCTCCTGCAGGGAGCATGGCTTTAAGGATCTGGCCTATTATTGACCCAGTCTGAGAAAAGGACCACAGCTATGGCCAGCATAGAAATGAAGCAAGGCTGACAAAACATACCCTCCTTTCCTTGACATTGGCCTCACCACACTGTGTCCATATTAAGTCTGGATGGGCTGGCTGGTCTCGGGAATGCCCTGCTCAGCATGGGGTTTCCTAAAACCAATCCATTCTCCATATCACAGCAGCATAGGAGAACCTCCCTAATGGACCTTGTTAGATTTCACCTTCTTTTATACAAGCCGGACGAATTCAGAGGAAATGGTGGTGTTTTGCTGCACTCAGAGCAAGCTATCCATGTGCTCTGGTAAGGGACAGGGCACTTGTAATCAGAGATGGGCCTCGGATCTGGATCAAACCTTTCCCAGAATCTGGGGCTGTCCTGATCCGGGGTTTGGATGGAGTCTCTCTCTATTTTTAATATGCCTTCAAATTGCAAACTGTAATGGCCTCAGAGCCTTCAACCCCATTCTACATCAATTGTTTTTCTCGACTTAATGTCATACAGAGAAATTTATTGCATAAAACCCTCTAGTTTCAGATAATGGGCAAAATTCAGACTTGGTATAAGCAGCTGGAAGGAACTACAGTGACTTCAATGAAGCTGCATTCATGCCAGCTCTGAAGTTAACCCATTGCCTGGGAGGCAGGGTTGGCTAGTAGTCAGAACACAGAACTGGGCTCCTAAACACCCGGGTCTTAGTTGCAGACAGTTCCTTCATGCCACTAAGGGCCAGATTCTTATGGGGGGGACTACTCATGCAGTATAATGCTGCTAAAGCAGAGTAATGGCACCAGATTCTGACCCTTAACCTCTCTCTGCTTCAGTCTCACTAGTTCTAAAATGGGGCTAACACTTAGTTTTGTAAGAGCACTTTGAGATCTTCAGACATAAGAGCAAATGATTATGATTTTTAGTTTATTATTGTAGATGTGTCAGGAATAGGCTGTAGCAAAAGATGCAAGATGGTTATTTTATTATTATTTTTAAATACCTCATTTAGTAGGTTAATATTCTGTGTTATTTTAGGCAGCTTTTTCCATACATCTGCCACCCAAGCCTGTACAGATGTTTTAGGATTCTTTAATCCTGACAAAGGACTTAGTGTTAAGGGAAAATAGGTTACATAAAGATTCTTATCTCCTTAAGAAATAAAGCATGTTTTGTGCATATTGTACACAAAACAAGACTAAAATAGAGACAGAATATTCTGGGGCCACTTACCAGATGTCCACATGTGAGGGCCTTCCTTTTCTGTTGGTATAAAGGTCTCTTTGGCAATGTTACAAACATGACTGATGCACAAATTTGGGAGAATAGTGACTGGTCTGTCACCACTCTAAGAATAGAGAAAATGGGCCAAATGTGACAGATAAGTTGCTAGCAACAAATATTTGGATCAGTTCTACTTATTGGGCTAGATCCTTGGCTGGGATAAATTGGTACTGTTCTATTGACTTCAATGGAACTAGGTTGATTTACACCCACTAAGGCTCTAACCCCGAATGTTTAACAAAAGAGAAATAATAGCACTCTTATAGTCCTGTGGCACTTTTTTTGGCTTGTTTCTCAGAGCTGCTGAATGTCAATGCATGCAGGGTAGTTGTAGCTGTCGGTCCCAGGATATCAGAGACACAGGATGGGTGAGATGATATCTTTTATTGGACCAACTTCTGTTGGTGAGAGAAACAAGCTTTTGAGCCACACAGAGCTCTTTTTCAGGTCTGGGAGTACATCTCCCAAAGTTTGTGTCTCTCACCAATAGAAGTTGCTCCAATACAAAATATTACCTCACCCACCTTATGTCTCTATTGGCTTCAGTGGAAGTTATGGGTGTGTATTTAAGGAATGAATTTATTCATAACTAATCAACCCCACACAATACCTTCATAAGACAAAGGATGTTATCTCTGTGTTACTGGGGGTAAACTGAGGCACAGACAGGTTAAGTGGCTTGCCCGAAGCAAACTCAGCAAATTAATGATGGAGCTGAAACTAGAGTCCCAGAGTCCTGGCAACACTTCTTCCCAGCTGAGTAGTTTTATCTAACAGCAGGCAGCAAAATTACGAGCTGCAACACAGAATGGATGAATAATTAAGCACATATGACAATATACCTGACAACAGATAATGTAACATTAAATTGGACCATCGGGTTTCCCAGTTCTCAGCATTACTTTCCTCCCACAGAACAGAACACCATTTCAAAACATAAACCTCTTCTGCCAGCGGCTCAGACTCCCAAATCACGGCTACGCTCCCTGGGAAGAATGGCCTCTCGTCATTTCTTGCTTGTTGTGAAATATGGCAGCGAGAGCAGGCAGGGAAAGGAGGCGGGGTTGAGATGTAGTCATAGGTGCTGCCCAGCAAGCACATATTGAGACGGTTAGACAGCCGACTTATTTTAAGGCTTTAATAATCAAGGCTAGCCAAGGCTTTGTCCCGTCCCATGATCTGCTCTGCTACAGATGCTGCGGGGCATTTTAATCTAGCCAGTGACCTCGGATGCATCTTGAGTCCAGCTGAAGGAAACAATGGCAATCTTACGGGCGTGCTGCATATGAGGGAAGTATGCTTCCTGTCTGCGGCTGGGCTGCAGATGATTGGATTTTCTCTCACACTTGAGCCATCAGAATCTCTTCAGAGAAACAACGAAGCAGGTGTTCCTTCCAGTGAGGAAACGAGCAAAGGGAGAGGGAGTCAGGATTTCCCAGTCTCCAGGGAACAGCCATGGAGAGCCCAACAGAGAAAATGTGAGGGAGCTAGTGTAACTATGATCCTGAGGAGCCGGACACTTCCCAGCTGCGGAAGAATATCTCCAGTTGGACCAGTGTGCGTTATAGAGCTGAGCCTAGGCCAGAAAATTCTGGGGGCCAGATTTTGAAATGCATCCCCCCTCCCCCACAAAGTTAAGGCATGGGGTTGGTTTAGGCCCATATCTAAATTCCCTGCCATATATAAGCAACATATGAAACACAGATCTGTGTCGCTAATGTACTCCTCTCTCTATAAATATGTCCTTATGATTTATCTTTCATTTACCCTTAACAGGCCTAGTTTTCAGAAGAGGGCTTTTTAATAATAAAGTGCAGTATATCAGAGGCACACGAATTCTGCTAGGGTTTTAGTTCAAAGGCTGTGCAGGGGTGGCATACGCTAAATCAGATTAACAGGTAACAGAGAAAGGGTTTGACAGCATACTCCTTGGTGCTCCTCTTCTCCCACTGGGCATATTCTGTCTTGAACAGAGCACCAACCCTGGAGATAAATGACAAAGAGGGTAGGAGCTAGCAACTCAACAATGTTATGTTCTGGCCAAAAATGGGATTCACGTATCTCTCTATCTATCATCGTTATATTAATAATTTATTTATTATCATTATTGTTCCAGTAGTGTCTAAAGGCGCCAACTGCCTTCAGGCCTCCTTTGAGCGAGGCACTGCACAGACACGTAACAAGAGACAGACCTTGTCCCGAAGAGCTTACCATTTAAATAGACGAGACAGACAAAGGATGGAGAAGAGGAATGATTATTATCCCCATTTTACAGAACTAAGGTCCAGAGAGAGTCAGCAACTTGCCCAAGGTCACACAGTGAGTGAATTGAATCCAGATGCCCAGAGTCCGAGTCCTGTAGCTTCCCCACAAGACCATCTTTCCTCAGCCAATGGTAGTTTCAAGGCACCTATCACTCTGCTACCTAAATTTCCTCCATAAAATCAGCCACGTGTTTTGAATCCAGGTATTTTGCTGGGGACATGAATTTTACTTGGTAACTGCCCAGACTGATGAGTTTTGTCTTGGTTTGCTGAGGGCAGCAAAGGTCACCCCAATCTATATTGCTCTTTCAACAATGAATTGTTAGCAGCCCAGGACTGACGTACAGTATTTCATCCTGTAAAATTGACACACTCCTCACATTTCTGTGGCTCCCTGATTGATCCAGCCCCATGTAAATTACAAAAAGGAGTCACGAGCCTCCTGAGCCTGATGCAGAACGAGCACCGGCTCTTGCTGCTTTAATTAAAACTTAGTTTAATTAAAAACCTTGAAAGCTTTATTAGACCCAGTAATTGATTTAATTTTCTTGTGGAATTCTATTACAAAATACTTCCAGCTCATTCAAAATACTTCCAGCTCAGTGGAATTCTATTACAAAATGCTTCTGAAGCCCGGCTCCAAGAAAACTCCCCACTCTGAGCATCTACTTTTTGTTTTCTAAGGTGTGTTGTTTAGAGTGCAATCAGACGAATACTTGGCCCGCAAAGTCCAAGAGCCCACAAGGTACATGGCAGGCGATTCCTGACTATCAAAGACACTTGCTTCAAAACTTTCATCCATTTAAAATCCAGAGAGTTCCCCTCATTGAACTAACTGTGTGTGCCACCAAAGTCCTCTGATTTTCACACATTATTCTGGCAATGCCATGACTGATCACATATGCACACTGTGGCTCTATACATGAATGAATTTTTCTGAGTCATCTTTTGAAGTGAATGAAGTCAGACATAGGCTTATTCCCAGAACAATGAAGACCACAAAGATCACTTATCAGTTCGGAGTGGCTGGCTGGCTTCATTATTGACCTTCATGTGTTGAGCATGATGGACCAGTCTGTGCCTGGGTTGGCCAATGAAGTCAGTGGACTGGAATTTGATTTGAGTTACCCCATAGATTTCAACTTCAGTTTTCATTTCATTCGTGTCTGGCTTGAGGAGTTTTATAGGCAGTCCACAAAGGTGCTGAGTCTGCGTGATCTGGACAGGCAGGGCCCTTCTGTTGATGTGGAGCAACCGAGGCATATACTCAAGGAGCCTGCCAAGGATAAGAAGCCCATCTCCCCACCCTGACAGACCCGAGATGGGTTTATCCCAGAGCTTTCCCTTTATGGGGAATGGTCCCTGAGGAGGTTTCAGATAATTCAGAGAACTGTGCTCCTCTCTGCTGCCAGTGGATTAGCTCCTCTGTCCAGATGGGCGAACAGCAGCCAGAAGTTTCCTCTCTGCTTTTACATGCTAAGCAGGGCTTGTGCTGGGACAATATTTGGATGAGAGCCCTCCAAAGAGCACATACTCTGGTGCTTTCACCAGAAAATTATGGTGATGTTTAGTGAGTGGCCGTTTCCACAGTGAAATAGATCCCAGTTCACCATGTGCCTAACTTTCACTCATTAATAGACCCATTAAAGTCAAAGGGACTGCTCGCAGAGTTACAGTTAGCTTCTCCTTAAGTACCTTGCTGAATCTGGGCCTTCAGGTTCAACCAGTGTCCCAGCAAGATGTTAGGTGGCTCTGTGCTGCTGAGTCTGGCATCTTTTGGATGAGATCCACAACCACTGATTCCATAGTGCTTTTTGGAGAAGCAGAGAGGTGCCTACCTTGGCGTTCTAGGCAAATATCATGGTGCTTTACTCTTCTGTCTCCCTATACAACGCTGCCATTTCAAGTGGATTTGCTGCTTTAACTAATGTGTAGTGTTGCTGTGCACTGTTAAACAGCTGCCATATTTCACCCCAGCAAAGGTTGCATTTGCATAGTAGGTAAATCGGTCTCTGAGAAGAGTTTAGAAATAAAATGGTTTGACATGCTTTAGGATGAAAGGTGCTGTGGAAAGGTCACGGATTGCTATTCTTCATATGGGCTGCATTAGTTGGGTACTGTAAAGTCTCATTATGCCCCACCGTTCAGCAAAGCACTTAAGCATGTGCTTAAGTCCCATTGTCCATGGGATTTAAGCATGTGCTTCAAGTTAAGCACATGCTTAAAGCCTGGATATAGCCAGTTATTTAAGGTTGCGCATAGCTTTAAGCATGTGAGCACTCATGGGCTTAAAGTTAATCATGTGCTTTGCTGAACCTGTGCCTAGTTGTAAAACCTTGCCCCAGGCCCCAGCTTCCCCATGGTACTAGCTGGCTAATGCTTTAGACTCTGTCAATGAGATGCTTAGCAATATAAGCTTCCTGGTCAGGACAACTGGAATCAAGCAGGTAAAATAAGAATAGAAAGAAAGAAAGAAAGAACCACCCAGCACACAATGATTGTTTTATCTATATTTATTACATAACATCCAGAATTAATAGGATACAGAAGTTAAAGCAACCATGGCAACTGAATGCAGAAAGGGGTGTCCTTGTAAATAAATGAATTCATAAATAACTCACAAGTGCCAATATAAAAAGTCAAGGGAACCTAATGCAATGCTAATGCAATTCAAGTTTTCCCTTTTTTATGTGCAGTATTATAATATTAGGTATGCTGTGGTTTGCTCTGTGCTACAAGTGTCATTCCTAAAATAATAGAACTTGCTAATTGTAACTTGAGCTGCGGGGGATGATTGATGAGGGTTTGGGGGGTTTTGTCTTCTCCAAGCTCTCACTAACAAAATGTTGCATCTTAAGAGTTGATCAGCTGTGAACAATTGCAAGAAAATAAGTGAGGCTCGGATGAGTAAACCTTCCATTGTCGTGTGTTTAAAATGAGGATGTTATACCAGAAAGGACATTTACAGTCTGCAAGCAGGAATCTGCCTGAAATACCTCAAAAAATGAGCTGAGCCAATTGAAGCTTGCTGTTTCAGCAGCAAGGTGCTTTCTCTCATATGATTTGGTGGATTGGTTATTAAGATGACTTGATCTACCATTACATCTCTCTCCTTTGTTTGGATCAACATGGACTGAGAGCCCCAATCACCAGAGAGATGCTTGTGGTATTTGTCCGGCTATATGGGGTCAAAATGTCTAGTGGTAAGTACAGGAGTATCAAGTCTAGCCCTGTGTGAAACTCTGTGTTTTCCCTTCAATGGGGTATGTGCGGTCACTTCTATCAGTCTTCATCCATGTAAGGTTTGCTGAGCCCTGGCATTTGCTTTGAGTGTTAAGTTCAACAAATCCCACATCAAAACTCAGCCCAAAATGTTACTGTTAATCTGATTTTATGGCAAAACTGTGAATGTGTAATTTCCAGTTAGAGACAGGCCTGAGCGTATACCTGGATCCAAACACCCTGAAAGCATGGGCAGTTTGAACGCCTCACTCAAAGGCACTTATAAATGGCACTTGTCTTTATATTGGGCCAAATCAGCACCCCAGAGCTGGACACCCTAAACTTTGGGGTGTATAAGTGCAGAGTCAGGCCTAGCAACTTGGTGCCAAACCATAAAATCAGTCTCACTTCTTTTCAAACCAGCCCCAGGTTTGGTGTGAAGATCCATGCACCTTCCAATAAGCCTGCTTTGAGTTCTGAGTGTGTAACAAAACCCTGCAGTTTAGGGTAACGCTGCAGATGTTTCATGCAGCTCAACTCAGGACACCTGGATTCTATTCCCTGTCTCTTCATAGCAAATCATTTAACATCTCTGTGTCTGTATTCCTATCTATACAATGAGCATAATAACTACCTACTCCATGTGCAAAACATTTGAGGTCCTGTATAAAATAATGCTTACACTTGCAGACTGATTTTCAAAGGTGTCTAAGTGATTTAGACACCTAATTCCCACCTACATTTATTGGGCATCTCATTCCCTTAGGCTTCTTTGAAAAACACAACAGCACAGCATAAATGGGGGGGGGGAGAGATTTTTTAAAACAAATTTCAGATTTTTAAAATTCCATTATGATGCACAATCCCAGAGTAGTTGTGGGGGTTGAATGGAAGTGTTTGAAATAAAATGGTTATTTCTTCGTTGCAGAACTGCACCCAAGCTGCAACGTTTGTATCTGGATCCAAACTTTGACACAGTCTTAGCAGCTGAGGTTTAACATTTAGGGACAGCTCTTGTCCTGGCTCTCCCATGGGAGTAAATTTACCTATGTGAGTCGTTCCACTAAATTCAACTATATTACTTGTCAGTAAAAACGTACATGTGCCTGTGTTTGCAGCTTCAGCCGCTGGTATTAAAGATAGGTACATTTGGAGAAGTTTTTGCCTTCTAAACTGGTGCACTGGATCTTCTATTTCCCTTTTCCTGACCACTTTTATTGTAGGACTTAGAGTATAATGAGGTTTCTAAAATGTTCCCCACCCCCCCACACACAGAAGTTCTGCACATAAATAAGTCAAAGAGACTCTGAAATATGTTAAGTGACAGAACTTTATTATGTAATTGCTGTAGCCATGTAAATCCCACTACACGAGGGAGACAACGCCAGGGTCCTGGGCCAAGGTAGGTGGGGCTAGTACAGAAGCTCAGTCGCAGGAACAACCTGCAGGGTTCGGAGTCAGTATCGGGGTCAATGGTCAGGCTGAGGGTCAAGCTGAATGGCAGAGCTGGAGACAGGTTGGGGATCAGGCTGAGGGTCAATACCAAGTATCGGGGGTGTTCTAGGGTTTGACCTGGGAGTTTGGGAACAGAGACTGCAGGGTGATCACGGCAGCTAGCTACTCAACTGCATTGCTACCTGGACGCTTCCTGGAGCGCCCCTTGGGTTTATACAAGCAAATCAAGCACCATGAGGCTGCTGTCTGTCAAACCCCTGGAGGTGGGACTTCCTGTGGTCTATGTCCGCAGTGGGTTGTGGATAGGGGGCACAAGCTGGTTACAGTTGTGGCTGGGTGGTGGCTGCTGCCTGGCAACACTGGGGCCTGGGTTCAAGATCTGCTGCACTTTATAGACAAGATTGGTGACATCGTAACTAATATTGGATCAACTTCTGCTGGAGAAAGAGAGAGGTTTTCAAGCTCCATAGACAGTCCAATAAAAGAGATCACCTCACCCATCTCGTGTCTCAAAAATGTATTAGGTAAGGTTCCTTACACAAACCAGCATAGCATTTTCCTAAGCTGCAGGTTGAATTCTGCCTGTAGCCTGTGTAGATTTCACCTGTGTATGTGAGGCCAAAATGTAGCCTGCCAAAGGGGTCAAGGATTAAAAATAATTTTCCCAGCAAGAGCCAGGGGAGAGCTCTTTTCACCTTCCTAATATCCCTGTATGTGATGTTGTAACAATCAGGATTTAGCACAGTGCTCTCAGACTCTTGTATTGGTGACCCCTTTCACACAGCAAGCCTCTGAATGCAACCTCCTCCCCTATAAATAAAAAAACATTTTTTTAATATTTAACACTATTATAAATGCTGGAAGTGAAGCGGGGTTGGGGGATGGAGGCTGACAGCTCGCAACCCCCACGTAATAACCTCATGACCCCCTAAGGGGTCACAACCCCCAGTTTGAGAACCCCTGCAAGTCTAAGTTGATTTCTTAAGCCTTGCATTATATATATGGTAAAGGGAACAAACTGATAACAATATATGTTGATAGAAAAGAGAGAGACAGAGGCTGAGTTTGTATAAATAAAGAGGACTACTGATATGGCCCAAACACTATGCTCCAGTTGAAATCTGCAGGTTAGGAGGATCTTGGAGCAAGCAGAAAGCACCCAAATGGGGGCAGCAGAAGTGAAGTTGAATGGTTGGCTGTGATACTGAGGGGATGGTCCATGTGGTCCACCATGCTTTTGGGGATTGCTCACAACAAGCGAGGTGCTGGAGAGTAAGATACAGGCACCTAAAGTGCTTTCTGGGAAGGCTGACACTCTGCTCCAGATTCCGTCCTTGGTCTAGGAACTGGGAGGAGACTCAGAGCTGTCCATGCTTCAACATGCACGGTGAGGACACTAGACCAGCGAGGGTTCTGGCAGGCTGAAATGTAAGATATAAGGTTCCTGCTGTGTTTCTCTTCCCTTGTACGCTCCTTTCCTGCCCCCACTATCTACCTCCTGTCGTCCCTCTCTCGGCTTCTGTCATGATCTCAAAATCAACAGTGCTGCACAGCACCAGCACTGTGGGTTGAGGCAGCCTCTCCCCATGCTGAGAAGGGCCAGTGATGAAGAGATGGATTAGACGGAGACCACTGAGATGGATCCCCAGATCAGGGAAGCAAGACTGGTGTATCGCTGAGCCCTGTTTGTGGTCAACCTACCTGCATCAATTCCCATGAACAGCAAACAGAAAGGTGAATTCCCCCACCTTTGCTACCCTATTCCCTCTTCTGCCTTGTGTCCATCTCTCTGTCTGTCAAAAGGGACTCTGTGTTAAAGATCCAACACCAGTATTAACCTGTTCTCTTCCCCAAAAAGGACTGGTTAGTAAACAAGGGTCTCGAATTAATATCTACTCTCTAAAGAACTTTGTCAAGCCTTGAATACGACGGTCTGGAACGAACACCCCTTTGTCCTTAACCTCGAATGTTTTGTGCAGTTTTCCTTTTTTCCGTCTTTTATGTTTAACAGAAGTTTAGACTCTTTCAAGAATTTTGCAGCATGTTCACCAAGGTGACTAAGCAAATTAAAGTTTCAGTGCTCAGAACCCCCCCCAAACCATGTTTAACGGCTTACTGCTGTCCAGCAACCTCTTGACTACTTAGCCCTATTTTTAATCTATGTTGGCAGAGCACAGAGCTCATTCTAGAATGGAACATCTTTTTGGCAGGAGCACCCCCTGGTGGCTCAACGTTAGAATGTCTTCTAACCAAATAATTTCTATAAAGTATTCCACATTTGAAGTTGACTGCATTTTTTAAATAATTATGTCTTATACACATGGTAGTGCAGCCTCTTGAAAATATTTACGGCATTGGTAACATAAAGATCGTGATCTTGGAGAAGTCAAAAGGGGAGAAACTTACATATGGAGGGAGAACTTCTGTCAAAAGTCGTTGGTAGGGTATTTGTTCTGCAGTTTCGATATCCAGGAACAAGGGCAAATGTGGCCTACTGATAGGAAATAGACCAAAACCCAGGATCCAAACAACACCAGATTTGAGAAACCAAACTGCATCTAGACAGAAATTTTGCAATTAGTCCCTACTCTCTAATGGTTTGAACTATAATGGATTGAAAATCTCAGACCCAAATACTCCCAAACTTTTCTATTCTATTCTTTATACGTTCTTATATCATATTCATCCCCGTAGTATCCGAGAGCTTCCAGCAGTGCTTTAAGCAGTGTGACAAACATCTGCCATGTTGTGTTGTTCACTCATCCTCTCCCCAGGGGGAGAAGCACGTATAGTGAAGCGTCTTGTTTTGGTAGTTGAATGTTTGGATCTTTGCAATCTGGATCTCGATTTTGTAGCTTGGTACCATCTCTGTTACCAACCTGAGCAAAACACTGGGAATCAGGAATCTCTCAGTTCTAATCCCAGCTCAGCCACTGATCCACTGTGTAGCCTTGGGTAACTCCCTTCATCATTTCCTGCCTCAGTTTCCCTAGCTGCAAAGTGGAAATAGCAACATCAGCCTATCTGGATTCATTAGTTAATGGGATAAATTCACTGCTGGCTTGAGCACAACTTCACTGACCTCAGCTAAGTTACGCTGGCTTCTGCCAACAGTGAGCCGGGTCTGATGCTTGTTAAATGCTTTTGGAGATGCAAAGTACATGCTAAACTGTGTATTACTGGTAAAATAACAGTGACCTTTTACACCAATGGAGAAAACAAATTTTAGTCTATGCAAAGTAGGGTTGAAAGAAAATGTTCCCATGAAAAAAATTTTCAGTGGCAAATGGTGTTAGGATAAAGATATTCAGGCCTGTCTGCAAAGGCCTGTACTTTAAGAATTTAGGTGTATTCTTATCACTTGGCTAGTTCTAGAGGTATAAAAGAAAGAATCAAAATCACTGTCTGCTGGTGTAAGGGCCTTCTCTTACTGTGACAGTCTGAGGCCCTGTTCTTAGGCTCAGGCCTTTGGCTAAGCAGCAGAGGCAGCCATAAGCTGGGAAGCGAATGGTCACATCCTCACATTCCAAACTAGTCACATTGAAATAAGGTGCTATTGGGCTGTTAGGCACTGTCAGGACAGGATTGTATTCCTATCACCTCCAGAGAAAGGGAAGTGCCTAGAAAATGTAAAAGGAAACTTAGTTTGATAGCATCCTGTCTGGCAAGAACTCACTTATCAATAGCTGGGATGTGAAATCCTCACTTCTGTGTTGTCTTGTCATTGTAGTTCCCACTTTGCTATTGTTTGTCTGTATAATCTCTCTGGTTCTGTGATTGTTCCTGTCTGCTGTATAATTAATTTTGCTCGGTGTAAACTAATTAAGGTGGTGGGATATAATTGGTTACATAATCGTGTTACAATATGTTAGGACTGGTTAGTTAAATTTCAGGAAAATGATTGGTTAAGGTATAGCTAAGCAGAACTCAAGTTTTACTATATAATCTGTAGTCAATGAGGAAGTGAGTGGGTGGGAGGGGGTGGGCGTGTGGGTGAGGGAGATGGGAACAGGGAATGGGGTAAGGAAATTGGAATCATATTTTGCTAAAGAGGGGAAATGGGAACAGGGAATGGGGCTGGGGAAATTGGAATCATGTTTGGCTAAGGGCAGGAATGGGAACAGGGACACAGGTGTAAGGCTCTGTGGTGTCAGAGCTGGGAAGGAGGATACTAAGGAAGGAAACTGTAATCATGCTTGCTGGAAGTTCACCCCAATAAACATCGAATTGTTTGCACCTTTGGATTTCGGGTATTGTTGCTCTCTGTTCATGCGAGAAGGACCACGGAAGTGAGTGGGTGAAGGAATAAGCCCCCTAACAAATGGCTTTTCAAATGAAATTTAAAGTTTCATTTTTTTTATTTCATTTGAAATTTTTCAGCAAAAAACAAACAAAAAGTTCAAACTGAACTGTTCCAAATTTCAGTATGGGTTTGCCCTTTCCCCCCTCCCCCGCCATTTTATCCCCCTTTTTCCCACTGGAAAAGTTTCGTTTAAAAAAAAAAATCTTGTCTGTTTGTTTATTTTTAGTTTGGGTTTTTTGCTCTGTCAGAATTTTTTTTTTCAAATTTTCATGGGGAAAAAATAAATTCACTTTTTTGCCCAGCCCTAATCAAAAGCCTCCTTCCAGGATTCCTGAGACGCTGAAACTTCCAGTGCTGAAAATGATGCTACCATGAGCAATAACAGCAAGAGGTAAGAGCAATCACTGACTGATACTCTCCCATAATGATGCTTAAGAAATATGGGCATATCCTGATTTCTATTGATCTCAGGAAAATTAATGCTATCTCTAAATTTGACATTTATCCGATGCAGAGTAGATGACCTTATTGATTAGCTTTGGGTGGGGGAGAATCAGAGCATCCTTAGATTTTAACTCTTGTGGAAATGCATCTTTCGCAATCCCAGGTTGCAAGGGGTCCTGCCCCTCTCCAAAGGTGACTGGACTAAACCTTGAAATGCAGGATGTGCCACACCCCACAGATCCACTAGAAGATCTCAAAATCTGACACACCAAAGCCAGGACCTGTGGTTTATCTCTGCCAGGTATAGCTGATGGGAAGAAAACCATATTCGGGTTTGTACATTTGAAAGCAACCATGTGGTTCTAAATGTCTACCATTCAAACACCTGAAGTACAGAGGGAGTATTCCCTGGAGGTGAAGGCTAGAATCAACCTCTGTATCTGGGTTTGTGTTTCTCACTGGCTGTTTTTGCTACAGGAGATGTTTATGAGGACAAAATAAAGTGAGATTGAGTCTCATCACAAATATTTGCACCATCTAGGGGTTAAAACCACCTGAGAGGACCAGATCTCATGTTATTTCATCCCTATAAGTGACTCCCAATGTAATCATTAATTATCATCATTATTTTGCTGCTGCTGATTTATTTGAGTTCCATTAGCACTTATGAGCCATACCCATGGACCAGGACCCCATTGTGCTAGGTGCTGTATAAACACAGAACAAAAAGACAGTCCCTGCCTCAAAGTGTTTCCAGTATAAGCACCAACCCCATGCTGGGCATGTTCCCCTAGGCATTACAAAGCTCGTGAAAAACGTAAACACAGATCGGAATACCGGAAACACCAATGCAAGAGCTTAATGCCCTGGACATCCCTACTAGTGTAGGGATGGGGGAGGCATCAGGTGTCAAATCCGAGTTCTGCCACTGATTCATTGTGCAAGTTCGTTTTGCCAAGATGGCACTCAGAGGGCATCTTCGAAACAGATTAAACTGATAGAGCTATGCAAGGGGCACAAGAGCAGTTCCTTTGCAGGGTTCAGGGAGACTGAACTAATGAATGGATGAAGAGTGAATGGAGACCCTCCGATGAAAGGTGCTTTAAAGTATTGAAGTGTTATTGCTGTGTGTTCTTTTGGAGGAGCCTGTTGCTGTATTTGAGTGTGCCCAGTTCACTTCTGGGGAACTATTTTCTAGAGAGAAATATGCACTAATAAAAGGATATTTCCCAGTGCAATTAGCCTGGCTCACTACTGCTATGTCTACAATGTATCTTCTCAAATTCTCCCCTTGTTGTCCTACTGCTAGGTTAGCTCCACCAATGGTACATGAAAATCACCGGGCAGACAAGGCTAAGGAGCATGATGCTATTCCAGGAATAAGGGGCATCGCAGAAGACAATGCAAAAGCAAGAGTGGAGAAGGATGCAAAGGGAGCGTTGGCCAGAGATCTGGGCAGAGTGAAGGAGTAGTATGGAAAGGAAGCAGAGGTATGGGCAGGATGAGCGGGAATGGAACCTGGACTGTGAGGACAGGCAGCTTGTGACTCTGAGGCAGGCTACATTAATGGAGGGGGGGGGGAGTGGGAAACGCCCGATGACTTCAGCTGGAGTTGTTGGATCTCAGCACTCCTCAAAATCAGTCTCAGGTCTGGACATCCAAAAACCAGAGGCCACTAGGGGAAAATGTTGGTCTTAACATCTCCGTCCCTCAGCCTCCCACTCCGTAAAACAAAGATAATCCCAGCTTCACAGGGGTGCTGGGAAACCTAGCTCATTACTGCTACTAACGCACTTTTAGATCCATGGATGAAAGCCTCATGCTGAGCACAGGAATGACTTCTGGCTGGCAAGCTGTGCTTTTCATTACACTATTTTTTTTTGCAGGAGATAAAACTGAACTTTGCCCCTTCATAAACTTGGGGATCTGGAGCAAAAACTGACTGTTGCCAGATATACTAACCAGAATGCAGCCAAACTTGGCGAAGTAAAAACCAGCCCCAAAGAGCAAGTGTGGATTGGACACTCTGATCAGTCAATAATTCCAACAGCAAGTGAAAACCCTTGGAGCAAAGCAGCATTCTCATTAGCTAACACATGTAAACCCACCCTGATGCGCTCCCATTGGCCTTGGGGTCTGTAGTCCAGGAGTGTTACAAATGGAGCCCTTTGCAAGCTTGCTTGGCCACAGACAGTCACAGCAGCCCTCGAAAAGCCACAAATTGCTGTTAGGGTTGCCAGACATCTCGTTTTCGACTGGAACGCACGGTCAAAAAGGGACCCTGGTGGCTCCAGTCAGCACTGCTGACCGGGCCATTAAAAGTCCAGTCGGCGGTACAGTGGGGCTAGGGCAGGCTCCCTGCCTGCCGTGGCTCCGCACACCTCCTGGAAGCAGCAGCATGTCCCCCCTCCGGCTCCTATACATCGGAGCAGCCAGGGGGCTCTGCACACTGCCCCTGCCCCAGGCAACGGTTCCACAGCTCCCACTGGCCGGAAATCGTGGCCAATGGGAGCTACAGGGGCAGCATCTACAGACAGGCAGCGCACAGAGCTACCTGGCCGCGCCTCCACATAGGAGACAGGGGGGTGGGGGGGAGGGGAAGATATGCTGCTGCTTCCAAGAGCTGCTTGAGGTAAGCGCTGCCCAGAGCCTGCACCCCTCACCCCCTCCCATGCCCCAACCCTCTGCCCCAGCCCTGATCCCCCTCCTGCCTTCCAAACCCCTCAGACCTAGCCCAGAGCACCCTCCTGCACCACAAACTCCTCATCCCCGGTCCCACACCAGAACCCGCATGCACCCCCCACCCCGCATCCCAACCTCCTGCCCCAGCCCAGAGCCCCTAATTCAGGCCCCACCCTGGAACCTGCACCCCCAGCCCAGAGCCTGTACCCCCTCCCACACTCAACCCCCTGCCTCAGCCCAGAGCTCCTCCCATACTCTGAACCCCTCTGCTCCACCCCCCAGCCTGGAGCCCCCTCCCACATCCCAACCCCCTGCCCTAGCCTGGAGCCCCCTCTAGCACCTTGAATTCCTCATTTCTGGCCCCACCCCTGAGTCCACACCCCCAGCCAGAGCCCTCACCCTCTCCCGCACCCCAATCCCCTGAGCCAACCCAGTGAAAATGAGCAAGTGAGTGAGGGTAGAGAGAGCGAGTGACGGGGGGGGGATGGAGTGAGTGGGGGCGGAGCCTCAGAGAAGGGACGGGGCCTCAGAGGAGGGCATGGCAGGAGGCAAGGCAAGGGTGTTCGATTTTAATAGCACTGTTAAACAATAGAATACCAATTGAAATTTATTAAATATTTTGGATGTTTTTCTACATTTTCAAATATATTGATTTCAATTACAACACAGAATGCAAAGTGTACACTACTCACTTTATATTATTTTTATTACAAATATTTGCACTGTAAAAATGATAAACAAAAGAAATCGTATTTTTCAGTTCACCTCATATAAATACTGTAGTGCAGTCCCTTTGTCGTGAAAGCACAACTTAGAAATGTAGATTTTTTTTGTTACATCATTGCACTCAAAACTAAAAAAATTTAAAACTTCAGAGCCTACAAGTCCACTCAGTCCTACCTCTTGTTCAGCCGATCGCTAAGACAAACAAGTTTGTTTACATTTACAGAATATAATACTTCCCTCTTCTTATTTACAATGTCACCAGAAAGTGAGAACAGGCATTTGCATGGCACTTTTGAAGCCAGAATTTCAAGGTATTTACATGACAGATATGCTAAAGATTGGTATGCCCCTTCATGCTTTGGCCACCATTCCAGAGGACATGCTTCCATGCTGATGACGCTTTTAAAAAAATAATGCATTAATTAAATTTGTGACTGAACTCCTTGGGGGGAAATTGTACGTCCCCTGCTCTGTGTTTTACCTGCATTCTGCCATATATTTCATGTTATAGCAGTCTTGGATGATGACCCAGCACATTTTGTTCATTTTAAGAATAATTTCACTGCAGATTTCACAAAACGTAAAGAAGGTACCAATGTGAGATTTCTAAAGATAGCTATAGCACTCGACCCAAGATTTAAGAATCTGAAGTGCCTTCCAAAATCTGAGAGGAACAAGGTGTGGAGCATACTTTCAGAAGTCTTAAAAGAGCAACACTCCGATACTGAAACTACAGAACCCGAACCACCAAAAAAAGAAAATCAACCTTCTGCTGATGTGATCTGATTCAGATGATGAAAATGAACATGTGTTGGTCTGCACTGCTTTGGATCGTTATCAAGCAGTATCAGTCATCAGCATGGACGCATGTCCTCTGGAATGGTGACTGAAGCATGAAGGGATATATGAATCTTTAGCGCATCTGGCACATAAATATCTTGCAATGCTGGCTACAACAGTGCCATGCAAATGCCTGTTCTCACTTTCAGGTGACGCAGACAAGAAGTGGGCAGCATTAACTCCTGCAAATGTAAACAAACTTGTTTGTCTGCGCGGTTGGCTGAACAAGAAGTAGGACTGAGTGGACTTGTAGGCTCTAAAGTTTTACATTGTTTTATTTTTGAATGCAGTTATTTTTTGTACATAATTCTACGTTTGTAAGTTCAACTTGCATGATAAAGAGATTGCACTGCAGTACTTGTATTAAGTGAATTGAAAAATACTATTTCTTTTATTTGTACAGTGCAAATATTTATAATAAAAATAAATATAAAGTGAGCACTGTACACTTTGTATTCTGTGTTGTAACTGAAATCAATATATTTGACAATGTTGAAAACATCCAAAAATATTTAAATAAATACTTTTCTCTTATTATTTAACAGTGCGATTAATCGTGATTAATTTTTTTAATTGCTTGACAGCCCTAAATAAAAGGAAACATATTTTGCAGACTCTTACATTTTAGATTTGCAGGGAAGATCGATTACATCTAACACTTAAGGTCCAGACTTGACCCTAAATCTCTTTTAATACAAATTCCTTCATTTGTTGTATTTCACCTTCATAGACGGTGTCTTTTCAATACAATGAAGTTTAGATGAGGTGCTGTTGAGGTTCAAGAGTAATTAAAGGTACTGCTTGCAATCTGCAGGGAGAACTGGTCTGGAACACGCCATGATGACTAGGTTGTTGTTTTTTTAATCCTTCAGAATTTGGTCCAACTTTTAAGAGTAGCCCTTTGCGTCTCTGAGTCAAATTCTGAAGCCCTCACTCTGGATTCACTTCTTGGTACAGGAGATACAGTGGTAGTATATTATTATTTAGTTAGTATTTGTTATTATTTATTCATCTATTCCAGTAGTGCCCACAATGTGCTAGGTGCTGTACAACTGTAAGAAGGCATGACCCTTGCTACAAAAGAAAGATGAAAAATTTTAAGGGTAACCACCGGAGAGAGTATATTTCATATTAAAGCACTTTACAAAGATTAATTCATTCTCAGAACACCTCTGGGAGGGAGGTATTTTACAGCTAGGGAAACAGGCAAGAAGTTAAGGACCTGATTTTCAGAAGCTTGAGCAGCCACAGCTCTCCCTTCCTTCACATGGAGCTGTGAATGCTTAGCACCTCTGAAAAACAGGGTCTACAGCCTTGCTTATAGTAGCAGAAATCAGACACAACTCTCATCAGCGGTAACAAGGGGGAAGCTATTACACAGACAAGAGTCAGGCCTGTTGCTATGAGGCTGCAGAAGAGCTCCTCCAATCAAGAATTACAGGTTCCAATTTTGCCATTGTAGATGCAGCCTAAATGACATGACCAAGGCCAAAGAGAGACAGTATCAGAACCAGAATTAGAACTCCTAAATTCTTGGCGTCTAGTCTGGTGCTCAGACCACCAGGCCACACCCATAAAATCATTCAAAAACAGAGCAAATGCCAACACTAACGCATGAAACATTTCACTTTTTAGTTCATCCTTAAATAAAATAAAGGAGACAACCATATAGATTAACATACCAGACAGTAATTTTATCTAAGTAGTGTGCCTCCTTGATAGACATTTGAAATCTTCAGTAGAAACAATTTTCCAGAAGAAATTATAGCAAAGAAATTGTTTCCATTACAAAAGGGTTGTGGCATCTTAACTGTTACTTTCTTTCCTCTCAACCTAGAAAGCATTTCTTGGATTCTTGTCTCAGTGCACTACCTTAACGTCCCTTAATGTGCAGTACCATAGTAATTCATCATTACTCAGCCTCCAAATTATTCTAGTGTTGATTAAATTAGTAAATGCAATCACAATCTGAAGCAAGTTAATTGAGAGAATTTATTTGGCCCTGACAGTTTTATGCATGTTTGATTAAGTATTATAAGGTTTGTTTTTGATTTTGCATAATTTAACTTTAAATCCTGCACTTGAGGGGGGGGGGGGCATCAACTATTAATGACCAAAATAAACTCTTTTAAGATGCGTATATTTATGATTTATTTCTCAATGCAATATCTTCCAGATTTTTTTTTTGTTCTGTTGCCAAAGTGACAAATATGTTTAAAATAATATTTTGAGCCATTCGGTTCATGCTATAAATCTTTGGAAATGTGTACAATTCATTAAAAGTTTTGAAAGAAGTACAAGTTAGCATTTATATTGCAACAAGTGACATATAAATGTGTATGTTTGTCTTCTAAGCATGCCATAAAATATATCAGTGCTAGCCGGCCACTTTGACTAGTACTAATGGCCTGCTCTCGGGGCCGATGATAAGTTTCATCACAAATCTTCAATCCTGTCAACACAAAACTGTTCAATCATCAGGAATATGAGTTCTGTCTTTAGTAAAATTAGCACAGGAAAGAAATACAACCAATAGCCTCACCAAAGTGCGTGTGGATGGATTCTCTTTGGACTGAACTCAGGAGTGTTTGTTTAAGATCTGATCTCTTATCTCTTTGAATATCAAAGCTTAAATTCCCACTTGGCCCTAGGACATTATATTTATGAGGACACTCATTCATTTAAACAGCAAAGTGGCCAAAATACCACAAGCAGAAAAGTGGATCCTACTGTCTGCTTTTTGTAACTGAGACCTGAAAAACAAAAAGTTGCATTTTAAATACATCACTGATGTGGCTGCTGCCAAAGGTTACCCCTTCTGCTTTCATTCCATTTTGATTCCTATAGTTGCTCAGTAGAATTGTCTGAGGACTGGACATTTCTAGAATTTATCAAAGGCATTTCTTAATCAGACAGAGGGGCTGCTATTGGACATCAGGAGGACTGCCATCTCCCACCCCACCTACAGCACTTGGATTCAGCAGCAGCCCCAGCATTTTCCAGATCATAAGATGGGAAACCAAGACTCAGATGGGACAAATCTATTTTCATAATTTTGTTGTTATGCACTAGCTTGGCTGAATTTTACTTCTCTCGTTCCCTCACTGTGGGCTCCAGTTCCTGAGAGTTAATTCCAGGGAATGACCGAGGGAGGTAAATGGAAGGCTGCTGTCTTGCTAATATTAGTCATTGAACAGATGTTTCCAGTTTTGTGCTATTGGAAAAATCTGTGAACTTTGCATCTCCTCTTCTCCGTCCCACCAGAAGGTATGTGGGAGAAATAGAAAGGGCAATTTTCTAGGAATATAAGGCTGCCCTATTACCCTTGGTATACTTTTTCCCACAGCATACATCAGGAACCCTTGTCTCTCTTCCTATATGCAGGCTAAAAATAGTCTCCAGTATAGACAGAAAATAGAGAGAATATTGCAATAACCCACAAGACAGTATATGCATTTGTAAGTTATTGTACACTGATATTGGTCCTGTGCTTTCAACAGCCTATGCAGTGTGGCTGTAACCTCTAATGACTGGCATGGCTTATTGGTATTAGCAGGTGGCTCAAACTTTTCTTGTTCTTTGCCTTGTTCCATTAATTGGGGTCTGTGGCTGTTGTTTTTTGTCTCCAAGTGTTCTTGTCGAGTGAGGCTTCCAAGCTGACACCAATTTTCTTCATGTACTCCTTCACCATCTCAAACCACCTTTTTCTTGGTCTTC
Organism: Eretmochelys imbricata; assembly: GCF_965152235.1. Lineage (NCBI taxonomy): Eukaryota > Metazoa > Chordata > Testudines > Cheloniidae > Eretmochelys > Eretmochelys imbricata. Next base: position 21,715,163 of record NC_135587.1, read on the forward strand.
CCATGACTACTAGATCTTGTACTCTTTGGCCAACATAACTGTATCTCGTTGTCTCATATGACGCAGCCATCTTAGTTGATACTCTCTCAGCTTTTCTGGGATCATGGCTTGCACATGGCTCAAATTATTATTATTTAATGTTTACAGGGGACTGATGTGAGTTTTGTATCCTTCCATACTGGAAAGTAGTTCCTTTGTTAAGACTAGAGAAAATAGTAGGGAAGACATTTTCTTTTCCTACTGTTTTTAATATAGAAACTTCTTCTGACCATTCCAGTTGCACATAGACACCATCTGGAACCAGGCCAAGACACTGCCCTACTTCTGAAGGCCTTCTTCCAGGCCACAGCACGTTGGTCAGTTCTTGAAATCACAGGATGAACTGGACTGAATCTGTGCTTAAATGTATTGTGGTTTAACGTAGATCAAATCTTGGGCCTAATCTACTAGAAAATGGCTTTTCAGTCATGATCTTTGTAATGCTTGACATTTCTGAGTGGCTCTATATGCTAGGACAAGTTAAGCAGTAGCACCCTACTTAATATTCTATCTAGTTTGCTCCTGATAGAGCCGTGCTTGGTACATAAAAGGTTGTTACAAGGAGGAGGGAGAAAAATTGTTCTCCTTAACTTCTGAGGACAGTACAAGAAGCAATGGGCTTAAATTGCAGCAAAGGCAGTTTAGGTTGGACATTAGGAAAAACCTCCTGTCAGGGTGGTTAAGCACTGGAATAAATTGCCTCGCGAAGTTGTGGAGATTTTTAAGAGCAGGTTAGACAAACACCTGTCAGGGATGGTCTAGATCAGGGGTTTCAAACACAGAGTTTGAAACCCGCAGAGTTATTTGCTGTGGCCCACCAAGCTCCCACCCCCCCCCCCAGAGTTATTTCCTGCGGCTGCCAAGCTCCCCTCCCCTGCCACCCCCTTCCCCCAGTGTGCCACATCCCCGCTCCTCTGCCTACCTCCAGGTGCTTCCTGCCGCCAAACAGCTGTTTGGCAGCGCTTAGCACTTTCCAGGAGGGAGTGGGGAGGAGGCGGAAAAGAGGTGGGGCAGCGGCGGGGATTTGAGGAAGGGGTTGGAATGGGGCAGGGAAGGGGTGGGAAGAGGCAGAGTGGGGGCGGGGCCAGGGGCAGGCTTTTGTATCTTTATATGAAAAGGTGTCAGTGATGCGGCTCTCGGGCCAATGTATTAGTCCTCATGTGGCCCTCGTAGTGATTTGAGTTTGAGATCCCCTGGTCCAGATAATACTTAGTCCTGCTATGAGTGCAGGGGACTTGACTAGATGACCTCTCAAAGTCCCTTCCAGTTCTATGATTCTATGGGGCCAGGTGGATATCAATTCACTGGAAAGGGTACACCTATTGCTCTCTTTGGATGTGGGCAATTCCCTCTCTGCCCCTTCTCCCCCTAACAGCACTACATGTTAGAAACTCCATTAATTTAAATTTGAGTTATCTGTTGCCTCTTAAGAGTTATCACAGGGAACATCATGTCTACATTTTTTCCCCCTAAAAATGTCATGGGGTTGCTACCACTGTTACAAAATCATCAAAGACAGCAAGAGTGGGAGTGCTAATGTATTATTATTACTACTATTTATTTGTATTGCAGTAACACCTAGTAGCCCCAGTCATAAACCAAGGCCCCACTGTGCTGGGCGCTGTACAAACACAGACAATGAGATGATCCCTGCCCCCAAAGCACTGGCATCCACTATCTTAAGCACCATGTTGTGCAGACATACATTGAGCAGCTTGAACACAACACACTACTTAAAATGGCAGCAGTCTTCAGATCATTGCCTACACTAGCACTCCCACCACTGTTATGGCAGCAACAGTAACTGTAGCAACATTGTGAAACTTTCATTTAAAAAATATCGTGACATAGACAGCTGAAAAGCATGATCTGGCTCTTTCATACTAAGAGGAGGAATGTTTTTTCCCCATATCCATACATGAATTTTAAAACTCCTAATTGTAAGAAGTGTTATACAGTGGGAGGGGAGAAGACTTATAGCAGGCACCCTTTGGCCCTCTACAAGTTGTATTGTGAATACAAAGACCTATTTGTGAGAATATGAAAGGTCAGAATAGAGCCCATAGGACAGAGTTCCACCTGTCTTTGAAAAAATCAAATCTACCTGTTTTGGCTGATATATTTCTCCTATCACGCTGTGGTATTGTATGTTTTAAGAAAATACATTTTATTTAATCTAAATTTAGCCAAATATGTTGTCCAGTGGGATCACTCTAGAAAAAAAATGTTTTGCTGCTGTTTGACAAATTCTGTTTTTCTTGGCCCTGCTCCACCAAATGCCTACACAAACACATGAGAACTACAAGCATAAGGAAAGATCCTGGGAAGTCAAAATACATTTTATTCTAGTAGTCACTGATGAGGTACATACTTTTTTATCTATGCCAGAGTGGGGTCTGAAAGAGCATTGCATGCATCTTGTTTTGATCAGGAGCCTGGAGTATTTTTATGTAAAAGAACTTCCGAAATAACACTGCACACAAATCCACAGGAGGAAACATAATATTATTGCTGTTGAAATTTCGTTTGACAATTCTCCACAGTATGGTTTTGGCTAAATAAAAATTTAGTAATGAAACGTTTCAGAGGCGAATGTATAGAGAAAACCGAAAGCTCATTTCAAATTGTTCACTGAAGGAGGTGGAAAGGCTGGGCTGGGTGCAACTGAAAACAGAGACGGGGCTAAATGCACCCTGGTGCGACTTCACTGACTGAAGTGGGGAAGACGCGGCTCAGGGTTATTTGTATCCATGTATCTGTAAACAGAGCTCGATATTTATGAAAATACAACAGTCCCGAGGCGTAACTAACCAACCATCCCAAAGGCTGGGAAAGGTCCACCTTCTCCGCGGATTTCTAGAGGCCACTGAGCCAGTGGCTTCGCCTCCAGCCTCTTGCCTTGTCAGCGGCGCCCTTCGAGCCCTCGCCCATGGGAACGTACACAACACGAACCGCGCCTGAGAGTCAAACGGTTCCGTTCCTGCAACAAGCGCGCCAGCCCCGCGCAGCGCTTCAGGCGGCTGAGGGGCGGGGGGGCCCAGCAGCTGGTGCCGGCGGGCTTCCCCGGCGCTGTCCCCTACCGGGAAGAGAGCCCGGGAGAGGGGAGGCGAGCCCGCCAGCTCGGCGCTTCGCTCGCTCGGTCCCTCCCGCCCGCCGACCCCCGAGCTCGCGCATCAGCCAGCGCGGCGGCGGCGCCCCCCCCCCCCGGGCGAAACGCTGCGGCTCTGGGCGGCCGTTAATCAACCGCCGCCGCTCCCCTGCGGGCGGGGACCAGCTGTCCTCTGCCGAGCGGAAACTGGGGGGCAGCCCCGGAATGGGATAGCGAGAAACGGGGGGCAACAGCTCGCGCCAGCGCTGCCCCCTCTATCCCCCCCATTATTACCCTCCCCTCGTTATTGCCCCCAAGCTCTTATCCCCTCCCGCCCGTTATTGCCCCACTCCCCATCCCGTTACCCCAATCCTCCCTTCCCCCATTATTCCCCCCACTCCCCTGGGTGAAACCCCCTTGCCCCGCCCCGCCTGTTCTTGTCCCTCCCCCGTTGCCCGGGCGACAGGCTCCCCCCACCCTCGCGGCTCCTCTGCGGCTGTCCTCAGGGAGGCAAGGCGCTCGATGATGACATCATCATTTCGCGCCAGCAACCTCCCCCCCTCCTCAGTCGCCTCGGCCGGTACCGGTTGGAGCCCCGAGCGCCGCTGGCCCGCACATGCGCATAGCAGCGCTTGACCTCAGGCCCGGGCCCCCTCCGGGCCCGGGACACCTGTTCCCAGTAGCGGCGGCCACTCGGCCCGGGACCATGGGCAGCGCGGTGAGTGTCAGCGCCAGGGTGCGGCGGCCGGGGCGGGCGGGGCAGGCCGGTGCCCCCGAGGGAGAGAATAGGGCGATCGCCCAGTGACCCGCCGCCTGTCGGCCTCTGCCAGCTCCTGGCAGTGAGAGGCGAGGGACACCGGGAGCACGGGGCTGCGTCCCTGCCCCCCCCGTGGGCCTTTGCAGTGTTGTTAACTGACCGCGCCGCCTTGAGCGGCCCCTTAGAGTGTGGGTTACCCCTCCCGCGAAACCACCTCTTCCCCCTGGGGTTCGGCTGGGACACGCCCAGTGCCTTCCCCCGACCCGCGGAAGAGCTCCGCCTGTCTCGCTCACCGAGAGAAGTCGGGCCGATACACGATATTACCTCACCCGCCTTGCGTCTCATTTGTGGACCCCTCCTCTGCGTATGCAGTGCTGGTGTAGCTGTGTCCCGCGCAGGATATCAGCGAGACAAGGTGGGGGTGGTAATATCTCTTACAGGCCCACCTTCTCTTGGTGAGAGAGGTAGGCTCTCAAGCTACACACGACTCCCTTTCATGAATTTATCAAATTCTCTTTTTGAACCCAGTTATGCTTTTGGCCTTCACAACGTCCCCCAGCAGGGAGTTCCACAGGTTGACTGTGCCTTGTGTAAAGAAGTACTTCCTTGTGTTTGTTTTAAACCTGCTGCCTCTTAATTTCATCTGGTGACCCCTGGTTCTTATGTTATGTGAAGGGGTAAATAACACTTCCCGATTTGCTTTCTCTACCCCACTCATGGTTTTATAGACCTCTATCCTATCTCCCCATAGTTGGGAAGAGGGCATGGGCCACAGAGAGAATGCAAAAGGGAGGGGAGGAAGAGATGGGAGCAAAGGGATGTGGAGGAAGGTAATCGGTAGGGCCTTGGGATAGTAGATTGGGTAAGGTGTGTGTATGTATGTGTGTGTACTGTGTGTTAATCCTTCTCTAAGGGAGGTGGCCCTGCCCACATCTGCTTGTTCTCTGGATGGGTATTGCAGTAGCCCGTGTTGCTCTGATATCAGGTTATTGCTAGGAAATGTCATTCTGTCCAGTGCTATGTTGTGATTTGTGGCTGCACCAAACTGGTTCCTCATCTCGCAGAAGCTTCTTTGATGGTGTGAGTGTGCTCTGCCAAACATGTGTGTGCGTATAGCGTGTTGTTTGGTGTCCGTGTGTACATATAATGGTGTATGTCTATATATGTATATACTTATAGGAATATATGCATTGCCAGACTGGATCACCCACAGCCCATCTAGTCTAGTCTCCTATCTGATAGTGGCCAGCAGCAGTTGCTTCAGAGGAAGGTGTAAGAAACCTCGTATTAGGTACATGTGGGAATATCTGCCCGTCTCCTAATCTCTCAAATTAGAAAAAGCATGAGGTTTACTATCTCTCCAAAATTTTGTTAACTCCTGATCTGCTATCATTATTTTATACAGTTTTTTTTCATGTTCCCTCTTTATTTGTAAGGTAAATAATCCAAGTTTTGTAAATCTCTTTTCAGCTGAGCATTTTTCCAGGCCATTGATCATTCTCGCCACTCTTTTCTGAACTCCTAATTCTGGATTATCCTTTTGGGGGGGCGGGCATGACCAATACTGCGCATGATATTGTAGATGAGACCACATCATTGATTTACAGAATGACATTGTAATACTCCCTGTATTCTCTCTCTCAATCCTTATGCATCCTAACATCGTGTTTGATTTTTTGGCCACAGCCGCACACCAAGCGAAGGTCTTCATTGGCCACAGTGTCACCCAGCTCCCTTTCCTGAATTGATAGTTTTAACTTAGAATCTTGCAAGGTGTATGAGGAGTATAATTTTCCCCTCCAGTGTGCATTACTTTTCATTTATCTACATTGAACTTCATTTGCTGTCGTGTTGCCAGTTCACCAAGCTGGTTTAGGTCCCTCTGAAGTCCCTCGCAAGCCTCTGTGGGCCTGACTAACTTAAAGAATTTTGTGTCATCTGCAAATTTTGCTACCTCACTGTTTACCTCCCTTTCCAGATCACAAATAAATATATTAAACAACACTGGACCTAATCTAGTGTGATTCTAGTAGAGTTGGTGTTATAGGAGGTAATTATAGCATTTTCATCATGAGCACCCTTTATAGCAAGAGAGAATAAAATGTGCCAGCTTGATTGCCTTGGAGACTGATGCCTCCATTTACCCACAGAATGGGATTATCATGGGCAGCAGCACTTTACATGTGTGCACACGCATTCCCCCGTCTACTTTAGCTAGCAGGGAAATGTCTGAAAGGGCAGAAGGGGGGTCAGTTTTCAGTGACTTTCAGATCTTTAGCTTGACACCATGGCAAAGGGTGCCAATGACGGTGAGGGGTTTTTGTGTTATGAGCGCTTGGATCCAGACTGGCACTGAGCCAGCCGGAGGGGATGGTCTAAGCCTCTGAGTTGAAATTCCCAGAACCACAGTATCAAATCGAGAAAGGGTTGACTCAGTTTTTCATCCTTCTGAGTAGATACTCCCTTGCAACAACAGATCTTTAAAAAAAAAAAAAATAAAAGGCAAAATCTTCAAAATAGGGTGTATAAAGTTAGGTATCCAAATGCATAGTTAGGAACTTAAACTTTCATGTGTATGTGCCTAAATACAAATTTTGGTGCCTAACATTAAAGACTAAGATTAACAATTTTGACTCTGTCCTGTATGGTCTGTAATGGGCATTAAACATACTATAGTAAGAGGGGGAGGTTGCCTAATAGTTCCTGGGAAAAATTTCCATTCTCCCTCTTTTGTGCAAGGTACTGTGCACTAGCTAGTTGATCTTTTCTATCCCTATGGCAATTGTAATTTGTGGAGGTGGATGAATTTAGGCCCATATTAGTTAGATCCATGTGAATAGAACCTTGCACCTGTTCTGAACTTTAATGATTTCAGTGGACCTTCCTCCACACAGATCCAGTAGCTTTTGGGAAGAAAGGTGCTGTAGATATGTGAAACATAATTTGTTATATCCTTGCAGAAAACTAGTGTTAATTCAGTGTTACGGCTGAGGCCAGGTCTCCACTATAAACTTGCCTCGCTATAACTGTGTCATTCAGGGATGTGAAAAATCCGCACCCCTGAGCGACACAGTTATACCGACCTAAACCATGGTGTAGACAGTACTATGTTGACAGGAGGGCTTCTCCTGTTGACATACCTACTGCCTGTTGCAGAGGTGGATAGACTATGCCGATGGGAGAAGCTCTCCCATCGGCATAGTAGTGTCTTCACTGAAGCGCTACGGCTGCACCATTGCCGTGTTTTAAGTGTAGACCTGCCCTGAAAGATCAAGCACCTAAGGGTCTACAATTTCAGCGTTAGGCCCTAGTCATGAAATCACTTATGTGCATGCTGAACTTTAAGAGTGAGTGGTTCCTTTGAAGCTACAGCTGGAAGCTTGACATTAACTCCGTTCCTTGAGCTTATACCTTAATAGAAGTTTCTCTTTATAACATTATAAATTATTTGTCAAATTGGTACCATGTACAGTATAATATAAGACTGCCATCTATGCAATAAACTACAATATATATCTGCTTCAGACTTGGCTTGATTTTTTTTTTTAAAGTCTCAGTGAGATAAATAACAAGACAGTTGTTTCAGTAGTTTGGAAGTTATGAATATTTCCAGTCAGCAAGGTGAAACTTATTTTTTTATTTTTTAGATCAACTCAGAAAGTTGTGGAGCTGTGAAACACCCTAGCAATATTTTTCACTGTACCTAGCTGGTCAGGTGGCACTGGAAAATGTCAAATATTATTTCATTGCAAGAGTTAAATGAGATCCAGAAAAGTCAATGGATTATTGACCTTCTGCTGAATGGATGGTTATGTCATTAAAAATGTAATGTTCTTAAAAGTTTACATTTCATCTTACAACACCCCCTCCCACAGCTGATCCAGTGTCAGTGTTAATCTTATCTAAGAGCGTAGACCCATTAAAAGTCATTTATGTTTACATGATGGGCACAGCAGCATGCAAATGAGAACAAGCTGTTGCTGTTAAATGACCCGGTTAGCTCAGCTGTTGGAGCAGATCTCAGATTAACCTGCTGATTGTTTCACGGTAGAGAATAACAACTCTTCCTCTATGACAAGGCTCAGACATAAAGCCAGTATCTTAACTACACCCCAGCATCATACCATGAAAAAGGGGGGTATTCATGGGCAGGGCAGAGCAGATACAGAAATCAGGTTTTAATGCTCTGACCCTCTATACTTACGAATGTACTTACTCTTAAGTAGGTAAGTAGATCAATTGACTTCAGTGGGGCTACTCGGCTGAGTAAAATTAAGTAGGTGCATAAGAGTTTGCAGGAACAGGGCCTTAGGGAAGGATTTTAGAATGTTCAGTAATGTTCCAATTGACGGTATTCAAAAAGAGATTATATTTTTAAAAATACAATAAAAATAATATATAGAATGTTGTTGATACTGTCATATCTAATACAGGAATATATCAAGTTCTAAGTTTTGCAATTTGTCCATTAACAATATTTTTATTTAAAAAAATCACTTAAAAGCAGTATAGTGTGTAGAAGCACATTGTTACATATACGATCATGTGTAAGTTTTAGTGATCTAGAACATCATCTGTTAGAAAGATACTTCATTTTCTTAATCACAAGATTAAGAATAATTCATAATATGGTTAGAATAATAATGCTGTACATCTATGTATTGACTTTCACCCAAGGATCTCAAACCACTTTAGAAACTTGAATTAATTGTATGTTATGGGCTTTTTCTGTAGTGTTTCTCATGATAGTACCTGAGCACTTTACTAAATTTGTTCCTATAACACTCTTGTGAAGTAGGGAAGTATTATTCCCATTTTACAGATGGGAAGCTGTAGCAAAGACTGGGGAGGCGACTTGTTCAGGGTCATATAGGATGCCCCGATAGACCCAGGAGCAGACCCCCAGATCTCCCAAATAACTTAACCACAACACCAATAATTTTCCTCTCTGTTAAGCCCCTGGGTCATACTGTTCATTGGTTATTAGGCAGAATTTACTTGGGGATTTCACCTTAAACAGTGCAACAATACATGGCCCCATTAAATAGGTCAGGATTATTATCTCTACAGGGTTAACTGAGGCGGAGGGTGGTTATGACTTGCCCAAAGTCTCACGTTGAGTTAATGAGGCTGTTCTGAGGTTTGTAAAGTACGGGTACTTTAATATCCTGGCATATAAGGTATTATAACCTTATAATAACTAATAGTAGCCTTGGTAATAATAGAAATTAATTTCAAAGGATGCTCTAATAATAAAGTGAAATTTCTTGTTAGTCCTAGCAATGATAGTATTTCTTCTTCAGCAAAAGAGAGAACTTTCCAGGCCTGTGTGTCTGAACTTTCTCCAGCTGTGAGATGCGAAGTAATAACAAGAAGCAATGTTATGGGGTGTGAAAGAAGGCTAGGGAAGTTCCCCATTATTTAATGGCATTGTCTGATTAGTGTTTTGTCATCTGATAATTCCTGGAAATTGGCACATTAGAAGCATGAGGTGAAACGGAGAGCAGCTAACAGATTAATGCTCATCACTGTCAAATAATAACAAAGGTTACATGGAAACATGTTATGATTTTAAATCATAAAAACTGCGTAAGACTAAGGATATTTCATTTATCTTTGTAGAATATGAAGGGAGAAATAAGGTAGGTAAATATCTTTTAAAACTATGGAGCACAGGGAATTGCCATGACAGTGAGCCCTCAAGGCTTATCCAAGCAAAGGGACGTACATCCTGTACAGTGTGAAAAAAACACATTGCTTTGTTTTTCTTGCAAAACGTTCCATTGTTTTCGTTTTGTTTGTTGGAAACCTCATTCTGGGATGTATTAGCAGGAGTGTTGTAAGCAAGACACAATAAGTAATTCCTCCTCTCTACTCCACGTTGATTAGGGCTCATCTGGAGTATTGTGTCTGGTTCTGGACACCACGTTTCGGGAAAGATATGAACGAATTGGCGAGAGTCCAGAGAAGAGCAACAAAAATTATTAAAGGTCTAGTAAACATGACCTGTGAGGGAAGATTAGGGGGAAAAAAGATGGGTTTGTTTAGTTTGGAGAAGAGAAGACCTAGGGGGTCATGATAACAGTTTTCAAGTACATAAAAGATTATTATAAGGAGTAGGGAGAAAAACTGTTCTCGTTAATTTCTGAGGATAGGTCAAGAAGCAGTGGGCTTAAATTGCAGCAAGTTTAAGCAGTTTAAGTTGGACATTAGGAGAAACATCCTAACTGTCAGGGTGGTTAAGCACTGAAATAAATTGCCTAGGGAGGTTGTGGAATCTCCATCATTGGAGATTTTTAAGAGCAGGTTAGACAACACCTGTCAGGGATGGTCTAGAGAATATTTAGTCCTGCCTTGAATGCAGGGGACTGGACTAGAAAATATCTAGAGGTCCAGAATTGCTATTGTCTTTACTATGCCCAGTATTTATTTGCACAGTACGTAGAAATCCTCACTCGAATAGAGTTTTACTTATAAGTGAATAAGGATCAAATGAAAACCCATACATTAGTGGAACTAGTGACATGGGTAAGGAGTGGTCATGTTGCAGTATCATGCCCCGTTGATTAAGAGGATGTGCTGTATGTTAATCAACCTTGCAAAATTGTCATGAAAATATACCAGTCCAGAGACACAATCCTCTTGCCTCCACTCCATTGCCATAGTGAGGTTGATGGTAGGCTAATATTAGAATCTAGATAGCATGCTGATTGGGTGTTTTGTAATCATCTAGTTAGGCAGTAATGGAAAAAATTATATTTTACTTTCCCATTAAAAAAATACATTACCCCAGGCAAGCGAGTGAATAGAGTTTTGCAAGGGGGCTGTAAATAGCAGCCAGGTTGGAATAGATCCACCAGACGCTCTCTATCTCCCTCTGGAGTTTTTTAAACATGTTTTCCTTCTGTTCCTTCCTGCAGGCCTGTTCCTTCCTGGAAATTCAGCAGAAAGTTTGCATTCATAGGTTGCCGAATCTTTTCCATATTAATGGATGACATTTGATATGTGCACTGCAAATCCTGCTCTGGGACTCTGTGAACTGTGGGGTGCCTGATGCCTGTAATCCCCATTCCCCGCCGTGTCCGTTCTTTCCACGGCCCCCACACAACATGTCTGCATTCAGCCTGTGGCCCAGTAAGGACCACTCACTTGGTGCGCACCAAGTACAACAACTTCGACATCTATCTGAAATCCCGATGGATGTACGGATTCATTCGCTTCCTGCTGTACTTCAGCTGCAGCCTGTTTACCTCCATCCTCTGGGTGGCACTCTCTATCTTGTTTTGCCTTCAGTACCTGGGCATCCGGATCTTTCTGCGTTTCCAGTACAAACTCTCCATCATCCTCCTCTTGTTGGGGCGAAGGCGGGTGGACTTCAGCCTCATGAATGAACTGCTCATCTATGGAATTCACGTGACCATGCTGCTAGTGGGGGGGCTGGGCTGGTGTTTCATGGTGTTTGTGGATATGTAAATAAAGTGAGCGCACGTGGGCTCAGGAGGCGACTCTTACTCTACCCCAAACATATATCTCCTTTGCCTTTTTTTAAATATAAATTTATTTATCAGTGCTAGTTTTTTGTTAAATTCATGTATCTGTCTCTGGAATTGGGTTTATTTCAATTTTATTTTATTTTTGAGGGCTGGGGTACTGCTTAATTCCAATCCCTGATTGCAAGTGGGCTACATTCGATTTTTGTTTGCACAGTGAAAAGTACATACACTTCCTTTCAGTTCATCGGAGTCTAGCCTGCTGAACTATTCCAGTGGACATGAAAAGGGCAGTGATTTAACTGGAGGAGGGAAGTCAAATAATTTTGCACCCTGCCCCTTTAATCCATCTGTCTCCTCTTTCTAAAAATGTTCAGTGATGTCCTACACAAGTAATATATAGTCCTATCTACCCAGTCTTCTCCCTCTATGTATTCTGGACTTTGCATTATTCTTTGCTAAACATATTGGGCCAAATTCATCAGTGATTTGAGTAGACTTACACCAGGGATGTATTTGGACCATTTTGATATTTTATTTACCTCAGTCTGCAGCTTTGATAGCTTTGAATGGCTTCCCCACTAGGCATTTAGGGTGGGATCTTCCAAAATCACTTGACATTGACGTATCATTCCATTTGAAGTAATGGAAGCAGAGTTAGGCCCAATGCTAAATGCTTCTGAAAATTCCACCCTCGGCAAATAGATCACTGGAAAATGATAGGCCTAGAGTAACTCATCTCCATCTCTTCCTTAATGCCAAACATATTTGGACCTGATTCTGATCTTTCTTACTTTGGGTTTACTCTAGTGTCTTCACGGAAGTTACTCCTGAATTGCACCAGTGCAAGTGAGATCAGACTATGGTGTCCTTCATTTAGGGGAACTTGAAAACTAACCAAAATCTGAAAGTGCAGCATTGTGAATTCTTAAATATTATAGAGGAAATATTCTGGCTCTGCCACCAGTTGTGGTAGGGGAAGGTCAAGTAATTAGAAACTTTTTCTGTGGATTTAATAATCGAGAGACAAGTTCTGATCTCAGTCACACCGATCTTAATCTGGGGTAATTCCCCTGAAATCCATTTACTCATAACCGCAACTGAGTTCAGTGCCTGGCCCAAAGTGTCTGTTCAGAGTTACCAGCATTTACTCAAAACAAACTTAGAATGTTGTCCCTTTCCCCATTTTTCTGTAAGGAATTGCAGATTGATTCCTTACAAGAAGGTTGACTACAAAGACCAAGATCTGTTTCTGTTTTCAAACCATTATAATTCAGTCCATTGAAGTCAATGGAGTCATGCTGATATAAAGTTAGTGTAAGTGAGATGAGAATTAGGTCACTAATGTATTGAAAAGAACATTTTTGTGGTCCAGTATTTGTATTGCCTTCAGTAGGGTTACTTCACAGAGTCCAATACATACTCATATGCTGAGAAAAAAGGTACTTTTACGTTGCAGCTTGTGGGAACAGTGCCTTTTGGTGGTAGACCTTTTGTTTTGCAAATTTGCGGATGCAGAGTAGGGATGCTTCTGTCTGAAGCCTTAATCTAGAGCAAAACCAGAAATTATTTATACGGTCTGATAATCCAATAATACAGACTGACCACAGGGTGCTGATTAAGGCTGGGTCCCTGCAGAATAAATCTTAGATCAGCACTGCAGGAGCTGAGGGACGTTTCTATGGGAGCAAAGTGGTTAATCAGTGTGCCATGAACCATGTTCTCTTGATGCTCTGTGGTAGTTGCCAGAACTCTGCATGTAACTGCTCCCCTTGGGCTTTGTTCTAGGAGAGCTCACGCAACTGCTGTGTTTATTAAATCTGGCTACCCAACCTGCACTCATCACCCTTGCGTCTGAGCACCTTGCACATTCTTACTTTGTTTTAGTAATATCTGATGTTTAAGGCTAAGATTTTGTCATGGGTATTTTTTAGTAAAAGTCACAGAAGGCCACAACACACAATGCTGTTGGGACTTGCAGCTGCTCCAGCTCCGCCACTGCCCCCGGGGGACTGACCCAACTCTGGCTGGCTGCCGGTCAGCTGTTTTGGTGGCCCAGGGGTTAGCCACTGGTCAAAGGTTCTGGCAACTGTGATTTGAGCAGCCCCGAGACTGACAGCTGCTCCAGCCCTGCCCCAGAAGAAGTCCCGGAGGTCCCAGAAAGTAATGGAATCTGCGACCTCCGTGACAGTATCACTGCCTTACTTATGTTTCTTATATATGAGTTTCCAGAATTGATGGGAGGGAGGGAGATCCTCTGTGATACTTCCATTCCCCAATCCTCCCACCCAAAATTTGGAGTCCCAGATTCTGGGCTCCAATGCGCAGACCCTTTCTAGCAAAGCTGTATCGGGTCTCTAGGGAGGGCGGTTTCCCACGTGGGATAACAATGCCCTGTTATCTCCATTCTCCATGCAGCTCCCAGCCTAAGGGAGTAGGAAGGATTAGAGTTGGAGTACTCTGGGCACCGATTATCCTAGCCTCCCTGACAATTCATAGGGAGTCACTGCAGGCAATATAAGTTACAGCAGCCTTGGAGCTGCTCTGACTAATGCTGGGGCCCCAGCAGCCCCCAAACCATCCAAAATCCCAGAGCTACAAAAGTCAGGTAAAGCCACTTGTGCTCCTCCCAACTGTGCCTCGCTGGCACATCACAGAATCTGGCTTTAAGTCAGGTGGAAACTCTTGGCAGAGGGGATCTCTTTCAGTGCCTATTTAAATAACAGCCAGAAGAGGGGTCACTGGAGAGTGTGCTGTCTTGATTTCCCCTCACCTGCTCCATCTTCTGCATGAGCTATCTACAGCAGTCCCAGTCCTTGTTGATCCAGGGAGCCAGGCACCAAATATGCACCCCTGTGTTTCAGTGCATTACAGTGTTCCTAAAGCGCCATGCTGGCCCTCGGTGTCCAAAATTGGATATTACTTATCAAGTGAATGTCCTTCTAAAGTCAAGTAAAAGGGAAATGTTTATCAAATCAAGGAAAGGAGCAGACCAAGTCAAGGATAAAAGGTCACATAAAAGATTAAATGTAGATGAAAATGGTGCCCTATGTATGAAAATGATCCCCTAATTTATTCCCTACACCCAAATGTCTGCTGTCAAAATGCCCTAAAGCTTCACTTACCAAGTCCTGACTTCAGGACTCTGTGATTCTCCTGGAAAGGTGGATAACTTGGAAGGCTGTAAATGCATGGTGTGATTACAGCAGGCAAACAAGTAGCAAGATTCCTATGTTCTATTCCCAGATGTGACACTATTGCTGAGAGCTTGGGTAAGTCCTTGAAACTGACTCATTTTCCACATCTGTAAAATGGAGATTATACCTGCCTTCCTTTGTAAAGTGCTAATGATCTTTGTTTGAAAGGTACTAAATACACAAAGGGAAAAATATTATGTCACAGGCCCTAAGCCAGTGCAAGACCTGTATTCCTTAACATCACCATCACCTATGCATTGTATCAGCTGCAGCTGGGGAAATGATGGCCTTTGAACACCAATGTTGGCAGGTAAGAGGAAGAGGGAGTAGTTTTCAAATTTTTAAAATGTGTCAACTTGAACATTTTAGGTGTACATGAATAGTCTAATATTTGGCACCTATATAGCACTTTTCATCTTCAAAGTGTTTTACAAACACTAGCTAATTAATCCTCACAACATCCCTAGGAGGTTGCTGAATAAGTAAGATCTTGGTAACGATTTGGGATTGTAATCAGTGTTTTAATACAGGGATTTTGTTTTTAAGCATTTAAGTTTACTTTTAATTAAAGGTTTTTCTCAAGGAGTTGAGATGTTCAAGGTGACCTACAAGTTCAAGGAGGTGACGGTGGGCTGTGAGGGGAAAATCCTGTTAACCAAGCCAGAGCTATATTATGGACAGATTTCAGAGTAGCAGCCGTGTTAGTCTGTATTCGCAAAAAGAAAAGGAGGACTTGTGGCACCTTAGAGACTAACCAATTTATTTGAGCATAAGCTTTCGTGAGCTACAGCTCACTTCATCGGATGCATAAAGTGGAAAATACAGTGAGGAGATTTATATACACACAGACCATGAAAAAATGGGTGTTTATCATACACATTGTAAGGAGAATGATCACTTAAGATGAGCTATTACCAGCAGGAGAGTGGGGTAGGGGGAGAGAAAACCTTTTGAGTGATAATCAATGTGGGCCATTTCCAGGAGTTAAAAAGAACGTCTGAGGAACGGCGGGGGTGGGGTGGGGGGGGGAATAAACAAGGGGAAATAGTTTTACTTTGTATAATGACTCAACCACTCCCAGTCTCTATTCAAGCCTAAATTAATTGTATCCAATTTGCAAATTAATTCCGATTCAGCAGTCTCTGGTTGGAGTCTGTTTTTGAAGTTTTTTTGTTGAAGAATAGTCACTTTTAGGTCAGAAATCGAGTGACCAGAGAGATTGAAGTGTTCTCCGACGGGTTTATGAATGTTACAATTTTTGACATCTGATTTGTGTCCATTTATTCTTTTACGTAGAGACTGTCCAGTTTGACCAATGTACATGGCAGAGGAGCATTGCTGGCACATGATGGCATATATCACATTGGTAGATGTGCAGGTAAACGAGCCTCTGAGTAAACGACATGGTGAAGCGTGTGCTTTCAATAAGCAATTTTTTCTCATAAAGCTTTCTTCATTGCAAAAATCCTTTTTATAAAAAAAAGAAAAAAAAATGATCAGAACAGACCAAATAATAAAATGGGTAGAAGATGGAATTTATTCCTATGTCTTTAGGAGTCAGACAAATAGCCAATTAATGTTAGTTGCCAGAAATATTTTAGCCTGAGCAGGTATGTGCAAACCCTACTCCACTGTGGAAATCAGTTTTCCCTTGGATTTATTCCTGTTTCCCAAACTCTCAGACATGAGAGAGAGAGAGAGAGAGAGAGAGAGACATGGTCAGATTAAAAATAATTAGAAAAAAAAAGTTCATTATATTACAGATAACACTATAGATCATTAAAACTGAAACGATTTGAAAAATTTAACCAACTTTTCACCATTGGTGCTTTTTGCTTTGCTTTTCCAGTTTCATCTTGGACAATGAGATAAACTCGTCACTGTCACTTTTGTTTTTAGTCAGTTTTTCCTTGATCCTCTCATGCTGCTTCTTTGGGCTACTGCAGATTAATGTTTGTTTGGTTTTCAAAATGCTTTCAGGGGAATTTAAAAAGAAACCATAGAAGCATTTCTATTTGTCTTAAGTTCTGAGAGAGGTTATTTTTACCAGACCGACATTTTGGGCTGTATTTGATCTGACAATGTCCCTTTGGGGTCCAATCCTGCAGTCTTTGCACATCCAAAACTCCCTTTGATATCTCCTTTTCAAGTCATTGAAGGTTTCAGATATGTAGGGAATAGAAGACCTTTATGTTTTTGAAGCAGGAACTCCCAATCTGTTACAGCAGACTTGAGGGCAAGGATGATTGTATGTGTGGTAACAAAGTCACATTAGCTCTGCCCTTTAACTGATGAATGTAGAAAATACAATGCAAAGTGTTTGATTTGCACCATGTTAACCTTTTGAAACATGGATACAACTCAGTGTCTTGAGTGCCTGTTGAGTTCTTTATGAAACATGCCACCTTCAATAAACTTTTTTTTTTAATGTCTGAATGGATTGGTTGTTTAAACCAATGGGAAGATGTTAGAGATTCTGTTTTACAAAGATACTACCACTCTGCTCTGGTATTGTTTGCCATCCACATTGCACAGATGTAAATTATTACAGCAAGTGTGAGGCAGTAGAGAATCAGGCCCAGTGTAATTAGACATCCTTGTGAGGTGAGTGTAATTATATCTATTTTTATAGCTGGGTAAATTAATGATTAGGAAGGTTAGTCACCAAGGAGTTATTGGGAGAGCCAGGAGTCCTGACTCCCAGTCCCTTGCTCTAACATGACTTAGGTCTTGCCATATCCCCTTGCAGGTGTGGAGTAGATGCACAGGTTGCTGTCTGCTGTCCCTCTCCTGTGTGGGGATGAGACTGCACTACAACATTGTGATCACGATTCAGCAGTCAATTAGGCCATGACCAATTGTGGGGTTAATCTCAGTTGATGCAAAAAGTGAGAAGTGCCAGAGACTCCATAACATCTACTAAGGACGTTGTTATTGCTCCTGATTTTACATAGAAGGTACTCAGATGGTAGGGTGATGGGCAGCTGCATACACAGATCCAAGATAGATGCTGAACATGATTTGCTCTGGTCTGCACTAATTGGTTAGCTTTGTGTAATGTTTTCTAGCCAATGAAGCCATGGGCTCCAGAGAGACAAGTATGGAGAGGGCGATTGCAAGCAGGAAAAGATAAACTTCTGGAGCAGCATTCATATGGCTCCAGGAACCCAAACCTTCCCATAAGGGGCACAAAGAGGCCGTAGCCACTACTACTGCCCAAAAGCTAGAATATCAGCCACAGAGTGCTGTGGGGAGAGGAGGTTGGGAGGGGTTGGATCACAGAAACCCCCTGGGAGCTGCCACCTGATGTGCTAAGACTACTTCTCCTCCTGCTTTCCTGCCCTGCCAGCGTAGGACTCCAGCACCCTGCCTGGTTTAAGCCAGACCTGCTAGCCTGCTGCAGAGCCAGACCCAGGTCTGAACCACGTCCCCTGACAGCTGTAGGCTTAACTGAAAGCAGCTTACAGAAGTGTGCCTGTCTTTAACACTCAGATGCCCAATTCCCAATGGGGTCCAAACCCTAAATAAATCTGTTTTACCCTCTATAAAGCTTATACAGGGTAAACTCAAATTGTTCGTCCTCTATAACACTGGTAGAGATGCACAGCTGTTTGGCCCCCAAGTATTAATACATACTCTGGGTTAATTAATAAGTAAAAAGTGATTTTATTAAATACAGAAAATAGGATTTAAGTGGTTCCAAGTAGTAACAGACAGAACAAAGTGAATTACCAAGCAAAATAAAATAAAAGACGTCAGACTAAGTCTAGTACAGTAATAAAAACTGAATACAGATAAAATCTCACCCTTAGAGATGTTTCAGTAAGTTTCTTTCACAGACTGGAGCTGGAGACCTTCCTAGTCTGGGCACAATCCTTTCCCCTGGTACAGCCCTTGTTCCAGCTCAGGTGGTAGCTAGGGGATTCCTCATGATGGCTGCCTTCCTTGTTCTGTTCCACCCATTTATATATCTTTTGCATAAGGCAGGGATCCTTTGTCCCTCTGGGTTCCCACCCCTCCTTCTCAGTGGGAAAGCACCAGATTAAAGATGGATTCCAGTTCAGGTGACATGGTCACATGTCCTGTCAGACCCCAAGCCTTCAGTCCTCCCAGCCTGTCTCACAGGAAGGCCTACCTGCAACCAGAGCCATCCACAGTCAATTGTCCCGGTTGACGGGAACCATCAAGATTCCAAATCACCATTAATGGCCCACACTTTGCATAACTACAATAGGCCCTCAGAGTTATATTTCATATTTCTAGTTTCAGATACAAGAGTGATACATTTATACACATAGGATGACCACACTCAATAGATTATAAGCTTTGTAATGATACCTTACAAGAGACCTTTATTTTAGTTACATTATATTCACACTCTATATATAGAGTTCAGAGTAGCAGCCGTGTTAGTCTGTATCTGCACAAAGAAAAGGAGGATTTGTGGCACCTTAGAGACTAACAAATTTATTTGAGCATAAGCTTTTGTGAGCTACAGCTCACTTAATCGGATGCATTCAGTGGAAAAGTGAGCTATTACCAGCAGGAGAGCGGGGGGGCTGGGGGCGGTAGTGATAATCAAGGTGGGCCATTTCCAGCAGTGGACAAGAATGTCTGAGGAACAGCCGGGGGCGGGAGGCGGAGGGGGATGGAATAAACATGGGGAAATAGTTTTACTTTGTGTAATGACCCATCCACTCCCAGTCTTTATTCAAGCCTAAGTTAATTGTATCCAGTTTGCAAATTAATTCCAATGCAGCAGTCTCTCCTTGAAGTCTGTTTTTGAAGTTTTTTTGTTTAAGAATTGCCACTTTTAGGTCTGTAATCGAGTGACCAAAGAGGTTGAAGTGTTCTCCAACTGGTTTTTGAATGTTATAATTTTTTGCGTCTGATTTGTGTCCATTGATTTTTTTTTTACATAGAGACTGTCCAGTTTGGCCAATGTACATGGCAGAGGGGCATTGCTGGCACATGATGGCATATATCACATTGGTAGATGTGCAGGTGAACGAGCCTCTGATAGTGTGGCTGATGTGATTAGGCCCTATGATGATGTCCCCTGAATAGATATGTGGACACAGTTGGCAACGGGCTTTGTTGCAAGGATAGGTTCCTGGGTTAGTGGTTCTGTTGTGTGGTGTGTGGTTGCTGGTGAGTATTTGCTTCAGGTTGGGGGGCTGTCTGTAAGCAAGGACTGGCCTGTCTCCCAAGATCTGTGAGGGTTACCAAAAGAAACTACAGCATTTGCTCAAGAAAATCCCTGAAAAAGCACAAGAACAAATCCGCACAGACACACCCTTGGAATGCTGACCAGGGGTATTCTATCTGCTACCCAAGATCCATAAATTGGAAATTCTGGATGCCCCATCATCTCAGGCATTGGCACCCTGACAGCAGGATTGTCTGGATATGTAGACTCCCTCCTCAGGCCCTACGCTACCAGCACTCCCAGCTACCTTCGAGACACCACTGACTTCCTGAGGAAACTACAATCCATCGGTGATCTTCCTGAAAACACCATCCTGGCAAACTATGGATGTAGAAGCCCTCTACACCAACATTCCACACAAAGATGGACTACAAGCCGTCAGGAACAGTATCCCCGATAATGTCACGGCAAACCTGGTGGCTGAACTTTGTGACTTTGTCCTCACCCATAACTATTTCACATTTGGGGACAACGTATACCTTCAAATCAGCGGCACTGCTATGGGTACCCGCATGGCCCCACAGTATGCCAACATTTTTATGGCTGACTTAGAACAACATTTCCTCAGCTCTCGTCCCCTAAAGCCCCTACTCTAATTGCGCTACACTGATGACATCTTCATCATCTGGACCCATGGAAAAGAAGCCCTTGAGGAATTCTACCATGATTTCAACAATTTCCATCCCACCATCAACCTCAGCCTGGACCAGTCCACACAAGAGATCCACTTCCTGGACACTACGGTGCTAATAAGTGATGGTCACATAAACACCACCCTATACCGGAAACCTACTGACCGCTATGCCTACCTACATGCCTCCAGCTTTCATCCAGACCACACCACACGATCCATGGTGTACAGCCAAGCTCTGCGTTACTACTGCATTTGCTCCAAATCCTCAGACAGAGACAAACACCTACAAGATCTCTATCAAGCGTTCTTACAACTACAATATCCACCTGCTGAAGTGAAGAAACAGATTGACAGAGCCAGAAGAGTACCCAGAAGCCACCTCCTACAGGACAGGCCCAACAAAGAAAATAACAGAACGCCATTAGCCATCACCTTCAGCCCCCAACTAAAACCTCTCCAACGCATCATCAAGGATCTACAACCTATCCTGAAGGACGACCCATCACTCTCACAGATCTTGGGAGACAGGCCAGTCCTCGCTTCCAGACAGCCCTCCAACCTGAAGCAAATACTCACCAGCAACCACACACCACACAACAGAACCACTAACCCAGGAACCTATCCTTGCAACAAAGCCCGTTGCCAACTGTGTCCATGTATCTGTTCAGGGGACATCATCATAGGGCCTAATCACATCAGCCACTCTATCAGAGGCTCGTTCACCTGCACATCTACCAATGTGATATATGCCATCATGTGCCAGCAATGCCCCTCTGCCATGTACATTGGCCAAACTGGACAGTCTCTATGTAAAAGAATCAATGGACACAAATCAGACATCAAAAATTATAACATTCAAAAACCAGTCGGAGAACACTTCAACCTCTTTGGTCACTCGATTACAGACCTAAAAGTGGCAATTCTTAAACAAAAAAACTTCAGAAACAGACTCCAAGGAGAGACTGCTGCATTGGAATTAATTTGCAAACTGGATACAATTAACTTAGGCTTGAATAAAGACTGGGAGTGGATGGGTCATTACACAAAGTAAAACTATTTCCCCATGTTTATTCCATGCCCCTCTGACCCCCGTCCCCCCCTCCCCCCCCCCCCCGGCTGTTCCTCAGACATTCTTGTCCACTGCTGGAAATGGCCACCTCGATAATCACTACCGCCCCCCCCCCCGCCCTTGCTGGTAAAAGCTCACCTTAAGTGATCACTCTCATTGCAGTGTGTATGGTAACACCCATTGTTTCGTGTTCTCTGCATATAAATCTCCCCACTGTATTTTCCACTGCATGCATCCGATGAAGTGAGCTGTAGCGCGCGAAAGCTCATGCTCAAATAAATTGGTTAGTCTCTAAGGTGCCACAAGTCCTCCTCTTCTTTTTTTGAATGAGAATGATAGGAGCAAAATGGTGTACTGACATCAGAGTTCTGTGTGTGGGCGTGGCCCATTCAGAGTCATGTACTGTGCAGGATCACTAATTTAAGCAAAATTAATGCGTGTGCTCTCTGAGCATACATCATGAAGCTGACCATTTCACTTCTCAACATTTTAAGAATCAGGCTGCTTTAATTGGCGATAATGTGCTCTTTGTGTAAGAGAGCAAGCTCAGGCCAGATTCCGGTTGAGTTACACCAGTGGAAATCCACAGCAACTCCACTGAAGGCACTGGAAATATACTAGTGGAAGTAAAATCAGTTTATGAGCCCTTTGTAAGTGCATTAGTTGGTGAAAAGCTAATTCCATTCTGCCCCATGTTCTTAGACAAGTCATAACAACTTGTATTTATACAGCATCTGTCATCCTCATGCATTTGACAAACTTAACTAGTTGATATTCAAATTGTACACGGGGGACCACATCCTCAGCTGGTGTAAACTGGTGTAGCTCAAATGAAGTAAGTGGCGCTAAACCAATTTGCACCAGCGGAGGGTCTAGCCCTGGGATTACTTCAATCATCTCCTTGCTGTATCCAGCTGCTCTATTGTATTAAAAGACAGCTAAAAATACATGAACTATTTTCCTAATGTTATTCATCTATGCAAGCAAGTGCTGTAGTTGCCATAGCTTAGTTACGTGATGACAGATGACTGGGCAGGATACCCGCTCTTCCATCAATGGCTGGGGAGGTGCCACAGTGGCTTCTATTGCGACATGGCCCACACTGTGAAAAAGTTTGAGAAGCCCTTCTCTGAAGCACCAGGTGTTGGCCGCTTCTGGAGGCAGGATATTGGAGTTGGTGGATCTTGTCTCTGATCTGGTACAGTAAATCCTTAAGTTTCTAGTTAGTAGACAGGGCAAGATGTAGTGTGGTGCAAGCCATACAATGGGATAGATAAAAGGAGGCATTTGATCAACTAATGAGTTTGGAGTCCTGTAGGTGTGCTACATTTATAAGACTATCTGTGCTTGAAAGCGTGTTATTCATGGCCTTGTGACTCCCAAAGCACTTGAGAGATGCAACCGTCTTAGTAACAACCCACTCCTTGTCATGTTGGATTGCTTACAAAAGCCCTGTATGTGCTAAGGAAATTCAAACTATTGCAACCATATTGATGTTAAGTCTACATATTGCAAGATCAAGCAGCATTTGTGCAAGCCATGCCTTGCACTAGTTGCAATAGTGTCCACGTTAGGGGTTTGCACACTGGTAATTACGTCAGTATATGAATTTCCTTTTTGTAGACAGGGCTCAAGAGCCAGGTTTATCTTGTAGGCCTAAGCCCTACTCAGGGGCTGCGTGGACCCATGCCAATCAAGCAGGACACCAGGAGGTATTGCCACGACTGCTTCTGGAGCTCTTCAGCATGTGGGGGGGTGGGGTGGGGTGTCTGTTTCTACTGCGCATTCCCTTAGGAGGGTGCAGTGTGGATGGTGCACGGCAAAGCCGTGCTCCCTCCCTGCCACACTTCAGGTGGTGGAGCCCTTGGGAGTGCTAACAGGGAACAGTCCCTGTGCTTAGAAGAGCTGTGATTGTGGCTGACCCCTGTGCCAGGAAATCCAAGGGGCTAAGCTTCCTTCTGCTCTCTCCTACTTGTTCATCACAAACAGGGACAGTCTGGCCTGGAGCTCACTCCCTGAGCTATCATTCCCATTGCAGTTAACCCACGGTGATAGGCAAGGTCTTGGGGTTTGTTTGTTTGTTTTTTTTTCTGGAAGCTGTGAAAACTAACAAGTGTGTTTACTCCCAGGAAAGGCTTTTAGGGATGCTTTTGCACAGTGACACAGCAGTTCGAGTGAAGACACTGCTGGGAAAAATGAAGCCTTGTTATCTTTTAACATCTTTGTTTAGCCAAACAACGTTTCCATAGCCCCAGGACAGCTATGTTGCCAAGGGGGAAAAAAACACTCATCTCATTTCTTCACCAGCCAATTCACCATGTTAATTTTCTCTTCCTGCTTCAAAGCAGTCGTCATGCCCAGAAAATGTCAGTTCAAAGCAAAGTTTTTGTCCAGTAATAAGCCAATGAAAATTGCTAAGTACAAGATATTTTTATTCAGCAACTAAAAACTGTGCTTAAGGGATATCGAGGGCTGGGGTTGTCAGGGTTTGCTCTGAATTTTTGCTGCTTTGGTGGCTCTAAATCAGAGTTTAATCCCTGATGCACACTAATGTGGGGCTTATCTCCATGCAAAATTGTACCAGTTTAACTAAAGGTGTGGTTTTAAAGTAATTTAAATAAACTAGTGCAAACCTCTGTGCGGACACTCTTAAATCAATATAAATCTGACCCGTCAATTTAAAATAAACCAGAATAAGCCCCTCTTAAACCAAAATAAAAACATCCATCCAGGGGTTATTAACTAAATTGATTTAAAAACCATTTTAACTTAAACTAGTGCAGCTTTCTTGAGTAGAGAAGGCATAAGTCAAACCAATGCAACTTCTGGATGTAAACAAGGCCTTATCTCAGAGTTTGCCTAGTGTCTTATGGCCTCTCAATGATTTAACTTGTAACCTTCCTTCGATTATAAACGTCATGGTGCTACTCTTAAATCCTCAGAAAAGTCCTTTCAGACAAGACATTTGTTGGTGAAGGGAACAGGGGAGAAGTTGGGGTGATTCAGAGTGGATAAGTAGAGGCGAGTAAATAGTTGAACTGAACTAGCCTTGATAGATACCACATAAACCACTGGAGGCAAATACTGAAGTCATTGCCTAGTTCTTACTCAGACGAATCTCCCATTGGCTCCAGCGAGAGTTTTTCCTTTTTAAATTTTAAGTTTTTCCATTTGTTAGTCGCTAAGGTGCCACAAGTACTCCTTTTCTTTTTTTCCTGAGGAAGGATGCCAAGGTTGTACATGTTAATGAAATGAACCACTCTTCCCTTCAGATTTCCTGCTCTTTTTGGGAATGTTCCTACTGAGTAAATTGCTCTCAAGGAGTAAAGACATTTTTATGAAAATTTTGCCAAAAATTAATAAATTGGAGAAAATCGCAATCTGTTTGCGGCCATCCGAAAAAGAGGTGAAGTTCATAAAATAAATGATTTGTTACAAATTATTTGCTCAGCAAGGGGAGGAATTTGCAATTGGGTGGGCAGGGGCTTCCTTGTTATTTGCCAAAAGCAAAAGAACGAAATCAGTACAAAATGGAATTTCATTTCCAAGCTTCTAAAACTATTTAAAAAAAGCGTAATGCTGCCCCTCAAATATGGTATCACAATCATTTATTCCAATATCAAAGATACATGAAACCTCACAGCAGGAGACCGTAGCCACACACTCGGGCCCTTAAAGGATCCATCATTATCTTTATCCTAAACCTATATTTCACCCCATTGTACCTAGCAATTGCAGCATATATACACCTTCACATTATATGGGGCCTATCCTGCTCCCATTGACGTTTATGGCAAAACTCCCGCTGATGTCAGTGGAAGTGAGATCAGGTCTATACTTCGACCCCTGCTGTAGGAAAGCGCACAGGTACCAACCAAAAGCAGAGGTGGAAAGTGAGACTTGTAGAGCCTATGGATGAAATCCTAGTTCCGTTTGAAGTCAATGGCAAAACTCACTCAGACTTCAGTGAACCCAGGATTTAATCCTCTGTTTCTCTACAACAAAACTGGTTGTTCTCTGGAAAATGACTAACACATTTGTAAACTGCTCACAAGGTCAGATTACAGCATGCATCTATTCATAGCCATCTCTTTTCGTCGGTATATAGCATAAAAATATATATATATTGGGCCAAATCTTGGAGTCCTTACTCCATTTTTATCCAGGACAAACTTCCACTGACTTCACCAATGGCACAGTATTTCAGTGCACCCTGGTGATTCTTCATGGGTTTGGGGCAGAAAAGTCCGTGGTGCTGTCCTTTATACACTCCCGCAAATGGATGCTGGAAGGGCTGGACAAAAACGTTAGAAAGACTCTTTAATCTGAGATGGAAACTTTATTGGGAGACATCTAAGGGACTGGATAATCTGCTGCACATACACTGGGCCTTCAGTGGGGAAATGGTTTTGCTGTGAAAAGTGTGAACCCACAGGGTTGAATTCAGCTTTGGTGTACACAAATACTATTCCACTGTGGAGACCAAAGTCAAGATATAATAAAAAGGAAGGTGTGACCCAAACCTTCAGGAATCAGCCCTGGTTCCCCACCATGGAGGAATGAAAAGTAAAGCACCCAGCTTCCCCTCCCCTTTATTGTTTGGCACAATATAAGGAAGTTACTGAGGAGACTGAGGGTGAGGGATAGTTCAGTGGTTTGAGCATTGGCCTGCTAAACCCAAGAGCCAAAGGGTTGGACTAGATGAGGTCCCTTCCAACCCTGGTATTCTATGATTCGGGGGCGGGGGGGCGGGAATTCGAGGGCTCATTCACAATTTGATATTGATGCATTTGTGACCTTAAGCATCTTTTGAGTCCCTTGTAGCACATGTTCCAGGGGAGTAAGTAGGGGATGGCTCAGTATTTAAATGTTTATTCAGCATTTGCCACAGAGAGAAAACTTGCTTCAATCTGCAGAGATGCCAATTGGTATTTTTTTTATATATTTTATTTTGGGAGCAAGCCAAATACTGGATGTTATGAAGTCTTTGGTGGCTGCTGCCTGCTTGTTCCATACCAAGCATAACTTTGTATATATTTTTATCATCAAACTCGGTTCCATGCATCTGAATGTGCAAACAAGGGCTACTCCTCCAAGGGGGAACTTGTTCATTTTCCTTGGCCATTTTGTTTTAAAGATTTTCACACACTAAGATGTCCTTGCGGTGCAAATGAGACAGCAATGCGTGCAGTCAGAACGTAACAAGAACAAGTTGATTTGATGGGAACGGCAAAGTGGAACAAATTCATGCTCCTTTAGTCCCTAATAATGGATTTTAACATAAGTGTTTGTCTATCTTAAAAGGTTAAGATGACTATGGGATATTAAATTAGTTTTTCTTCTTTTGTGGCCATGGGGCACATTGAATATTTGTCAGTGAAAGGGTTAACCTTCTTCCCAGCACAACAGAAAGCCATTGGGCATGAATGTCTCTCACAAGTGTAACTTCATTGACTTGAATGGATCAGAGTTAAGCAAGTGTTTAAATGATTTCCTGAATAGGGATACACTTAACTCAGTGCTTTAGTGCTTGTCTGAATTGAGGCCTTTTGCTAGTGCAAGTGAGAGGAGAATCAGGCCCATTATCTTAGTTTAACTGCTACCCTCACAAAGCCAAGGATCAGTGCTACAGAACAGGAAGATATCTTAGGAATATCTGACAAATATATGTACAGTTGGGGACTACAAGCCTTGAATTCATAATACAGTGGAATGTATTGAACATGACAGCGCTCTCTGGAGGATAGAATAGATTAAATACCCTTGCTGAGTCAGCAGATAGGACAAGCATTGAGTGGATGGCAAAGGCCAAACTAGCCTTCCAGGTCAGGAAAGCAGCCCATTGGTGGAGCCATTTTCATGTGTAGGTATGGGAAGCTTGTTCTGCAGCTGTGAATTCAGTACATTCAAATAGCAATCAATGGACTTTGAAAATGAAAAGAGAAAAAATATAGATAGGTTGAGATTTTCAATGCAAGCGCCTGTCAATTTCATTAGGGGTTGTGTGGCTAAATTCCTTTCCCAGCATTGCAAATCTGAACCACGGGATTTGGTTTCATGTAGGTTCAGCCAAAAGCACGATATATAATATATATTAATAATAATTAATAATAAAATAAATAAAATAATAATTAATATGGGTACAGTGTCTTCCACTGAAGGATCTCAAAATGCTTCATCCTCAGTTATTATTGAATTGAATCTCACAACATCCCATTTGAAATAGGTATTGTTATCCTCATTTTACAGATGGGGAAGGATGACTGGGTGGTTAAGGCTTTAGCTTGGGACATAGGACACCTGGATGTAATTCCTGGCTCTGCCACAGACCACTTGGATGGATAAGCATATTTCCTGTGCTCCACCCTTCGTCTGTCTTGTCTATTTACATTGTTAGCTCTTCAGGGCAGAGGCCATCCCTTCCTATGTAGTTGTACAATGCTGAGCACAATGGGCTCCATATGTCAGGTAGGGTCTCTAGGTGCTATTGTAATAAAAATAAATAACTAAATGACTTGCCTAAGGTCACACAGGAAGTCCTTGGCAGAGCTGGGAATAAAATTCAGATGTCCCAGTTCCCAGCCCTGTGCCTTAACCACAGAAGATTCTAGTTGTGCAGTGACCGGGAAGGCAAAATCGCCAGTCATTGGTGCATGTAGGAGTAGCAAATTCCTATCTTTTTCAGTTCCAAATTTTACTCTCTTTTTGCATCCAGTTTCTTTTTTTCTTTGTTTCTAATAAAAGCATCAAAAGTGACTATGGATGTCTTTTTAAATGTTTATGGTCATGTTATCCATCAGATACATATTTACAATCATTCATTAAATTAGGATGTACGTTTCATTCCTCTTTCTTAGAATATTAATGCCTACTTGTGGCTGAAATACCATATGAATATTCATTAACAAATCAATCAATTCCTCTGCCAGGAATGATGTCATCTGAGCAATAACTGGAGCAGTAATCGAGCGCACTATGAAAAAGCAATGAATGCCATCAGATCTAATGTTTATTGAACTGTTTCTGGGTAAATCACAGTATGGTTTTTGTCTGCTTTTCTGTGCATTAACTGGTACTCTAATTCCTAACTATCCACAGCTATGACATGCACGTTCCATCCTTACTAGGAGCATGTAACACTGTGGAGCTGCCAGGTGTTAAGGATTTGCTCAGCTACAATGAATTGATCTGCAATGATTCCAGGGACTACTTGGCTAAAAATCTACCCTACAACAACATGGGCACTAAAGGAGAACTTGCATTGCTATCAAAGCTGTTACATAGTAGGAAAGGGGTAGCATTTTCTTGAAAATAAATGGGCCTAAGTGTCCTTTCACTGGCATAACTCCATGCATTTCTTTGGACTTGCTCATGGTTTATAATATTATCCAAAAATGTTATTGTAACAGCGTCATAATCAGGACACTAGTGTAAATATGCATAATACCTTTGGCTACAGCCTACAGTGGAGTTGTGCCACTAATCGGCTGAGGATATGGCCCTAAATAATTAAAAGCGTGCCCCTGCTCATATTGAAATCAATGAGAGCTTTTCCTTGACTTTGAAGGCAGCAAGGTTGGAAGCTAAAGTTATGTGTGTCAGGGATCCCTTTAGAAATCTTTTTTTTTAAGGGTATTTGAATCAACTTTTAAAAAGAAATGTTATCCTTCATATCTTCCTCTGATCTTGACCAGTGCATTCAAAATCCCTCAGTCCCATAAAACCAAATAGGAAGAGTGAGTCTGATTTGAGCTAAATGTTTTTTTCTGAGATGACTTTGATATGACAGTTTTTCTCTGAAAAGGGCTATTTTTTTCTTGGACAAAGTACAAGGCCACGAGGGGGAAATCAAAATGAATCTTTAAAAAAAAAAAAAAAGTCAAAATACTCAAGATTTCCTTTTTATTTTCCTCTTGTTTTCAGCTTGTTGAAAGAAACAAATAATTTGACTTTAAAAATGAGCAAAACTTTGGCTGGTATTGTGTGTGCCACATACATCTGGTCTTATTGGTTTTCCTGTATTGAGAAAAACACTTTTAGCCTGCCTGAGAAAGTAGTATTTTAAAGAGACTGCTGTACATTCTGATCGTTCTTTTTTGGGGTGCTCAGATACTGTAGCGATGGAGATTAGGATGGATCTTATATTGTTCCCAAATAGAAGAGCATTCTTAGAATGTTTTTATCAAAGATGCTAAAGTCAATAGAGGGTTGACTGGATTTGTTATACGCTTGATGGGATCCCACTTTTACAAAGGAGTAGGACTCAGGAGAAAACTCTCAACACTGAATTTCTTATATAGTAGGGTCCATTCCATGCATCTAGAATAGCTTCTTTGGAATTGTATTTGGGTGCTTCTAATTTGAAGACACATTAGCTTGAACCAAGTCTTTACTGCTACTAATATTAATTCTTAGCCTTTTATATCTTTAGTGCACCGTACAAATGTTAACAAATTCTCACAATACTCCTCCTCTAAGAAACTCGAGGAAAACTGAGGCAGAAAAGCAAATCACTTTCCCAAAACTACATGAAAACTAACCAGATAGGAGTTAGGAATTTCCTGGCTCCCAGACTCAGGTTCATTCCTCTAGAGATCATGCTGTCTTTTTGTGTTCAGTACACCTCTAGTGTTGTTTCAATGTGCTTGGCATACCACAACCTTCCCTTATGATTTCAATGGGACACTGAAACAGGAAGTTAGGCAGAAGGGACGTTGTCTCAGCCTAATAGGTGGTCTTGGAGCACAACAGCTGAATAAAAACACCAGCAATGAAATGACTGGCTGCACTTGTAATTTTCTGAACATTAGAGGGTCTGTGTCAGATCCAAATGTTAATTAAATGTGGCTTTTTGCAAAATACATTGTTTATCAGAGTACAGACAGAACAGGAATGTGAATTGATTGTACTGTTTGTTTTTCAAAACGGAACAATGTAACCCTGTCAGTTCCCTCAGATATCTCTATGCATAAATGCCTCCTTAATGAATATGATTGTCTTTGTTAATGCTTCCGAGCAGAGCCGCAAAGAGCTGCAGAAGCGAGAGCTGGCCCCTGCGGAAAGCCAGCTACCTGTATCATTATGCAAATATAGGGAAGACACTCCTTTTTCCACTGATCATTTCTTTGCACCGGTTGTCTCTCTACTAAAATATAGCCATTTGGCCTGCTCTTGTGAATTGCTGAGCACCCTCAGCCTCCCATAAAGTCAGTGGAAATTGAGGGTGCTTTTGGAGAGATGAGGTGGGTGATATAATATCTTGCATTGGATCACTTCTGTTAGGGAAAGAGACAAACTTTCAAGCTTACACAGAGCTCTTCTTCAGGTCTCTTGGAGGCATTCTTTACCTTATGGGATCAGACTTTCTGTTTCCCTGGCTTTTTGCAGCTATTTATGAAACAGAGAAAGAATGCTTGGTTTTAAACAAATATTTCTCCCCCATGTAAAGACTGGTTAGGCTAGATATGCCCTGTTGAAACTGATTAACTTGGACAGAAGCTTGTTCTTTGAATTGTGTCCATTGGAATAAATGGACTTGCACATGCTTAAATCAGGTCTGAATCTGACCCATTGACTAATTAAGCCTCACAATAGCAAGTATTACTATCTCTGTTTTACAGAGGTGTAAACTGAAGACCAGAGAGGTCAAGAGACTTATTTAAGGTCACACAGTGAACCAGTAGCAGAGTTGTCAAAGAAGTCAGGAGTCCTGATCCACAGGCTATTCCTGTAATCACCAGACGTCACTCACTGCAACTCTGTGTAAGGATCCCTGGGACTGGAACTTGGGTTTGTGGAGCCTGGGACAGCTGGTATTCCCACATTACTACTTGGAGGGCATGCAGCGCTACATCCAGGGAGGACAGTGAAAATTAGGAGCCATAGGAAGTTCTGCCCAAAGGAATCCAGAGTGACAGTACATTGTGGCCCTCTGATTCGCTCATGATCATCCTGGAGGATGGCCCAGGAAGTTGTCTGGACAGTCAAATAGACTTCTGGCTTGCTGTGACTTCAGCCCACACTTTGGCTTTTGATCTCCAGTCTCTGATCCCATCCAACTCTGACCCTGGCTGTTGCCTCCTGATTCCAGCTTGGAACTACCTCTGATCTCTGACCCTGCCTTGACTCTGGCTTATTGATCTCTGCTCTAGCGATTGCTCTGATCCTTGCTCACTGACTCCCATCTTATGGTCATCCTTGATGTGTGGCTGCCAGCCCATCTGGGACCACGAGGCCAAACCTCCTACACCATGGTTCCTTACACTCTGACAGTGTCCCCTTCATTTAGTGTAAGAAATAGTCTTACCTGTTCAACACTTCAGGGAATTCAAGGTTACCACTTTTCACCTCCAGTACTTACCCTGGGAATGAAATGATCAAAGCATGTATCATTCTTCTATCATCTGATGATGCAGTAAATCGCTGTTGTCAGATGTTCTGAACAATGTTCTTTTAAAGAAGCTCAATAAAGTTAAAGGGTAACAGAGGGTCTGATTATTTCAGTCTTTAATTTATGTGATAAGAGTGGAAAAATTAAGTGTGTGGCTTCCTTTCAGGTATTTTACATTCGCATGTGCTGGTGGCACTTAGCATTGTTGTCACCAAGACTGGAATATCAAGGTAAATTACAACTGAAGTGAACACATGCACACACAGTCACACTGACACACACCTCTCCCATGGTTTCTTCTGTCCTTAAGAACAGGAGAGCTTGCTACGTTTGAGAAACCCATTTATATTATTGTCCAGTATTGGAGCCTGTCAGGGTTCCCTCCCCACTCTTAACTCTGGGGTACAGATGTGGGGACCCGCATGAAAGACCCCCTAAGCTTATTTCTACCAGCTTAGGTTAAAAACTTCCGCAAGGCACAAATCCTTCCTTGTCCTTGGATGAGTACTGCTGCCACCACCAAGTGAGTTAGACAAAGATTCAGGAAAAGGACCACTTGGAGTTCCTGTTTCCCTAAAATATCCCCCCAAGCCTCTTTACCCCCTTTCCTGGGGAGACTTGAGAATAATCTACCAACCAAATAGGTAAACCAGGTGAGCACAGACCAGACCCTTGGGTTTTTAGGACACTAAAAACCAATCAGAACAGAACTTTATAATAAAAAAATTAAAAGAAGCACCTCTGTAAAATCAGGATGGAAGGTAATTTTACAGGATAATAAGATTTAAAACACAGAGGATTCCCCTGTAGGCAAAACTTCAAAGTTACAACAAACAGGGATAAACCTCCCTCTTTAGCACAAGCTAAAACAAAAGATACTCTAAAGCATTGCCTTGCTATTACTTACTATTCCTGTAAGTTTAGATGTATCATTCAGTAGGAGCTGGATTACTTGCTTGGTCTCTCTCTTTGTCTCCGGAGAGAACACAAAAGCCCAAACCAAAAACCTTCCCCCACAGATTTGAAAGTATCTTCTTCTCCCCTTATTGGTCCTTTTGGTCAGGTGCCAACCAGGTTATTTGAGCTTCTTAACCCTTGACAGGTAAAGGAGGGATTTTATGCTACCCTTAGCTGTATGGTTATGACAGAGCCGATGGACAGAATTCACACCCTCTAGCTGAAGACACTCCAGCTATAGAGTTGATAGTATTTGAATGGCTAGTTTCAAAAGAATACACAGTAGAAGTACTAGATGGGGGATCTGAAGGGGGAGAAGGAAATATATTCTTCAAAAACCCTGTGGGTAGCTTACAGCTCTCTGGGAAATCTATAGCTAATTGCCTCTTTAAAGGTGACTTAAGCTGCCTGAAATAAGGCTTTGTAACCATGCTTCCATGCATCTAAATCACAGGATGGTAAAGGGTTGAAAAGAATCAGCAGGGAGAGACTGAGCACTATTTATGAAGTGGTCTCTTTTGAGGTACAGGAGAACTATTACCCCAAGTAGGAAAAAGCTTAGATGAGTGATGGCTTTAGGGGTCCTAGTGTATCAAGATAATTGGGTGTAATAGCAGAAGAACCCCTGAGATTTTTTTTTAAAGTTCTGATTGAGTGACTACGGTAAATATTCTCATCTCAGTCAATGCCTAAACCCCCCCCATAAAAGTCTTACCTGAGCTTGCGCAAATCAAAGGTTCAGATACTGCCCAATTACATGCCCATGTAATGCTACATATCTGAGTTTCAAAATCCCAAAACTCTTAGAAATGTATGATCTTAATTACAACCTAATGCAGTAAAAGCTGAAATTGTTGAGAATCATTGCCTGGTCATTGTAATGTGAATTCACATAATCAAAATGAACATATTTCCTTAGGGATTTTGTTTATTGTTTCAAAGTCTGCATCAAATTATGTAATAAACAACTTTTCTAAACTGCCAACATTATTCATTTTGCTGGCTGAATAAAGCCACCCAGATTAACCCCACATTTCCATTTCATGGGAGATGTGCAAGGTATTATTTATTTCCACTGCCTTTCTACAGTAGTTCTCATCCAAGGATCCCAAAGCATTTTACAAACATTAACTAAGGCCTGTCTAAACAAAAACTTGCACTAGTTTAGTTAAACCAGTGCAAACCTCTCTATGCACACTTACTTTCAGTTTAATTGTGGTTTCATAAATCTGTTCCTAGTCAATTTAATGTGAAACAAAATAAGAGCATCTAAGACTTCCTTTTGCACCAGTTTAACTAAATGTAAATTTAACTTAAATTAAATTTAAACTGGTGAAACTTTGCATGCAGACATGCACTAAGGCTCACACACTTCTATTGTAAGGACTTCAGGACTTGACTCATTAACAATTAATGCTTATTCATTATTAGACCAGATTCTATCACCCATACTCCTGCTGTGTAGTATGTTATTTTGTGAGTAGTTTTATTGAAAATCAGTAGAGATTTGCATGGAATAAGGTGTTACTTAGGAAGTAAGGATGGTAGAATTTGACTCTTGGTGCTTTTCATTTTCAAATTTAGTACTAATTAGCTGGACCAGGCCAAAGATTAGTATCACTGGGGCTTTTGCACCAAAATCTAATGAGAGATGATATTTTTAATCTTATATGCTGTTTTAACTGACATAAAAAACATTAGAGACTGCAAATAAAAGGCCTCCTTATGTAAAAATCCCCATTGCATTTTGTAGAATTTTGATTGAGTAAATACTTCAGGATTTTACTAAACATTAGTATGATTTTGACTTTCAGGACTTCACTGGAGATGATTTGTTTAAAAAAAAAAGACGTTTATACTCCATTTAGCTTCCTATTGTGGCTGATTGCGTCTGATAATAGCAATTTACTCATGTTACAAGTCTGTTGAAATGGGGGTTATCTCCATAGGAGTGTCCCTAGCCTCTGTTTGTCAGAAGCTAGGATTGGGTGGCAGGGAATGGATCACTTGATGATTACCTGTTCTGTTTATTCCTTTTGGGACACCTGGCATTGGCCACTGTTGGAAGACAGGATACTGGGCTAGATGTACCATTGGTCTG
This sequence comes from Eretmochelys imbricata, assembly GCF_965152235.1. Classification (NCBI taxonomy): domain Eukaryota; kingdom Metazoa; phylum Chordata; order Testudines; family Cheloniidae; genus Eretmochelys; species Eretmochelys imbricata. The sequence continues at coordinate 21,750,094 of NC_135587.1, forward strand.
ACCCACTATGGCCATTCTTATGTTCTAAGGTTATGGTCTGGCTCAAAGAACTGAGACACCATCATAGTGCCAATTCTGAATCTTGGACCTCCTGGGGGAATTCTGAAAGGCTGACCAAACCCCCCACAAAAACAAAAAAACATTTCTGGACTGGAACTAGACCTTCTGTGATCCAAGACAGATTGACCACAGCAGGGTTAAAGCTTTTCCAGTGGTGTCCTTGTTAGAAAGTCTCCCTAGTGGGAGGAGAATGAAATTCCAGAATGGAAAGTGAAATGAAGATATCACAAGATGGTTTGATAGAACAGAGGCAAAAGACTAGCTGATAAGATATATGATCACTGTGGAGATTGTGGGTACGTCATTTAACCTCCATGTCTCAGTTCCCTTCCGGAGGGTTTCTAATAAATACTCCGCTATCTCATTTGCTGCTGATGGGGCACTGATCCTAATTAATTGTACATGGCCATAACATAGATGAGATGGCCTCTCCACTTTCATATGAATACCAGTTATTATTATGCAGCACTAATTAAATGTTCCATCAACATAAAGGTTTATCTTAGCGGTAATTTTCTTTCCTTGCCAGATTGCATTACAGCTCAATACCAACCTTGGCTATACATTGTCGGCTGCTGACCTGTTTCTCCAGCCTAGGAAGGACTGACACTACACTCAAAATCTGGTTCAGATCCTTTACCTCAGATCTTCACATTTATTTCTTCCATATAAAACTAGTACAGCACATCAGTTGCCCATCCCCTTAAACTGGGGTCTTCTGCAGGAGCCTCTCTATTCCCTATAGGTTTCCACTCTGCAGGCCACTTTCCTTAGAGTCACACTCTGTTCCAGGGCTTGCCACAGGAGTCAATGTGCTGCCTATAGCTTTTCCATAAAGTCTCCTGGAAGAACTTTCCTGCTCCCTGAAGCTTTCTCCCTCAGTGGCTTACTTGTTGGCTTTGATAATTACCTGATCCCCAGCTGAGTAGTCTCAGCTAGGAGGTAGCTGATCTGTCAGAAATGAGGCTGGGCCCAGCTCCCCTTAAAGGGACAGCAATCCTGTGACATGTATATCGAGCTAAGGAAGCAATATTTTAACTACTTTCAGGGAGAATTTAGATTCCAAGTAGAAAAATGTGTCCTAACTTGGCAATTAGTCCGTCTTCCAAATTCTTCTGAAGAATTGCTTATGAAACATTAAATTATTCTGACAGACACCTTGCCTTTCTTATAGCGTTCTATTCCCTAACTACTTTGGTAGCCTGGAGCCATACTTCAGACTTCACAACACATTTCTCACAATTGCACAGTTTCTAGAGAAAAGTAGAGTGCTGATATACCATGTGACTTGTTAATAGATGAAAGAGATCATCATGACTGAACCTCCTAAAATATAAGGACTGAGGAGAACTTGTAGGCCTCCTTACTTCACCAATTTGCTAAAAAGACACATCTTCGTACTGTTAAAACCATGCCTTCAAGTACTTCCTTAACATCATTATTCACTTGGGTCATAGCATATCATTAACAGTTCTGGAATGCTCCTAGTAGAATATTTTCCAGTAGTACAGCAATATCTACTCCACAGGATACTTGCAAGCTGGAATTTTGGTGTCTATCCCTTGCTAAGACCAGGCACCAAGGGTAAGAATGTACTGTACATTGAATCTATAAGTCTCCTTGTGAACACTAAGGGATGGTGCTTCAGTTACGTTCCTTGGACAGTAATTCCACTGTAGTGTAACCAGATGTCCCGATTTTATAGGGACAGTCCCGATATTTGGGGCTTTGTCTTATATAGGTGCCAATTACCCCCTCACCCCCACCCTCTGTCCCGATTTTTCACCCTTGCTATCTGGTCACCCTATTTCACTGTCTAGTCAACCTCACAGTTAGAAGTGCTGTCAATGTCTATCAAAGTTTCCCTTTAAGTAAGTTAAACCAGTCTCAGGTCATTATTCCTTATATCCCCTTTAATTCATTTAAAACACTTCTTCCCTTCTACTATGGTGTTAATATTCACGAGAATTTAGACAAAGAACTGAACCAGAGTTCCAGATCTGAACTCCCAGATCTATAGACCCAAAGTTTGGACCCAGATCTGAACTTCACAGCTGGTCTCTATATACTTAGATTGTAAGATCCTTGGGACATTGGACGGTCTTTTTGCTGAGATGAGAAAAGTTAGCTTTTCCACTGTAAGAATGTAAATGTTGGGTATTTTATCAAATTTCTTCAGCCTTCAAACCATTGCTCAGTTTGAAATGCTAGATTAAAAACAAACAAACAAAGGCAACCAAGAAAGAGAAAGAAAGAAAGAAAATATTTTTCTTCTGCCCTGGATCACTTTGTGGACATTACAGAAAATGTTGCCTATTTTGTTTCCTCTAGTCTCTGAATCAATCTTTTGCATTAAGTTCAGCGCAGCAGTAAATAACCATGTTTTCTCCAGCCTTGGAGCCATTCTGAAATGTCAAACAGTACTTAAGGAATCAGAGTAGCACCCGTGTTAGTCTGTATCTGCAAAAAGAAAAGGAGGACTCGTGGCACCTTAGAGTTAGTCTCTAAGGTGCCACAAGTCCTCCTTTTCTTTTTACTTATGGAATGTTTCTTTGTCAGCCATAAAAGATTATTAAAATGTCCAGGGTTGACTGGAATTAAGATTTTTTTTTGTTCTTGAAGCACAGGACTGGGAGTCAGGAGAGCTTGTTTTTGTTCCCAGTAGACTTCTGTGAGACCTTGGGCAAGTCATGTAGGACCAGATGTTCCAGTGCTGAGCACTGACAGTTGGGGCCAGGCTTTCAAAGGCTCCCATTTAGGCACCTAAATAAGGACCCGATTTTCAAGAGTGCTCAGATCCTAGCAGATCCCATCGTGATACTTGTGACCAGATTTTCAAAGGAGCTCAACACAGCAGATGCTGAGCTCTGTTGAAAATACAGCCACTTATTCTGGTGCCTAAACAGGAGCTGAGCTCTTCTGAAAATCTGGCCTCTAGGGATTGATTATCAGAGTTGTGAGCACTTACAGCTTTGTTTTGTCAGGGTAAGATGCAAGTAGCTCAGCACCTCTGAAAGTCAGATCCTTAATTTCTTTGGGGCAAAACCTCTTCATAAATTAATAGATTCAGAGGTCAGAATGGACCATTGTGATAATCTATTGGACCTCCTGTGTAACACAGGCCACATGGAATTTCCCCAAAATAATTCCTAGAGCAGATCTTTTAGAAAAACATCCAACCTTGATTTAAAAATTGTCAATGATGGAGAATCACCACCACCCTTAGTAAATTGTTCTAATGGTTAATTACTCTCACTGTTAAAAATTTACTCCTTATTTCCCATCTGAATTTGTCTAGCTTCAACTTCCAACCACTGGATCATGTTATATCTTTCTCTACTGGATTGAAGAACATATTACTAAATATTTGTTCCCCATGTAGATATTTATAGACTGTAATCAAGTCCTTCTCCTTGTTAAGCTAAATAGATTGAGTTCTTTGGGTATGTTCACACTGCAATTAAAACTTGTGGCTGGCGCATGCTGGGTGATTCAGGCTTGGGTTGTGGGGCTATTTAATTGCAATGTAGATTTCCAGGCTCAGACTGAAGTCGGGGCTCTAGGACCCTGTGAGGTGGGAGGGTCCCAGAGCTTGCACTGCAGCCAGAGCCAAAATATCTGTACTGCAATTAAACAACCTCACAGCCTACAAGCCTGAGTCAGCTGGCACGGGCCAGCTGCAGGTGTCTAATTGCAGTGTAGACATACCCTTTGAGCAGTGGTGGATTAATGATTTTGCCGCCCCCTGACCAGCAGCTCCCTGCTCCCCGCCCCGCTCTGCCTCCACCTCCTCCCCTGAGCGTGCTGCCAGGCCCTGCTCTCCCCACTCTCTGCCAGTGCTCGTACGTGAATCAGGTTCGCGAAGGAGGTGGAAGAGGGGGGAATGCGGCGCACTCAGGAGAGGAGGCAGGGCGGGGGCTGGGTGGAGATTTGGGGAAGGGGACCAATAGGGGAAGGGAGAGGGCGGGGCCGGGGCGTAGGGCGCGAACCAGCCCGGGGGAAGCAGCCTCTGGCTGCTATTATAAATTTGCCGCCCCTGCAATTTTGCAGCCTTAGGCCTAGGCCTTGTCGGCCTAGGGGTTAATACGCTGCTGCCTTTGAGTATATCACTAAAAGGCAGGGGTTTTAATCCATTAAGGATTCTTGTGGCTCTTCTATGAACCCTCTCCAAGTTATCAACATCCTTCTTGAATTGTGGACACCAGAACTGGACACAGTATTCCAGCAGCAGTTGCACCAGTGCCAAATATAAAAGTAAAATTAATTTCTCTATTCTTACTTGAGATTCCCCTGTTTATGCATTCCAGGATCACATTAGCTCTTTTGGCCACAGCATCACACTGAGAGATCATGTTCACTGATTATCGATCACAACCCCCAAATCTTTTTAAAAGTCACTGCTTCCCAGGAGAGAGTCTCACATCCTGTAAGTAAGGTCTACATTCTTTGTTCTGAGGTGTAGATATTTACATTTAGCTGTGTTTAAATGCATATTGTTGCATTTCCCCACCTCTGCAGCTCAGAGGTATGATGTAGCAGACTGATGTAGCTCTATTGCTTGCGGGCAAAGGGGTGTTATTTGTGGATCCCCTACAGGTAGACCACACCTCCTTTTTGCCATGGAGCATAGCTCCACAAGGGATTCCTGTATGACCCCCCACAAGTGAGCAGGACTAGTGGATCTGCTGCTATCCATCCACCCACCCACCTTGCAATCCATCCACTCACTTGCAATCCATCCACTCACCCACCCTTCCCCAGCAGAAGTGGTGGAAGCTTTCTCAAGAATTCATCCCCTTGTACCACTGGCCAACCCTCCTTGCATTAAGCTCAGCTTCTTTGCCAGGATAAAAGGTAGAGGAATTAGTCATCGGTGCCTCAGTTTCTTCATCAGTAAAATGGGGATAATATTTACCTCACAGGGGTGTTGTATGAGTACATTAATAATAATAATAATAATTAATTATTATTATTAATAATGTATTCATACATATTGAGATCCTTGAATGGAATGTATTATGGGAGGACAAAATATTCTTATATTTTGAAGGCAATGCACAGAAGCAACATTCCACTAACTGGCTTATCTCAGAACGAGATTCTAGGGCATACTTCCCATGTACCTTTTAAAAATACAACAACAGTTTTATCTTGCATGCCAAAGAAAGTGTGTTTATCCTTGCCTGACACTGTTTTTTAAAGTGTTGGGTGTTAATGAAATTCCTTAGCCCTAAGCCCTTCTGAAACATCAAATGTTGATTTAAAAAATATTTTTTCTGCAGTCTTTAAAGCAGCATCAAAACTGTAAAGGTTTAAAAACAAGAGAGAGAAAGAAAAGAAACTTCCAGGTGAACAAATGCTTTAACATGATCTCATATGCAAAATGGGGTGGGAGGAAGGATTATACTTTATTTACATGTGTATTTACATTTGGAACTCATTGTAATCATAATACTTTTGGCCAAAACCTGTTCACATTATTCACAAAAGAAAGCTTGTTGATTTTAAAATTCTTTCAGTTTTAGTAATATAGGGAAGCAAATCTAAATATTTTAAAATATGGAGTTAAATTCTGGCTCTGCTGAAATCAGTGACAAAACTCCCATTGACTTCAATAGGATGAGGATTTCACCCATGATTGGTAACCTCTGTCTTTCTTACAACTATTTTATGAACTATTAGCTTTGTTAGAGTTGCTACATAGATGGAAAATAAATTACATATTTTAGGCCTGATCTACGCTGCACAGTTAGGTTGACATAAGCTGCCTTGCATCGACCTAGCTGTGGAAAAGTCTTCACTTAAATTTAACGTAAGTGCCTTTTTATGCTGATTTAGTCACACCACCTTCTCAAGCTGCGTAGAGTCATGGTTGATGTAATTAGGTCGACACAGTGTCAGTGCAGATACTGCGTTGCTTATGTCAACTGTTACTGGCTTTCAGGAGCCATACCACAATGCCCCACACTGACAATGCAATTGAAACAAGCGCTTCTGGTGAAGACGCGCACCGCTGACACAAGGAGCTTGGCTTAACAGAGAAATCTTCGGTGAGCTTAAATACAAAAAGGAAGCTTACAAGAAGTGGAAACTTGGACAGATGACTAAGGAGGAGTACAAAAATATTGCTCGAGCATGCAGGGTTGTAATCAGGAAGGCCAAAGCACAATTGGAGTTGCAGCTAGCAAGAGATGTGAAGGGTAACAAGAAGGGTTTCTACAGATATGTTAGCAACAAAAAGGTCAGGGAAAGTGTGGGACTCTTGCTGAATGGGGGAGGCAACCTAATGACAGATGATGTGGAAAAAACTGAAGTACTCGATGCTTTTTTTGCCTCAGTCTTCACAGACAAGGTCAGCTCCCAGACTGTTGCACTGGGCAGCACAGTATGGGGAGGAGGTGAGCAGCCCTCAGTGGTGAAAGAACAGGTTATGGACTATTTAGAAAAGCTGGACGTTCACAAGTCCCTGGGGCCAGATCTAATGCATCTGAGGGTGCTGAGGGAGTTGGCTGATGTGATTGCAGAGCCATTGGACATTATCTTTGAAAACTCGTGGCAATCAGGGGAGGTCCCAGACGATTGGAAAAAGGCAAATATAGTGCCCATCTTTAAAAAGGGGAAGAAGGAGAATCCAGGGAACTACAGACTGGTCAGCCTCACCTCAGTCCCTAGAAAAGCTCATGAAAGCTTATGCTCAAATAAATTCCTTAGTCTCTAAGGTGCCACAAGTACTCCTTTTCTTTTTGCGAATACAGACTAACATGGCTGCTACTCTGAAACCTAGAAAAATCATGGAGCAGGTCCTCAAGGAATCCATTTTGAAGCACTTGGAGGAGAGGAAGGTGATCAGGAACAGTCAACATGGATTCACCAAGGGCAAGTCATGCCTGACCAACCTGATTGCCTTCTATGATGAGATAACTGGCTCTGTGAATATGGGGAAAGCGGTGGATGAGATATGTCTTGACTTTAGCAAAGCTTTTGATACAGTCTCCCACAGTATCCTTGCCAGCAAGTTAAAAAAGCATGGATTGGATGAATGGACTATAAGGTGGATAGAGAGCTGGTTAGATTGTCGGGCTCAATGGGTAGTGATCAATGGCTCGATATCTAGTTGGCAGCCGGTATCAAGCGAAGTGCCCCAGAGGTCAGTCCTGAAGCCGGTTTTGTTCAACATCTTCATTAATGATCTGGATGATGGGATGGATTGCACCCTCAGCAAGTTTGCAGATGACACTAAGATGGGGGGAGAGGTAGATATGCTGGAGTGTAGGGATAGGGTCCAGAGTGACCTAGATAAACTGGAGGATTCAGCTAAAAGAAATTTGATGAGGTTCAACAAGGACAAGTGCAGAGTCCTGCACTTAGGATGGAAGAATCCCATGCACCGCTACAGGCTGGGGACTGACTGGCTAAGTGGCAGTTCTGCAGAAAAGGACCTGGGGATTACAGTGGACAAGAAGCTGGATATGAGTCAGCAGTGTGCCCTTGTTGCCAAGAAGGCTAACGACATATTGGGCTGCATTAGTCGGAGCATTGCCAGCAGATCAAGGGAAGTGATTATTCCCCTCTATTTAGCACTGTAAGGCCACATTTGGAGTATTGCATCCAGTTTTGGGCCCCCCACTACAGAAAGGATGTGGACAAATTGGAGAGAGTCCAGCGGAGGGCAACAAAAATTATTAGCAAAAAGAAAAGGAGTACTTGTGGCACCTTAGAGACTAACCAATTTATTTGAGCATGAGCTTTCGTGAGCTACAGCTCACTTCATCAGATGCATACTGTGGAAACTGCAGCAGACTTTATATATACACAGAGAATATGAAACAATACCTCCTCCCACCCCACTGTCCTGCTGGTAATAGCTTATCTAAAGTAATCTTCAGGTTAGGCCATTTCCAGCACAAATCCAGGTTTTCTCACCCTCCACCCCCCCACACAAATTCACTCTCCTGCTGGTGATAGCCCATCCAAAGTGACAACTCTTTACACAATGTGCATGATAATGAAGTTAGGCCGTTTCCTGCACAAATCCAGGTTCTCTCACTCCCTCACCCCCCTCCAAAAATCCACCCCCATACACACACAAACTCACTCTCCTGCTGGTAATAGCTCGTCCAAACTGACCACTCTCCAAGTTTAAATCCAAGTTAAACCAGAACATCGGGGGGGGGGGGGTAGGAAAAAACAAGAGGAAATAGGCTAATTTCCATCCCACCACCAACCTCAGCCTGGTCCAGTCCACACAAGAGATCCACTTCCTGGACACTACAGTGCTAATAAACAATGGTCACATAAACACCACCCTATACCGGAAACCTACTGACCGCTATTCCTACCTGCATGCCTCCAGCTTTCACCCTGACCACACCACACGATCCATCGTCTACAGCCAAGCTCTGCAATACAACCGCATTTGCTCCAACCCCTCAGACAGAGACAAACACCTACAAGATCTCTGTCAAGCTTTCTTACAACTACAATACCCACCTGCGGAAGTAAAGAAACAGATTGATAGAGCCAGAAGAGTTCCCAGAAGTTACCTACTACAGGACAGGCCTAACAAAGAAAATAACAGAACACCACTAGCCGTCACCTTCAGCCCCCAACTAAAACCCCTCCAACGCATTATTAAGGATCTACAACCTATCCTAAAGGATGACCCAACACTCTCACAAATCTTGGGAGACAGGCCAGTCCTTGCCTACAGACAGCCCCGCAACCTGAAGCAAATACTCACCAACAACCACATACCACACAACAGAACCACTAACCCAGGAACTTATCCTTGCAACAAAGCCCGTTGCCAATTGTGCCCACATATCTATTCAGGGGACACCATCACAGGGCCTAATAACATCAGCCACACTATCAGAGGCTCGTTCACCTGCACATCCACCAATGTGATTTATGCCATCATGTGCCAGCAATGCCCCTCTGCCATGTACATTGGTCAAACTGGACAGTCTCTACGTAAAAGAATAAATGGACACAAATCAGATGTCAAGAATTATAACATTCATAAACCAGTCGGAGAACACTTCAATCTCTCTGGTCACGCAATCACAGACATGAAGGTCGCTATCTTAAAACAAAAAAACTTCAAATCCAGACTCCAGCGAGAAACTGCTGAATTGGAATTCATTTGCAAATTGGATACTATTAATTTAGGCTTAAATAGAGACTGGGAGTGGCTAAGTCATTATGCAAGGTAGCCTATTTCCTCTTGTTTTTTCCTACCCCCCCCCCCCCCGATGTTCTGGTTTAACTTGGATTTAAACTTGGAGAGTGGTCAGTTTGGACGAGCTATTACCAGCAGGAGAGTGAGTTTGTGTGTGTATGGGGGTGGGTTTTTGGAGGGGGGTGAGGGAGTGAGAGAACCTGGATTTGTGCAGGAAACGGCCTAACTTCATTATCATGCACATTGTGTAAAGAGTTGTCACTTTGGATGGGCTATCACCAGCAGGAGAGTGAATTTGTGTGGGGGGGTGGAGGGTGAGAAAACCTGGATTTGTGCTGGAAATGGCCTAACCTGAAGATTACTTTAGATAAGCTATTACCAGCAGGACAGTGGGGTGGGAGGAGGTATTGTTTCATATTCTCTGTGTATATATAAAGTCTGCTGCAGTTTCCACGGTATGCATCTGATGAAGTGAGCTGTAGCTCACGAAAGCTTATGCTCAAATAAATTGGTTAGTCTCTAAGGTGCCACAAGTACTCCTTTTCTTTTTGCGAATACAGACTAACACGGCTGTTACTCTGAAACCAAAAATTATTAGGGGGCTGGGGCACATGACTTATGAGGAGAGGCTGAGAGAAGAATGAGGGGGGATTTGATAGCTGCCTTCAACTATGTGAAGGGGGATTCCAAAGAGGATGGCGCTAGGTTGTTTTCAGTGGTGGCAGGTGACAGCGGTCTTGGTTGGATATCAGGAAAAACTATTTCACTTGGAGGGTGGTGAAGCACTGGAATGGGTTACCTAGGGAAGTGGTGGAATCTCCATCCTTAGAGGTTTTTAAGGCCTGGCTTGACAAAGCCCTGGCTGGGATGCTTTAGTTGGGGTTGGTCCTGCTTTGAGCAGGGGGATGGACTAGATGACCTCCTGAGGTCTCTTCCAATCCTAATCTTCTATGATTCTAGGTGCAAACACACACACACAAGCGATTTAATAAGTACAGTGGCTCTATGCTGATGTAAATTAAGTTGACATAATTTTGTAGTGTAGACGTGGCCTTAGTGTGGGCTAGTTTAAAGCAGTCCTATGACCTGGAGAATTTTGCTTATTTATATAACACTTAAAAGATATGTATGCCTGGGCAAATGTTATGGAAAGATAAAGTTATAGCTGACTTGTAGGATTAGCAGAGTCCTACATCTGGTGGCTATGTTCACTGGGCTAACTGCTGTATTGATTTACACCTTGTCCAACCCCACAGAAACAATTGACGTCCCAATGGATTTGTACAGGTATAACTGCTGATTTTTGCCTACTTTGGGGGCGGGGGGGAGGGGAGGGGCATACTCACTTAAGACTGAAACCTAGACCTTAAGGATTTGTAGACAATTTATCTATCAGGGTCTTTGCCAATGGCAAAACTACCATTCACTTTAATGGGAGCAGGAATTCTATGACTCAGAAAGGATCTTTCCTCTGTACTAAGCTTGTCTCTGCCGGAAGGCACTCTTTGCATGTTACAGAGTATGTTATATCATGCATACCTCCCTCTTTTTTAATTGCTTTAGAGTTATTTCACAATGTGATTTAGGGTTTTTTACCAGAGTCTAATAGAGAGCAAATCTTACAAATTCTGACTCCTGTGAGTAACCCCTACTGATGCAAGTCAACGGAACTAACAAAGGTCCTGTTATTGCAAAACATGCATGTGAGTAGTCCCCTCTCAAGTGTGCAAAGCTAAGCATATTCAGAAAATTTTGCCAAATTGGAGCCCAAATTAATAAGTGTTTACAGGACTGGGTTGTGTGATTGTACAGTCCACAGAGAATAAACACCAAGAAGTTGTAAGTGGCAATCTGTAATGAAAGGTTAAAATAAGACTGATAAGTGCTGAAAATCACATTGTTTGCATTGTCCCATAGGTGTAAATGAATGGCAGAGCCACAGGCATAGTGGCCACATGCTTGTTCAGACTCCATAATGGCATTCAGCGATGCAGTAGATCTAATGCGGAAGTTGTGTACATTGGAGCCATGTATAGGGATAGATTATAGATCTTTTCCATAGTACCATTTCTGAGCCAAATTCTACTGAATTTACTCACCAGTGTGATCCCATTGACTTCAACAGCATGGGGAAAGTGAATGCATTTGGCCCTTTGTTGTTGTCACTTATTTGTTTTGCAGTAGCGCCTAGGAAGCCCTAGCCATAGACCAGGACCTAAGTTCCCTCTAAGCTGTGCAGCAGCCTATTAAGTGCCATGTAGGCACTCAGGGCTGCGGTGGGGAGAGATTCCTCTCCCCCAGCCCAGCCACGGCCCCAATCCACCCCACCCTCCCCCGGCCCCAATCCAGCCTGGCCCGGATCTACCGCAGCCATGGGAGAAGTGCCTCTCCCCTGATCCTAACCCAGCCCCGGCCTGGACTTCCTGCGGCCGTGGGAAAAGCGCCTATCCTGTGGCCCTAGCCCCGGAGCTGCTGCGGTAGGGAGAGGCGCCCCTCCCCCCCCCCCCCAGCCCAGGTGCTGCTGCTGGGAGAGAGAGCTGGGGGCAGTTCTCTCTCCCCATCACAGCCCCAGGGCAGTCTGCACCCCAAACTCCTCCCCCCACCCTAGACCCTGCACCCCAGCCAGAGTCCTCTCCCCAACCCCAATCCTCTGCCCCAACCCTGAGCCCCTCATCCCTGGCCCAACCCCAGAGCTCTCACCCCACCACACCCCAACACTCTGCCCCAGCCCTAAACCCCTCAATCCCGGTCCCGCCCCAGAGCCCGCACCCCCAGCCAGAGCCATCACCCCCTGCATCCCAGCCCCCTCCCACACTCCAAACCCCTGGGCCCCATGCCCGCCATATGAATTTTGCTATGTGCACCTATATGGAGGTGATGTGTCACACATCACCTCCATATAGGTGCACATACAAAATTCATTCCACACCTGGATGGGAAAAGTTGGAGGGAACACTGATCAGGACCCCACTGTACAAACACAGAACAAAAGGATTGTGTCTGCCTCAAAGATCTGACAATCTGAGTTTAAGACAAGAGACAACCAGTAGTTATAGACAGGTAGGTACAAGGAAACAATAATCTTTTGCTTGGATTACACTGATAGGAACCTCTAACAATCAAAAATTTTCTTTTAAAAGATGAGGCTAAGACAAAGAGTTACACAGAAAATGTTCTCTTTAGTTATTGTAAACACGTAGGGTTGGGGAGGTTGGTTTTTGTTTGGTTTTTTTTTTTTTTTTAAGATTTAGTAATTTTCTTTATCGTAGCCTTGAGATCATAATTGAGTTCTGACAGCCAGCTTCATCTGGCCAAGATAATAAAGGGAATGTTCTTATAATATGAAATATTCCCATCCCTTTGCTGATTCTTGTAGTTCTTCCTTGAAATTAATATTTTGAAAAAATTTCTCTTTTTTGAGAGAGATGGGCAATTAAGAATTTGAAAATCTTGTGATGTAGCTGTCAGCAGGATTTCACACTTTTAGATAAAAAGATTCAGAAATATTTTAAATTAAAGAAAGAAAGAAAAAAAGAAAAAATATTAATTAGGCCTTGATATCATAAACATTTATGGATATGTATTACTTTATGCATGTGTCAAGGGGGCTACTCAGTTAAGCATGTCCCTAAGCATTTGCAGAATTGGAGCCTTAGTGAAGTAATGTTTTAAGTGCAGGATAAAAAATCACTGAGAACATTTACAAGTTTTGGTTCAGAATATTATTCTGGATATTTAAAAAAAAATAAAACAAATCCTGAATCAGCAAAAAGCTTCACTTATTATAGATAACTTATGTGCAGTCCAAGGGGTAGATCTAGGAGCAATGACATGAACTTGAGCAAAGGAAAATTCAGGCTCGATACAGGAAGGCATTTTCAAACAGAATAACCTTATTAGACTGTGGTCCAATATTCCAAGAAACATGGTAGAAGCCTCATCGCCTAGGACATTTAAAACTGGACTGTAGAAAATACTTAAGCATACACCATGGAAACAATTCTGTACCGGCTAGGGGAATTGACTAGCTGAGCTTAGCAGGCTACAGCTCACTTCATCAGCTACTGTAGCTCGCGAAAGCTTATGCTCAAATAAATTTGGTAGTCTCTAAGGTGCCACAAGTACTCCTTTTGTTTTTGCGGATACAGACTGACACGGCTGCCACTCTGAAACCTGAGCTTAGCAGGTATTTTTCCACTTCTTATTGATGAGATCCTGTGAAAATGCTATTGTGGTAGGTGCACTACAAACACAGAACAAAAAGACACTCTCTGCCCCCACGGAGTTTACAACCGAATAAAGGACAAGGGACAACAAATGGATACAGACCAGGGGGCACACGGAGACAATATTGGTGATAGGTAACGGTTTCAGCAGGCCAGCAGCCTAACTCCTCAAGTTTTTATGGGCATACTGGCAAAGCAGAGTTTTGAGTGGGGATTTGAAGTTGGATGATGAGGTTTCTTTGCAGATGTTTCTGGGGCTGCCTCCCGAGCAAAAGAGGCAGCATGGCAGAAAGAACCCAGGTGATTTTTAAAAACTCAAGTTTTCCTCAACTCCAGTTGTTTCATTTGTAATATGATCTGACTACACAGCATAATTAACACATGCAATGATGATGAGCACGTTGTGCATGCTTAGGGCCCAGTTTAGCGATGGTCAGGGAGCGGAAAGCCCTGTTGACTTCAGGGGAAGTTCCCAGCCCAAAGGGTTTGCAGAATGGGGTCCAACGCTGCACTAGGTTGTAGTCGCAGGGACCGCTTGAATACGGGGAAGTGGAGGTGCGCATCTTTGACATCCTCTTTCCCCTCCTCTTTTAATTTCCCTGAAAAATAATAAGCGACACATGTAAAGATCAAGCCCCTCTGATCCCCCCGGGATGTCTCCATGTGCCGCACAGACCCCCAGCGCCCGCTGCCCCCCGCGTGACCCTATCGCTGGGCTCCGTGGGGCACCCGCCTGCCGGGCTGGCTGCGGGGCGGGTCTGGCAGCGGCATCCCCTGCCCGGGGCATGTCACGACAGAGGGAACGGGCGACGCGAGCGCCGGCCCCGGGGTTAGGGAGGCCCCGGCCCGGGGAGCGCCCGGCGCGGCGCGGCAGGAGGCAGCTCCCCGGAGCTGGCTGGCAGCCGGGCAAAGCCTGAGGCGCCGGCAGGGCCAGGGCGCCGCCAGCCGGCTCCAGCCCCGCGGCCCGCTGTGCCCAGGGTCCGGCTGGCCTGGGCCCGCGATCAGCCCCGCGCCGCGCCGCGCCCCGCCCCGGCCCGGCCGGCTGCCTGCCTGGCTGCGGCGCTCGGCGCTGCTGGGCGAGGTCAGGGAAAGTCCATGTGAGGAGCCGCTGGAATCACTTCCTGCCGCCGAGCCGGCCAGCGCCGCTAGGCCCGAGGGAGCCGCCGCGCGTCCATGGGGCAGCGAGCCCCGCAGGTAACCGCCGCCGGCCGGCCCGCCGGGAGCCGGCCCTGCCCCGGGGCCCCCTGCCGCCGACACGCGCCCCGCCCGCGTTCGCTCCCCCGCCCCCCCGAGTCACCCCCCTCGCCCCACTGGGTGTCGCCCCCCCCGAGTCACCCCCCGGGGTTCGCTCCCCCCGACCCCCCGAGTCACCCCCCCTCGCCCCACTGGGTGTCGCCCCCCCGAGTCACCCCCCGGGGTTCGCTCCCCCTGGCCCCCTCGAGTCACCCCCCTCGCCCCACTGGGTGTCGCTCCCTCTAACTCCTCCCAGTCACCCCCCGGGGTTCACTCCCCCTAATCCCCCTGCCCCCCCGGAGTCACCCCCCGGGGTTCGCTCCCCCAGCCCCCCGGAGTCACCCCCCTCGCCCCACTCGGTGTTGCCCCCCCCGAGTCACCCCGCGGGGTTCGCTCCCCCTGCCCCCCCCGAGTCACCCCCCTCGCCCCACTCGGTGTCGCCCCCCCCGAGTCACCTCCCTCACCCCACTGGGTGTCGCTCCCTCTAACCCCCCCAGTCACCCCCGGGGTTCGCTCCCCCTAATCCCCCTGCCCCCCCGAGTCACCCCCCAGGGTTCGCTCCCCCTGCCCCCCCGAGTCACTCCCCTTGCCCCACTGGGTGTCGCCCCCCCCGAGTCACCCCCCGGGGTTCGCTCCCCCTGCCCCCCCCGAGTCGCCCCCTCGCCCCACCGGGTGTTGCTCCCTCTAACCCCCCAATCACCCCCCGGGGTTTGCTCCCCCTGCCCCCCCCGAGTCACCCCCCTTGCCCCACTGGGTGTCGCCCCCCGAGTCACCCCCTGGGGTTTGCTCCCGTACCCTCCCTCGTCTCACCCGCTGTTGTTCCCATGCTTCCCATGGGGCTCGCCCCAACCTCTTCCCCTCATTTCCCTTGCCCCACTGGTGTTCGCCCCCTCCTTCTCCCCCCAAAGTCATCCTCCCCTGGTGCTCGCCCCCTGAGTCATCCCCCTCCCCTTCTCCCCAACCTACCCCCAGTCACCCTGCTTGCCCCACCACTGTTCACTCCATCCTACTCCCACACGGAGTTATCCTCCCCTGGGGCTGTCACCCCCACCCCTAGGGCTAGGGCCACCTCCCCTGAGGCTCTCGCACCCCATCCTGCCCCCCCCCGTGTTTACCTCCCTCCCCTGGGGCTCCCACCCCATCCTACACCCACCCCCACAAGTCACCCCCTCGCCTGGGGTTACCTTCCATCCTCTCCCCTGAAGAATCAACCCCTTTTTTCCTCAAGGGAGACTTGTCCCCTAGCTTATTAGTTGCAGGAACTCCCCACCCCTAATCTACAAACTTGCCCCCGGAGAGTCACCCACACCCCCAAAGGGGGGTGTCATATTCCTACCGCTGCTAAAGGGGGATTCATCCCTCCCCTGCTCACCCTATTCAGCAGACTTGCCTCCTCTATCCTCCCTCTGCATCCCCCCAAGAGGGCAGCCATCCCACACCTATTCCCTGGTCCGTCTCTCTCTAAAGGGACTAACCCCCCGGCCTGGTGCTGTCTTCCTAACCTACATCCCAGAGGGGATTCACCCACCTCCCACAGAGGCTCAGTCCCCACCTACCCTTCTCGTAATCCACAGCAGACTCATCATGAACCCCTCCCCACAGTCATCCAGAGGACTTGCCTCTTCCCCCTCTGATGTTCTCTCCCACCCACAGGGGACTCGCCCCTGCTTGTCTCCCAACATGGGGATCACACCCTCCTCATTCTGCCCCTTCTAACAGGGAACTTGCCCCACCCACCCCTCTCCTGTACCAGAGGATCTCCCTCCACCCCCCCATGCTACCTCCCGGGGGGGAAGAGCTCCCTCCCAAATGGGACTCAACCCCAACATGTTCAGTCCACTCACAGGGGAATTGGCCCCACCGATTGCACCCAAGTGCAGTACTTTAACAGCAGACTAACCCCCTACCTGTCTGCATACAATCACTTCTCCCAGTCACCCCGGGGGAATTAACCACCTTAGAGGTGACTCTGCCTGCTCCTCCAACAGGGACAATAACCCTCCCATTCCCCAAGAAGGGATTCATCCATACCTCTCCCCCCAACATGGTAGCACTTGCCTCGGCCCTCTCACCCTCAGTCCATGGGTCTCAGTCCCAGCCTACTCCCACATATGGCTGTCACCCCTTATTCCTCCTCATCCAATGGAGTCACCTGCCCAGCATACGCCCTTATACACAGCAGAGTCATCCCAATCCTCATTCCAGGGGACTCGTCCCAATTCTCCTGACACCCTATCTTATTGGAGTCCCCCCCATTTCCCCTGATCTCATTGGACTTGCCTCTGTCCTAACCCTAGGAATTTACCCTCCCACAACCTTTACCCAGAGAAAGCATCTCCTGTCATTTCCCACACCCTACCCCTGACAAGCCACTCTCCAATACTATAGCTGAGGCACCCCCACATGCTCCATCCTCTCATTGTTGCTGGGGATTTCTCCCCACCTCCTCTTCCCATCTGATTCACCTATCCTCCCCAGGGAATAAACCCAGTTCTGAATCCCTGTCCTTCCCCCACGTCCTCCCTGGGGAATTCCTCCTGCCCAAGAAACAGCACAGAGACCATTTTTTTTCACCCTGTCCATTGGTAGTGGTTGTTTTTTCCCCCCTCTTCACACCACATTCCTCTTCTCTAGGGGTATTGTCTTCTCCTTCCTTCCGCCCTGCCCTCAAAAGAACTGATAGTCCTTTGGTGCCTTTGATAAAAGGATTGTGTCCAGTTGTACATAGTAATTCATTGTTCTGTACAATGCCTAGCGCTCTGCTAATGTTTAACAAATAGTTACGAGAGGTATTTTAATCCACTCTCTAATATGGGGGAAACATATCGTGGACTTTGTCTCTCAACCTCCCCCAAAAATTCCTTTGAGGTTTTGCGGCTGTTTCCTGCTGTTGGCAGGTCCAGCTTTTAATACAGTTAGTTTATTGAGTCAATAAAATATAAAACAGTCTTCTGCCCCATGTCGCTAATTCAGTGAGCATTCAGTAAACAGGTTTTTCTTTCCCGGTTTTTTTTTAATATGACAAATACAATAGATTTTAGCCCTGATACTGAAGGAACAGGCACAGTAAATATTATAACGAACCCCCTTAACCTTTCATGGAGTCAGAGACACAAACATAAATTGATTGCTTCAAATAACATGATGAGCTGTGCTGTCTTTTTCTTAATTTCAAATTGCAGTTATTTGGGGATCTAGATAAGGAAGTGTTTTGTGTAACAAGGGGTAAAGCATCCATTAGGGTAAGAAGGTGGTATTTATTTTTTTCTTTTCTTTTGTTTGGCTGGGGATAGGGGAAGAAGTTACTGGGAGAGGAGGGGTGCTTTGGGAAGTATTGGAGCTTTCCTAGAAAAGATGCTGATTGTGGTAGAATTTGATTAGGTCCTTTGGTCTTTCCAAGTCCTATTCACCTAGCAAAATGGATTTGAGAAATAGGTTATAATTAGAAACATGTTAATGAAGTGGCTGCAGTGCTTAGTTGATTTTAATTTCTAAGTGTTTGTATAGATGTTTGCACTCTTTCTTGGTATTGGAGGATTATATGGCCTGAAGGAAAGGGATTTTTTTAAAAAAATGAACACCCAAATGACTAGTTTATGAATAATGGTATAACATCATTTTTGCGAAGGATGCTATAATTCAAATGACTGCAGTTGTGGGTTTTCAGAGCAGAAATGCTTTATAATATTCCAGTATTATTTTATGCTATATCACGTGGTCAGCAAGAGGCAGGATGTTAAGCAGCATGTTGATGTATAAATGTGGAAAATATAGTGGTATGGGGGTTTTTTGAAGGGAGATAAGTGCCTTTCCGAATGCTGGTGTGTTATGGTACGTACTGCAGTAGGCAGCATGTTGTAGTTAAAGTACATTTGCTCTGTTCAAGGACTTCTCCGAACATCACCACTGCTATAGGAAAATAAAATGACAGTGGTACATTCTGTACTTCAGTGGTGAGACTCACCCATATGTATTAACAGGAAAAGTATGGGAACACTTAAAATGAAGTCTCCATTACATGCTGCTTCATTAATTTGAATTTTTACTTGTGTGTTTCCTCCTTTCAAAAGGCATTTGTGAGATTGTGGGTAGCTTGATGCACTTCATGCTTGCCAAGTGTTTGTCTTGTGTCCGGAGTAATTGATGAACTGGCACACAGTTTTACCTTTTCAAACTAAAATATTAAACAGTAGTAGAAGTTGAAATCGGTAAGCAAAACTGAATTATTGCTGTCCTCTGTTGCATATTGGCTTCTACAAGTTAAAATTCCAGTGCATGAAGAGTGGGTTTCTGGAATCATGTATCTAATGTGATTGTTTCAAGAATCTAGTCATACTTCATACAAAGTGTTAGGATCCTGATGCTGTGAGATGCTGAGCACCCTCCAGGCCTATTAGATTTCAGTAAGAGCAAACAATGTTCAACACTATCCAGAAGCAATGTTAAAATGTATATATGAATATAGTTAAAATGAAACAAAAATACAAGCCCATTCAGCTGCTGAATATCTACTTTTAAATAGCTTTAAACAGACTAAGGCTAAACCTTTTGCTTGAATATATGTTGTTAGCCAGGCCTGGGACAGACAGCACATATCCTCAAGCTATGAACAATAGAGGTAATAATAGCTCAACCTCTAGTGAGAGGCTCTTATTAGGGATCTTGCCCCTATATTCCTGGGAATAAATGTCATTCCATGGTCCACTGAAGATTTCATGCCATTGTGTAAAAACAACAAATATTCTCACAATCGAGCTTTCATACAGGGTTATGTGAAAAAGGGGTGGTGGAATTGGAATGCCCAAGGGAAAGAATGAATTTGCGGGAGTTGAAATCTTTCTTCTTCGCAAATTTTAGCAACTTTTTAAAGTAATACATTTTCTTAAACGAACTGTGAATTTTTTTCTTTAGTTCAAAAATAGACAAAGGGGCATAGAACAGTATTAAAGGGACATTCAGGTTAATATATAATGTATATTTCAGGTAAACATAATTTTACAAAACAAATTTAATTATCCTAGTTAATAAAACACTATGGATTCTAAAATCTCACTTAATTTTGCACCATTAAGGTTTATGCTTTGAACTTCTCTTAAATTGGACTGTTGCAATAAACAAACAACTGACCCAGTCTATAGGAAGTTTTGTCTTCTGGTTCTCCTGCACTTGCACAATACTACAGTGTTTGTTTTGCAAACACTATAGAGGAGCACTGGAAACCAAACAAAAACATTTCCATTAGAATTTAAAGAAGAAAATGCCAGACATATAGACATTTCTATTAATCGAACCTTTTGAGAAACATTGTTTCTATAAGATTTAAATTTGTGGCATAAATTCACTTCATGGCCGCTCTTTAATGGATTTTGAATTGTGATATATTAGAATACATAGTGTCTGAAATGTAAGATCTTGCTGTGGATAAGAGATGGATGAAAACTTCCAGTAGTAGAGTCCAATTTAAAGTTAGCTTAATAATTTTGTTCATAGAGTTTAAGCTCCGTTGTTCCAGCTTCCCAGAGTTTGATCTTGGAAGAAGCCTTTCTGTGATTGTGTTGCTTATTACTAGGTACA
This sequence comes from Eretmochelys imbricata, assembly GCF_965152235.1. Taxonomy (NCBI): domain Eukaryota; kingdom Metazoa; phylum Chordata; order Testudines; family Cheloniidae; genus Eretmochelys; species Eretmochelys imbricata. The sequence continues at coordinate 21,770,368 of NC_135587.1, forward strand.
CTAATTCTCTCTCTTTTTTTAAGGGTATAGAAGACATGTAAGTTAAAATCATATTTAGCATGTTGACAACATGTGTTTATATATATAAAGATTACTCCTGCAAGTGATGGTGACCACTTCACACTTACATATTTTTCAGGCTATGACAATGCCTTCCTGCAAAATGAAAGCAACTTCACTCCACAATTTAATAATAAACGTGATCTGCCTGGATTTTCCTTACCCTGGGAATCTTTTAGGCCTCGGACAGATTTCAGTTTATATGAAATGGTGCCATTAGCACCAACTTCACATCGGGCTCTAATTCTGTACTCTGTGAGCCTGAAGATGTGAAGAGCACTGTCTTACTGCATTAATTGGCCTTTTCATGTGGACTTTAATCATGGATGTTTAAACTGGTTTGGAGAAGATAAGAATGCTCCTTCCCTCCGAATCTTTGTCCATTTCTAGGCCTGGACTCAAAACAAACCTCTCTGTAAAGTTCAGATTTTAGCACCAGGTTTCAGTTAGGACCAGGCAGCAAAGTGCCGAGAGACAAGATGCTGTTTTGTGGTATTTCCAGTTGGTTTTCGGAGAAGTGCCAGAAATATCACAAGAGAGTTTGTTCAACTCCGTGTTGCACCCCTGAAGAAATATGAGTAGCTTCAGAGAAACTCCCATGCTTGTGTGTGCTTATCCAAATCAGATTGCAGCCCATCACTGTGTGGAATGGAAATATTTATTTTAGACCATTTTCTTATGAAGTATGATTTCCCTGCCAGGTCTCCTGGATGGTTTCTGCTCTGCTGTGTACGTCTGCAGATATGTACTTTATTTGAAAGCTGGCTGTATTGACACAATAGTATTTAAATTGGGACATGGCTCTCTGACACAATAGGCTGGTGTGTTGCTCAGTATTGTGTGGAGCCATTGGATTGCGGATAAACTTAGCAAAGCGATCTTACAAAATGATGATGTGACTTTACCACTGGCTGTCTCCCTACAGTGCTTGTGTTTAAAAATACCCAGGCCTGACAAAATGAGGTTAGAATGGAGATTCAGCTATAATGTTGAATTTTCCCACATTTTGAGTTTAGCAGTAGCTTTCGGTGGGGTGAAAATAGAGGGGTTTTAGTGAGGTAGAAAGGAGTAATTGCTTCAGAGAGCTCTAGCGATGATATAAGTCACAAACCACTTCAAGGCACAGTTAAACATTTCAGATTGATTTGACCAAACTCACGCAGAGGTAGAAGAAAATGGAAAGTTAAAGGCACGTAATTTCTTCTACCCATTTACTGATATCTTTGTTATTTATTGTTTCTTTTGATTATTTAAGCTTTCTGTAACACCTGATGGCCTGGGAAAGTGCTATGCATTGCTGTTGTTCAGTCCCTTAATCTCTGCTAAAAGAACAGGAGGACTCATGGCACCTTAGAGACTAACATATTTATCTGCGCATAAGCTTTCGTGGGCTACAGCTCCCTTCTATAGTGCCAGCAGAGCAACTCCTGTGAATTGCAGCCTTACAGTCACTCAGGGGCCATCTCTTCTGCGTTGCTTAGGGTAGTTCTGTGAAGTCTTAGCAATTCAGTTAGCCTTTGCCCTTTATCAGAGCTTCACTAACTAGGGGGCTTGTCCACACTGGCAATTTACAGCATGGCAACTTTCTGGCTCAGGGGTGTGAAAAAACAAGCAGCAAGTTTCAGCGCTATAAAGCACCGGTGTAGCCAGTGCCCTGGTAGCCGCGCCCCTTGTGGAGGTGGGTTTTTTAGAGTGCTGGGAGAGCTCTCTCCACGCCCTGCGCCGCGACCACACAAGCCATGTTAAAGCGCTGCCGTGTAGACTAGCCCGAGGTTTGATGGAAACACCTGCAGTGTTTTTTTTTCTCAAGCACATTGAGAAATAGGTTAACCATGCTAAAGGGGTGAGGCTCTTTGTTTTCTTTCTACCTGACTTTATTTGCAAAGTGACAGGAATTTTGACAACCTTGTGTCTTTTTTAGCAAATCAAGTGTCATGCCACGTTTGCCTGTGGATGAGATCATTTGCGAAATATGTTTCCCAGCTTGCTTCAGGCATAATTCATTGTCAACTGTAATTGCTCATTTGCTGGGAACTGTGATTTGTTAGCAAGTTTTAAGTTCAACTCGTTTTTATTTAAAAAAAAAAGTTAAGCAAATGTTTGACGGTAGAGATTTTAAAAATATTAAATCGTGCACTGTATTTGTCCATAGCTGCTGTTCTTAACTTGTTAAATGACATGATCTGACAGAGGAGTAAAGAATCATGCCAAGACTTCAGGTGTGAGGTATTGCGCTCGTTTGTCATGTGGTTTCTCTTAAATGGGGACAGAGGTAATAAAATTTCCTACTGCTCAGCCAGATCATGTGACATAAATCAGTTCACAAAGGGAACTCTCTGAGCTTGGGTCTCCCCCTTCCTTATGGAGGGAGACTCTGGGCATGTCTACACATGCAGTGCTGCAGCAGTGAAGACGCTCTGTGCTGACGGGAAAGAACTCTTCCGTCGGCATAGTAAAACCACCGAACAAGTGGCAGTAGCTGTGTTGGTGGGAGAAGCTCTCCCGCCATCATAGGGCTGTCCACACCGGCGCTTATGTCAGTGTAACGTATGTTGCTCACGGGGATGGTTTATTCACACCCCTGAGCAACATAAGTTACGCCTACATAAGCTGTAGTGTAGACATAGCCTCAGCCACCTCTGCGATATCATGCCCTGTCTCTCCCTCCCACATCATTCCAGACTGGGTGGAGGTGTCGTCCCAGAATACAGGGTCTGTGTGAAGGGAAGGGTGGAAACTTGAAGGCCTGATGTGAGGAGTGGAGGAAGGGCTGCTTGGGAAACGGGGTGTGCGTGTGCACATTTTCTCCCCCAGCCCCTCCTAGACTTTAAGGCCAGGAGGAGTCGTCATGATCATATAGTGTGACCTGTACATTGCAGGTCACAGAACCTCACCCACCCACTCCTGTAATAGATCCATAACCTCTGGCTGAGTTACTGAAGTCCTCAAATCTTGATTTAAAGACTTGAAGTTACAAAGAATCCACCATTTACTCTCGTTCAGACCAGCAAGTGACCCATGTCCCACACTTCAGAGGAAGGCGAAAAACCTTAGGGTCTCTGCCAATCTGACCTAGGGGAAAATTCTTTCCTGAATACAAATACTAGACCCTGAGCTCTCCAGTGTCATGGAAATTAGGAAAGATAAAGCAGCCTAGAACTGTTATATTTTCCATGTGGATTACCTACTTGGGGGTTCTAGGGACAGGACGGGCAGAGAGGAGGCGCTGGCAATGTGCCTGCAAAGGAGTTATACTGCTTGGGGTAGGATATGGTAGGGAAGTACTGGACTTCTATGTCAAAGGCCTTGGCTTCCCATATATTTCTGGAGATCTACAGGGGAAACGCCCCCAGTACCACACTGCTGCCTCACATGGTTTTCACCATAGGGGGATATGATTTGGGACAGTGATGGGCTGTCAGTGACTCTGATTCATGGGCAGAAAAAGGTTTTTTGGTACACTTACTAAGACTTAAAATACCTTGCAACCTTATTGAAATACTGTGTAGATAATAGTACTTGGTATGTATTTTGTGCTTTCCATGTTCAGAGTACTGTCCAAATTAAAAATCATTTTCTTAATCCTCTAAATGGTCTAGAAATTTTACTTTTTAGAAACTTGCACTCAAAGTAAATTTTTATGTTTCCCTTCCAAACCAGACAAAAATGTTTCAGATCACTGACACCAGTCCAGGAGTCACAAGCAACCCTATAATAACAAACCAGTTTGCAGGCTCAGTAAATTAGCACACTTTTCAGGAGCAAGAGAGGCTGATTTTAAACTTCCAAGAGATTATTATAAAATCTACATTTAAACAAAAGTAACTTGTTACTTTTTTCTTTTATGTAATGACTTCAAAGTACTTTTAAAAAGTTTCTCTTTGTGTATCTTTTCAAAATCTTGCCAACTTTAAGGGGTGTTTAAAAGCATTAACTGGAAAAGGGGGGAGTTCATGGTAACATTGGGAGTCTGCTGACTTCTGGTTTAGTGGCACAGTTCCCAAATACTGCCAGTTTGCTTTGGAAGTAAGTGCCAGGAGTTAAGGGCATCAGAATGTAGGGGGAGGGGGTGACTCCATCAAAGTGACCATATATAGTCATTGGGATGAGATTAAATACTTTACCTCACAGTGACATCCCAACAGCAATAAAGCCAATATGGGGACCTATTAATCATTTGTAAAAACAGCAAAAAATTCACCTCACTTTGTAGCAACTAATTTGTAGCAATCAGGGCTCTTTGAGGATTCTGTTGGTTTAGAGAGAGGAGCCAGATGATTTCCATCCTTGGGAGCCTGGAGGCAAAAATTCAGCAGCAAACTGAAGAATAGCATGTGCAAAGAATTGTAAGTTAAATATGACCGAGCCTGTGCTCTCTCAGGCTAGTGGGTTTGAACACTTGTATGGAAAGGGGTTGTGTCGCCCAGTGCCAGCAATGATTTCTTTCCATAAACGCTTTAACACCACAATATTCGTTAGAGAGACATGTGACAGCCTAAAGCTACGTAGTTTGTGTGTGGATATGTGTTTCACATGCCAGTTCCCTATGCCACAGGATACTCTAGTTATGTGATGCATTAGAAAAACAGGAGTTAAGCTTGACTATATAACCCCTTGTAGAGGGGTCGTAAAGAACATATTGTAGTGTCAATGTAACAATGCCAAAGTTATGGTGGGACAGCATTTCTCTTGTGAGTTCCTGTCCCTGCAAGGTGCTGAGTCCCTTATTCAAATTATGATATGACAGATACAGTACCACACAGGTGCATTAATAAATCATTGGAATTACAGAAACTTCTGTTTGAAAGACAACAGCTGTGTGCTTGAAAGACTTGGTGTGTTATGTTGGTTTGATAATGCTTAACATCACTTGATTTTAAAAGCTAGACGTAAGTAGGTTTGGCAAGTACTTGGATTAAATACCTCCAAGGGGAAAAAGGTCTATGGAGTGTTGTGTGCCAGCCTGCTGTTTACAAGATGAGGCTAGTCATTTTAGGGAGAGAATAAGCATATATTCTCCTTTCTGTCGCATGCAGAGGTTCGTGGTTCAGTTCCTTGATGGAATGGAATCCTCACAAATAAGGATAATCCTTCATTAGATGTTTGCTTACTTGGAAACCTTTCTGTATTTTACACTGAGCACATCAAGCTTTGCAACCTATATTTATTCCTGTGTAATGAACTTATGCATACCTGTTTTTATTATAGTTGTGGTTGAGATGGCACTTTTCTTGAAAACCTGTATTTTCACAGCTTACACACAATTATAGTTTGTGCTGACATTTCTCCTGCTGATTCTCACCCTAGATGACTTTTGTTCTGGGGGCTGGACATTCAGGTAAAGATGCATCTCTGAAAGTTTTGCACCATTTGTATTGCTCCCATGCAGCTCCACTTGCACTATCAAACATCGGTATAAATACCTGTTCCTGCTCTACGCTACTGTATCATCTAACCTTGGTTGTACAGTGGAGAAAAGACCTAAGTGTGTGTGACTTTTATCTTCACATACTTATATGATCATATACAACAGGGAGAAATACTCAATTTACTGAAAAGCATCATGTAATAGACAATAATAATAATAGAACTCTCAGCCTAAGATGCTGCTCTGTAAATAAATTAAACTGAACATTGCCATGTTTTAACTGTCCCTTTTTTTACCTTAGGTGTACATGTTGTAATACGACATGTTCTGTTGTCTTATAATGAAAGACTTTATTGTATTGTGTCTGTGAAAGGGACAGCCTTAAAGTTGCAACCTTAACTTCATTTTCATGGAAGAGTCAAGAAATTCAATCTCTACTTTAATGCAACATTAACATAGTTTTCAACATCTAATTCATTTCCCATTACAGCACTAAGTTCCTTCTGTTAAATTTTGCATGTTGATTTTTTGTTGTTGTCAGCAGTTTTTTTTATTCTGTGTTTCTTTTCTTTTCTCATATAAAACCATTAGTGTGAAAGAAGATTAAAAAGATATACATTACAATTAAAATGTTAATGAAATCTACATTGTACTACTTTTGAAACCATGTAGACATTAATCTTTGTTGGTCTTGTGTTCGTTAACTTTGGTGATTTTTATTCTATACTGACTCCTGCTGAGAAAGTTGTTCTATAATTTGATTTTTTTTTTTAAAAAAAAAGAGCAAAGCTTTTAAAAAAATAGTTGAGTGTATTACTTTGGCTTTCTATATTGCTCTCCACAGAAGGTAAACAAAGAGAAAACAGCTTCATAGCCAGTTAGGTTACTAAAAAAACATATTTTGTGGGAGGTATTTTCTATTTCTGTCTCTTAACTCTTCCTCAGCTCAGTGTTTTTCATTCTCTCCTTATGAATACGAGCTGTACCCACTACTTTACCAAGTTTGCTTTTAATGAATGGGGCTATTATGACTTCTTCACTAACTTCTGATTAAGAGAGAAAGCTTTGACTTTTGTTTTAATTCAGATTTTTAAAAAAACCCAGAAATAATCATGTTTTGAAATGTAGCAGAGGGAAGGAAAAACCTTGAAAATGTTGTATAGCTTGAGATAATAGGTTAAATTTTGTTTACTAATTACTTGAGTCTGATAGGCATTGCTCACCCACAACTCCTGTTAATCGCAATGGGAGATGCAGATGCCAGGTGCTTCTTGGGCAAGGCCTACGTATCCCACCAGTAAGTGTACAGCTCTTTGGCGGGGGGGGTGGGAGGGGGAGTGGTGTTCAGTGGCTAGAACAGAGGACTTGAAGTCAGAATCCTAGGGTTCTGTTCTTGTCTCTGTTGCTGACTCTCTGACAAGATGTGGATCACTACTCCTGAGAATAGTAATATGGATTATTGTGCAGATTGTTTGTAAATTGTTTTAAGGTCTATGGGGGAAGGTTATAATAGAATGGCAAAGAATTATTTGCAGTAATTACCTCATCTTTTCCTCCAGAATAGTGAGGAGTGTCAGTGTTTCTTGAGGTTTTACAAGAGCCGTGTTAAGTGATTATTAGGGTTTCTGCAGAGTACACGGTATTTGGAATGGAGCCATCTTTTTTCCTGTTCTCCAGAATAGACTAAGGAGTAGGATTGACTAATTTTTAGGCTGCGTAATGAATCGAATCACAGAACTTCTTGACTTACCAGACAGTTCCTAGGAATCTTGCCATGTCCTCATCAGTATAGCAGACTGTACTTGTTCGGTTTAACATTATCAAGCCTCTAGATCATCCAGAACACTCTATTGTTTAGTCCCAAATTTAAACGTATTAAATTCTTTGAAGTTCTTTTGTGAAGTTTTGTTTTATATAATTAAGTCTTGAGTCATCTACACCTGCTACAGGATATTAGAGAAGTAGTAAATACAGATCCTTTGCTAAAGAACTGAACTGTCATTCTCAGCATCATGGCAGAGTATTGAATTGATAGGATGGGTGTGCTGCTTAATGAGGCAACAATGCAGTTCACGAGTGAATAAACTACAGAGTCAAAGGATGAATAGGTCCTGATGAGGGAGCTGGATTATTGTAGAGTAAAATGGAACACTCAGCCCTGTTACCATTTATGCTGCAAGCATGAGTAAAACATTCTAAGACGAAATCTGCAAACCACGGAAGAGGAGAACTCGTTATCCCATCTGCTTCGGGTGAAGCAGGAGAATCTCCTCACTGTTCCTTCAAAAGCTTGTTTTGCTGCAGAAATAAATCTACGTTGAAGACTTTAAGGTTGTGTATGTTACTGTGTAGCCCTCCAAATTAGGTGAGCAGCCATCTTGGATTTGCATGAGGCCTGTGACATCTTCAGGCCTTCTGAAGAAAACTTCAGTGATTTCTTGGAGGAGCGATCACATCTGTCTTGTGTGTTGTAATATAATGACCACGTTGTTGGCATTTAATCCCCAGTGCATTTCGTTTGTTAGGTGTGAGGTACTGGCGAGTTTGGACTCCAGCAAAGAGACCTGATTGCCCAAAACCAGCTCTTCAGATACAACACTTAGACATTTTTTAATCTAAAAAAGGGGGTAGAGAATTCATTCATGTTAATTGGTCTCAAGGGCCAAAGAGAAGACGTGGGGAATTTGTCTAGTAATCTGTAATTTAAGGATTATGGGTATAAAAGAGAATTTGGGATCTTGAGGCTGCTTGTATTTCTTGAGTGTTTGAGACCTTAATGGAATAAGGGAAGTTGTTCACTTCATACCCACTAATAGCAAGGGTGCAAAAAGGGGTAAGGAACAGGTACAGTTATTTGTTACATGTTCTGCATCAACAGTGCAAAATATAATATGAAAAGCAACAGGAATTGCAAGCAGAGTTCTGATACAAGAAATTCTCAGTTTGCATTGTGCCCAGCCTATGTAGCTCAGCTGTTTAATTTTAGGCTTGCCTTTGAGGATGGCCAAAAATGTTTATCAGGATTTGAAATTGGCTTATGCCTGTTGTACCTGCTAAGGTTCTGGGGGGATGGTTGATGGTCAAGGGAATTTATTTCCCTAACTGATTCTGAAGATGATACAGGCAGGCTCTGAGGACGCTTGATTTCAAGAGTATTTGTTGGAATTGTATCATTTTAAATTCTGCAGAATACAGTCTTCATAGTAAATTGAGTCTGAGGTCATTATATCGTACATACAGTTAGAAATATATTTGTCCTGCTTTGCTAATAGTAGTGTGTGATTTTATGTAGGTTAGTCTGAGGTAAGATTTAGCTTTTGATGTCTTTCTGAGTGTGTATTTAGATTTTTACTTTTGACCAGGGAAGGTTGATTCATTTTTAAAGTACTGGTTATGGTTATTAAATCTTAGTCTAACATTATGCATTTAACATGAGAATGTATTAGCTTCCTGTTGGTGTGGGTTGACAGAAATACTTGGTCTATACCCACATCTGAATGGGATGTTATCCTATATATGTGGTTAAAGAGCATCCTTCTAGGACTCTTCTTTTTAGGTTAAGTTCCTAACCTAATGAGGTACATAACCATGGTGCTGGTAAGAAGTGTTGAGGTCTTTCGTGACTGGATAAGATACACCTAACCCTTACAAAGAGGGTTGTGAAGCTATTTGTGGTCAGAGAACATATCTTTTTTTCCTGCACATGTTGTTTGTAGTATGCATTTACACATGAGAGCAGGTTCATTCAGTCGGAGGAAAGTGGTGGTGAGTCATAGAATCATAGCATATCAGGTTGGAAGGGACCTCAGGAGGTCATCTAGTCCAACCCCCTATTCAAAGCAGGACCAATCCCCCACTAAATCTTCCCATCCAGGGCTTTGTCAAGCCTGACCTTAAAAACCTCGAAGGAAGGAGATTCCACCACCTCCCTAGGTAACCCATTCCAGTGCTTCACCACCCTACTAGTGAAAAAGTTTTTCCTAATATCCAACCTAAACCTCCCCCACTGCAACTTGAGACCATTACTCCTTGTTCTGTCATCTGGTACCACTGAGAACAGTCTAGATCCATCCTCTTTGGAACCCCCTTTCAGGTAGCTGAAAAGCAGCTGTCAAATCCCCCCTCATTCTTCTCTTCTGCAGACTAAATAGTCCCAGTTCCCTCAGCCTCTCCACATAAGTCATGTGCTCCAGCGCCTTAATCATTTTTGTTGCCCTCCGCTAAACTCTTTCCAGTTTTTCCACATCCTTCTTGTAACGTGGGCCCCAAATCTGGACACAGTACTCCAGATGAGGCCTCACCAATGCCGAATAGAGGGGAATAATCACGTCCCTCGATCTGCTGGCAGTGCTCTCACTTATACAGCCCAAAATGTCATTAGCCTTCTTGGCAACAAGGGCACACTGTTGACTCATATCCAGCTTCTCATCCACTGTAACCCCTAGGTCCTTTTCTGCAGAACTGCTGCCTAGCCACTTGGTCCCTAGTCTGTAGCAGTGCTTGGGATTCTTCCGTCCTAAGTGCAGGACTCTGCACTTGTCCTTGCTGAACCTCATCAGATTTCTTTTGGCCCAGCCCTCTAATTTGTCTAGGTCCCTTTGTATCCTGTCCCTACCCTCCAGCATATCTACCTTTCCTCCCAGTTTAGTGTCATCTGCAAACTTGCTGAGGGTGCAATCCACACCATCCTCCAGATCATTAATGAAGATATTGAACAAAACCGGCCCCAGCACCAACCCTTGGGGCACTCCGCTTGATACCGGCTGCCAACTAGACATGGAGCCATTGATCACTACACGCTGAGCCCGATGACCTAGCCAGCTTTCTATCCACCTTATAGTCCATACATCCAGCCCATACTTCTTTAACTTGCTGGCAAGAATACTGTGGGAGATGGTATGAAAAGTTTTGCTAGAGTCAAGGAATAACACATCCACTGCTTTCCCCTCATCCACAGAGCCAGTTATCTCATCATAGAAGGCAATCAGGTTAGTCAAGCGTGACTTGCCCTTGGTGAATCCATGCTGACAGTTCCTGATCACTTTCCTCTTCTCTAAGTTGTGAAGTTTTAATTTCTTGTACTCTGGAAATGGTTTCATGATCAATTATTTGGTGTTTAGTCACATTGTCCACATTTACTAAAATGGTTTATTACACATGAAGAAATCTAAGGGACAGTGGTGAGATAAAACAACCTGGTTGATAGCAAGCAACATAGGTCTAGATTCTGCCTCACTTATTCAGGTTGAAGAGTAGACTGATTTAGAAGCAGTCCCATTTAGATCAGTGGTAAGGTACTACTCAACATGAGCAGGGATGGAAGGATCTGGGCCTTAGTTGATATGGCCTTGTATTAGAACTTAAGTTCTTGATCTTCCATTAATTTATACAGTATGTCAGAAGCTCTTGTGAAATCTAATGTGCAGTAGCATCAACACAGGAAAAAGCTCTGCCTTCTGTGAAGCCAGACTGTTGCAGTATAATTTGTTTTGTAAGATTTTGAAAGCCAGTGTTGCAATGTGTAACAGTAGAATAGTGGGAAGATGGTCAGGTGGTTCTTAGGGCTTCAACAGACAGATTTCATGTCTGTGTGTTTTTGCAACACCTTTCTATAAAGGGAAACATAATTTAAAATATGATTACTTAGTGTTGTAACAGTCTTCTCAAACGTTTTTGCATTTTGCAGCGATCATTATCAGAGGCTGATATTAACTTGCAAAGAATATTATGCAAATCATTCTCCTGTTCTTCTAAAAAGAAATTTCCTTCATAATGCAAAGCGTGACACAAAAAATGTGCACAAGCTTTTGGCAAAATTACATTTAGAAGATGTAGCAGGTTTTCTGCTTACCAGCACAATCCATTTGTGCCTTTCTGCTGGATTTCTTCAACCCCAGATGATAAAGTATGAATTTTAAAATAGCGGGGGTTGGGATATTGCACCTCTTGGAGCTGATAATGGACAGGAAGTTTTTCCAGGCGGTTTTTCTGAATCCAGCCCAAGTTGGTTCTGACCCAAAGTTGTTAGTTATCATTTAATGCAGTGGTGGGTAGCCCGCGGGCTGCATGCTGCCCACCAGGGTAATCTGCTGGTGGGCCGCGAGGCAGTTTGTTTACATTGACATCTGCAGGTACGGCCGCGGGCAGCTCCCAGTGCGGTTCACCGTTCCCGGCCAATGGGAGCTGCAGGAAGCGGCATTGGTCTCATTGAAGTCATTGGGAGTTTTTCTGTTGATTTCAGTGGATCAGGTTTTCACACCTTATATTTTACTATAAATTAGCATTGTTCAGAGTTACTCCCTTTCATGGTACATGAACAAGAGTCTTTACTAAAATGAAAGCAGAGTATCATTTTAGGAACCAGACACAGAGTTTGCCTGAACAATAAATTAATGGCTGATTAAAACAGATTCTTTTTAACAAACACTATATAAACCACAGGTTTCAGAGTAGCAGCCGTGTTAGTCTGTATTTGCGAAAAGAAAAGGAGGACTTGTGGCACCTTAGAGACTAACCAATTTATTTGAGCATAAGCTTTCATGAGCTACGGCTCACTTCATCGGATGCATAAAGTGGAAAATACAGTGAGGAGATTTATGTACACACAGACCATGAAAAAATGGGTGTTTATCATACACATTGTAAGGAGAGTGATCACTTAAAATGAGCTATTACCAGCAGGAGAGTGGGGAAAGGGAGAGAAAACCTTTTGAAGTGATAATCAAGGTGGGCCATTTCCAGGAGTTAACAAGAACATCTGAGGAACAGTGGACCACTTAAATAACTAAAATCTCTATAGGCTTACGAATTACAGTGGAGACTGAGAAGATATTTTCACTGTAAGACCCAGTTTCTCAGGCACTTAAAACTATTTTGAAAAACTGTAGCGTTTGGATTGAAATTTCAAAGGCTATTTCTCAGCACATAAGTGACCGAGAAAGATCAGTAAAATTCTGATTGGCCATTGAATTACCACATCATTAAAAAAGGAGTGTTTTTTCACCTGCCAAGAAACTTTTCACACTATTTTTGTGCATATGGCTAGATAACTTGATGTTTTAAAATCAAACTAACTTAAATAAATAGCCCAGAAATGATATCATCAAGCAATTTCAGCTGAATGTTTAGACATTGACAGGAGCTAGCTCTAGCTGCAGAGTTTTTCTTGTTGTTAATGGATGAATACTAAACCTGGTTTATTTTCTGCTTTACTATACAAAGAAATAGGCAGATACATCTGTGTTTGTATGTTTAAAAGAAACTCTTATTGCGAGAGCATCTGGATTGACTGAGGGACATTCTGTATGAACCACAGAGTTTGGCTGGTTATGTGCACTTATGCCTTTTGCCAACATGGAATACATATTTTGGTAGCACAGAAGAGAACTTTAGTACCCTAAAAGTGGCCCCAGGGTGTGGATGTGATGTGCTAATTACACTAGTGAGTGATTACAACAATTGGCTCTGCCTCATGCTTCCTATGGCCTGCCTTGGGCACCTCATGATAACAAATGCACCCCTTGTAATGCATCACTGATTGAACAGTTAGATATACAGTGGGACCTCCATAATTAATTACTGTGAAGGGAATAAATCCAGTTTTAAAAAAACTTTGTGTGGCAGAATGAATTAAGGTAGTGAGGTGTTTTAACCTAAATACGGTGGCAGAGACGAATTTTTTATCTTCTGGGTCTGTGTGCTGCATAAATGTTTCCTTTTATAGACTTTAAAGGAACACTGTTAAGCATATTTTAAGAGTTGAACTTTAATTCTCTCGTGGCACGCTCGTTGAAATGTTACATATACATTCCATTTTCAATGTGACAAACTGTAAATCTCCCCTCTTTCTCTGCTTCCAGTCACACTTTCGACTCTGCATTCGTTTACTTCTGTAACACTGATAAGCAATCCTGGATATGACTGGCAGCCATACCATCAACTGCTTTTACCTTTTCAGATCATAGCTTAAGTGAGGTTTAGATGGAAGGCCTCCAAGGAAGTTCTGCAGCAGGTGCTAGAGGAAGTGGTGTTCATGATTCTTTAGGTGGTGCGCTTTCCTCTGAATCAGTACTGAACCAGTGCCGCATCACTGTGCAAGGATGTGCGGTGTGGTTGGAATTGCTGTCTTCTCAGCTAATACATACAAACTGAGGACCTGACCGTTACCTATCCCTTTGCATTTAGTTCCTGGCTAACTTCTCACTTAGGCAGATGATTTCTGCCTTCCTAAATTTCCTGTGCATTTTCAGTTGGATACAAAAGTCCCCTTTACTTTTCATAAGCTGTTGCTGTACTTGTGCAATGTGGCATTAAACAGCTGCTTGTGCTGCACCCCAGAGGTAGTTACATTTCAGTGCTGGGTACTTTGAGCCCGGCGTGTCCTTCAAAGTTTGTTCCTTCTAACTGTGCTGAAGCACCAGATCACAAAATGCCGTTCCTGCAGACAGTAGCTGTTTTTCTAATTTTCAAATGACAGTCATTTAAAATAAAAGTTATTCAGAATATTAGATTATAACAGATTCTGACGTTCAGTGTTGACCTAAAATACTGAACTTTTTTCACTTTTAGGGCAATCTGAAAATGTGCCAAGGCCCTTGACCTGTATGAGGAAAAAGTGACTGCTCAGTTGATATGCTTAGTGAGACATCACATTCTTTTAGTCTAAATAATGTAATCATATTATCAAACATGGGAAGTGGGAGAAGCAAAACACTCACCCAACCATCCTTGGTAGCCAAGGAAGATGTTTCAAAATTCTTTAAAAATACAGGTGGTATTTCCTAGATTCCAAATTACAGTTTTTATAGGTGAGGCAAATATCTATACCAAAGTCTGCAGCATATAGAAATAAAGTTTAACTTACACTATTTCTGAGAAGGGCACTTGCAGTGTTAATCATCAAACTCTCTCCCTTTGTTGTTCCCTATTTATGCTCCCCCATTACGCAGTTTGCCAACACACAGGCTAATAATAAGCTTAGTAGCCACACGTACTTTGTTGCAGGGAAAATCGTTCCACACCTGAGAAAACACGCTTCCAAGGATGGGTTGTTACCATGCATCCGCGAAGGCCCGGTGATCCATAACAAAATATTTTGTTTGTGGATGCAAGGTGCTTCAATGGTAAATATCTCAACTTGACCCACAACAAAACTGAAGTGTAGACAAGCCCTTGGCTACTATACTGTTGATTATAAATCCCTACCACACCTGCATTACAACTGTACATTTTAGATGCAGTGCTATCTAGCATACATCTGAAAAACTGAGGTTACAATGAGAATTTTTTTTTTCCTTTTGTGCAGGGAGGCAGGAAAAGTTTTTCCTGACTAACAGAGTCCGAATCTCAATTGTTTATGCAAATTCTGAGCAAGATAAATAATTATTCCAGAGCAGTTTAATTTGTGAGTATGTGAAATAAAAGGTGTCTTGGAAATGAGTTATAATAATGTTTGGCACAGGGTTATTATATAATGAATTACAGCATGATGCTTCTAGAAGAATGTAGTTACTTTAGTAATTTTGGAATACTTTTTTCCCTGCCTTTTGGAGTCCTCCTTTCTGGTCAGATAAATCAAGAAAAATATATATATTTCACCGTTGAGGTCAATGTGTTATTTGTAGTTGTCGAAAATTGCAGTTAAATTAACAGGACGACTACTGTAGGTTCCATGTGAGATGATGATATGAGGGTTCCACAATCCACTATGAATAATGGTGACATGGAAAAATAGGTCTTTGCCCGGATTCAGTGAAATTCTACTGTGGTGGCCCACCCTGTGAGCTGTGTCTGCTCTGTTGTCTTCTCAGTTCTCCAACTGATCTTCGAATGGGAGCCACACATACTACTCCCTTGCGCTGTATCGATGGACAGTATATTGCACTTTGTTTCTAAACAGCATAGAAAAGTAGCTAGGAATTCATAAATCTTTACTTAAGAAACTAATCTCCAAATGGACTATTAAAGTTCAGCCCAAAGAAGGTATTAAAACCTTGAAGACTTGCCTATGACTTATAGAAAATAAAGTTTCAAGAAAAAAATGATCTCATATCTGGCATGATGGGGATATTTTGTTTAGTATAAAATGTCTTCATTTCTTTTGCAAAGAATTAGATGAAACCCTTGGTTGTGGGTTTTTTAATATTTATTCTTGAAGTTATTCTTGAAGCATTAGAAAATAATTGAGTAAAATAAAATCCACAAGGTTTAAAATTACCTCTAGCTTAATGTTTTATTTAAAAGATTTTTCTAACTGACATTGTGTTTAATGAATTAGGTCACACAGCTCTGAAGAGTGTTGTTTTTTTCCTTCTCTTTACATTTAAATTTGGGATTGCTTTCCTCAGCCTTCGAAATTCAGACGTTGCTCTTGTGAACCATTGTACAACATTACCGTCTCCATTTGCTTTGTCACTCCTTGTCTCCTGAGCTCGGAGAATCTCACTCTAATTATTCTAAATCACACTAGTGCAAATGAATATCCATGTTTGGAGGTTTGAGACTGTGTTGTCATGGCAATCGCTGTAAGGTCATGAGAAACTCATTGATATTGTTCACTGCCTCTCCCAGGAGACTTCTGATACACTTGCAAAACTATGAATTTTGGTGTTTTGTGCATCTACTTTTCAAGTAGTTTTGAGATAATTCTGCTCAAATGATTCTTTGATGAATAACATGCTTATGTCTTGAAATAATTTGTGTCAAAACCAGTTCTAGTGTCTGGGAATGCGCTTACAGCAGTGTTCCCAAAACAATTGCCATATTTCAACAATCGGGTGCCCAGTTATGTCTACTCAAGATTATACAAATTGTGCTCTTTACTACTTGGTAACTGAAAGGTTTACAAGATCAGGTGAAATTAAATTTTTGGCTGGTTATCGTATGTCATGTGCTGACTTGTGATCTTTCTTTGAAAAGTAGAACTGGCCAGAGGTTGATACAAGTAAATGTTTTAGACTTCGTATATTAGGTGACCTTTTGAAAGAATACACTGTGCTTTGTTCTGGTTGGGAGAGGCCTGGTTTAGGCACTTCCTTTTTTTAATGCAACTTTTTAAATGACCCCAACCTATATCACTTTTTCATCAACTGCTTTTTGCCCAGTTTAAAAGAGCTTTAAAGGCGCTCCATGGACAGTAAGCTTTAAAATGACCTTTTTAAAAAAATTAGGTAGATAATGGCTGTGGGAGTTTGTAATGGACCAGAGGTCCAATCCTGAATGTACTATGATTATCAGACCACTATTGTTTTTAAATTACTTATAATTAAGCTGCTGGCAAATGCAAGGAAGCCAAAGGCTAAAACTCCATGAGTTCTCACCCCTGGCCCGAGGTTTACAATATTCCTAGATACCATTTGCAAGTTCCTAAATTCCCAAACACAATAAGGTGAATTAAGGTTAAAGTTTCAGCCTTGAATCCCCATTTCCTGACTTCTGTGCCTTTAAGACACCTTCAAAGTTAGAGTGTGTAAGAAATGACACTGTTGAGTAATGTAGCCATCATAGACTAATGCAAACAAGATTTTAGACAACATTAAATACATTTTATTATACTGGACTCTAATCATGCAGATGCTTCCTACAGTTTTAACATGATGCCTCAGTGTAATAGTGGAGTTATTTAAACTTTTTAAATTGTAAACTCTCAAAGTACAGAAATAAGTGGCAAGAAAATTAAAAAATCCCTCACAGTCTGTGATTGGAGATATTCCTTCTCGTTGAAATCGGAGGATGGTGAAGCCACAAAACGTTTGATATTGAATGGTGTTCCAATAATAGAGCTAAAAGAGAAGAAAAATAGATGGAAGCAAAGAACAAGCAGGAGTGCGGAACCAGGGTAAAAAGGAGGTTCTGGAGAAGTGTGTACCAGTCTCCAAATCTGGGTGGACTTTTAGTAGGAAAGGCTAGAGTTCAAAATTTCCCCCATTTCAAAATGTATTTTAAAATAAATTAAAAAAAAAAAAATTGCTTGAGTCCAAAAAGGTATTCAAAACAGTTTTACATTTTTATATACTACACTAGTTATAAATCTTATGCAAACTTTTCCATAAGATTTTGAAATGCTAAGAGCAGCAATGACTTTCAAATGTCTTTATAGTTATAAGACTGGAAGAAGATACCACTTTAAACGTACAAAATGAATCACAGCAGGTTCTTACACTGCGAGAGCTTGGTGAACGGCTCGTGAAGAAGAATGAGGATGCTGAAGAGGACATAGTTCTAGTGGTGCAGCTTGCCGGCTGTGTCTGCAGCTCAGTGGGGAAGAGTACCAGGATCCGAAGCTAGCAGCACCACTTCAGCGTTTATTCTATCAAGCTTGGAAGAGTGGAGGAAAGGTCAAGTTGAAAACTAAGCTTCCTTTCTCAACTGAACTTTTGACCTAAAAGGCTCTCTAATTTACTGCTGACCTTTGATACTGATACTAGACACAAACTCTGTGTTTAAAGGAGACTATGTCTGAAATAGCGCAGGTGGGAGTTCTAATGGCTGAAAGATGACTTCCCAAAGAGGAGGGTTCTTCGTCCTGGAATATGATTTAGTTTCTCCCTTCTGATGGCTGCCTCCTCCCGCTCTTTGTTTTTGTGGGAGGTTTTTTAAATTGTAGATCGAAGTCCTCCTCCAAACCTTGGGAATAAGCTGCCTCTGACGTTGTTTTCCAGTGCAAAAAATTACTTTTATGCAGGCAGCTGATTCAGAACTGCAGAATCTATTGGGATGACAGTAGCTCACGAAAGCTTATGCTCAAATAAATTTCAGAGTAACAGCCGTGTTAGTCTGTATTCGCAAAAAGAAAAGGAGTACTTGTGGCACCTTAGAAACTAACCAATTTATTTGAGCATAAGCTTTCGTGAGCTACAGCTCACTTATGCTCAAATAAATTGGTTAGTCTCTAAGGTGCCACAAGTACTCCTTTTCTTTTAGCCTAATCCTACTTTACTGAAGAATTAGTTAACTGACCATGTTCCACATAGGAGCCTATCTGAGTCAGGACCTCTGGAAAGTGTGAGATCAGTCCCCCAGTTTGAGCCCTCCATGTGTCCATTTATACTTCCATGTCTTCAACAGTGCAGCATAGGCTCTTGAGGAGAGCTCCTAGCTGGAATGAATTCTGCGTCATAAACTTTATCCCCTTCTCCATTTGATCTTATTCCCCTTCTCATAGTGAAATACTTTTATTTTTAAAGGCAGAGAATTGAGTTGCTATATTGTATAAGGAGATCATTGTTTCTTTGTAGGTAAGAGGAATAATGGAGCCCTTGATCCTGGAAAAACCATTAATTGCATCTTCTGTAATGTCTGCATTTCTTTGTAAACCTCAAATTATTCCTTGCATTGTCTTTTGCTGATCCTTTGATTGACTAATATGTTCCTTTCTGCTTTAGTGAAAATAACATGTGAGTAAGCAGAGTGCCCAAATTTCTGAGCTATGTCTTGTGTTGATTTCCTAATTTCCTGAGTTGAGTGCAAGGTTCTTGGGGTTTTCAGTCCTGTGCCAGAAAGACTATTTGCTCATACAAAGTTCTTCATTGTAATGGGAAAAATTCAGTTTGATTACTTTCATGTCAGCATGCATGTCTAATGGATTAGAAGTTATTGCAGCCATAAAATATACAGTATCATTTCTCTCTCTCTCTCTCTCTCTGAAATTTGACAGGATTAATATAGTCAGCATGAAATCTTAGTCATAAAGTTGACCATAAGTGATAGTAAAATTAGCTGCTGAAATCCTCTGCTTATGGAAAGCATCTTCTGTTTTTCCTTCTGGGAAAAAATATCAAGGGAATGGCATGAGAATTAGAATGGTAGTTTTCTGCATTTCAAACTCTAATACAAATATGTCTGTTTCATCTCCCTCTAGAAATTAGAAAGATAGCAAATGCTTTTAAGCTCTGTGAATAGAATAGCCTGGAGTACAATGGGTTTCTACAATAGTTAGGATTGAGTATCCAATGAAATGAACAGTGGTGATGGTGATGGTCTAATTTCATTTTCATTGGCAGGCTGGAGTCTGTAATGTCAAGAGCAGTGATACTGTTAAGATCTTGATTCCCTCCTTTCCTCTTCCTCCCTCCACCTCCCTCCCCCCAGTTTAAATCATTCTAATGCTTCTCTGTAACAGCATAAGATAGGTTGTCAGGCTAAATTAGAATGTATAAAAACATCTCCTCCTCCTTCAAAGGCAAACAGAATTTGGTGTTAGCAAATGGGAGTCTACTGGCTGGAGCTCTGAAAGAATTCAGTGTACAGTAGCAAGGATATTTTGCTGCATGGAGATCCTCTCCTGGAGTGAATGATGCTCCAATTTACCTCCTGGCATGCTGGTTCTTCTTTATCAAAAGCAGTGTCTTTCCAAGCACCAGAGGTTGAAAGGAGTTAAGGTCCAAGTGAGTTGAGCTGTGAAAAAACCCCTTTCGAAAGGTAACTTAATTGCCATTTTCATGGTGGTTTGGAGAAGTGTTGTTCTCCCTACTGTAAAGGGCAGCCTTCTGCTTTTGATTCAGTAGCTTGTTCTACCATTCTCTTCCACCTTTTCGGGATACATAATGATCAGATTTATTAGGCATGAAGATGCAGCAGAAAATTGGAGTAGAAAACAGCATTCCTCCTAGCTGAGATGCGGAAATTCTCTGAAGTTGAATTTCCTTCTGAGTGGGTGCACTGCACTTACAAAAAGGTTACAGTGCCATGCTAAGTAGCTGGCCTTACAAGCCAGTCCAGCTTCCTTTTGGTCCCCCTTCCATCAGACTCCATCAGAATTGTTCTGGGAAGCTAAGGTACGTTGCCCAGTTTGACCAGTTCTGAATCTGATTATACAAAGAGATGTAATCTTTTATCAGCTCAACTTTAAAACTCCTCACCAATGTTTTTGTTTAATAGTTTCTTGTGTAATACAGAACACTGTATATCAATTGTAACTAGTTTTTCCTCCTCAAAGGTCTATTTCCGTAAATAATATAACGGTTCTTGGAAACCAGTAAGAAGCTAGGGGGCTTTAACATCTCTGTTATAAATCATAAAGTTAAAAGCAGGGAAGAGAGAGACTCTAGGTGACCTAGTAACTACTATGTCCCCCTGCCCTGTAGTAAATTTTCCAACGCTTTGTCCTGTCTGTTAGATGCTGTAGTTGCATCAGTGATTATCAGGAAATGCTTAAAAGGACCCATAGCAATGTTATGAGGCTACACATTTAATCTACTAATGGCTCCATCCTGCAGTTCTCACACACAGAACACTAACTGAGCACATTATGGATTAACTTCTCTACATGTTTCTTTAAGGAAAATAGAACACTCAACCAGCTTGTAGGCAATGCAAATCTCTTTAAAAATGCAATTCTTGTAAGTAGTAGAATTTTGAAATGTTGTTTAAAAAATAAAGATCCTATGCCAAAGTTCAGCCCAGAACAGGAGTAATATGGGTACATTAATTCACTGAAATAGAAGAATTTCAGGAAAAACATTCATAGGTTAAGATCTATTGAGAACCACTGCTGCAGAGAGCAATCCTGCATTGGCCAGGATGCACAAAAATATGCGATGTCATTTCCTTTTCTGATTTCTGTCCTCCTTTCAACTTAGTTATCAAAAAAGTGGGTATCTTCACTGAAAGAATTCAAGGGTCTGATAGTTCTTAAAACAATGTGAGAAATACAAATTTGTAGCATTGTTGATTTTTCTGCTTCCTAATCCATGTTGGGAATACATTTCCTTGAAATATCAGTCTGTGAACTGTATTGTGACTACGAACTTCATTTGAAACCAAGGCAATTTCTCTGTCCGGGTACTATGTAATAAACAGGTGGACGTGACTCCACACTGTAGCTATCATAGAAATGGTGGTGTACTTGGGAAGAGTTCGTTACAGAATTGTCAAAGAATAAGGTTTTTCCAGAAGGATGTGTTGTATAGCTCTAGTAAATGGTTACTGTCTGGAGAATGTATAAAATGTGTGGTACCTCAGACTTCAGTCCTACAAATGTTCCCTTCCCTCTTAAAAGAGGAAAAATTGCTGTAGGACTGTTTTTGAAATGTAGCTGCTATAATTTTTAAATTTTAATAATAAATTACCATTAGTATGGGGCTTATATAATACACACCTCATTATTGCTTACTCAGAATAATTTCACAGCCTCCTTATAGAACCTTGGAACTTTATTTGCTGAGTATAAAATATGCAGAAATGCATGAATAGTTTTAAGACTTGGTACCCTAAACTAATACAGTGTGCTTTTTTTTCTAAACCATGATTGAAGTCAAATTAACATATTTACCTTCAGTGCTCCCAGGAGTAGCATTAAAAAATTCAAGAGGTGATTCAAAATAGTCTCCCATTTACTATATTTAAAGCTGGATTTCATTTCTCAATTAAAACCATGCAAACACTTGACTCCCTTTCAATTTAGCAGTCTGTTTTCTTCTTTTGTAATTCTTTGTAATTCTTTGACACTTGTAGCATTATTGGTAGCCTTATTATTGTCCCCCAAGTTCCCAAAAGGTAGTGTGTGTGGGTGGGGGGAGTGATTTAATGGAAATATTGTTTGAACCCTTTATTATTAATGTATGTATGTATTTATTATTTTAACTCAGAACAAGGGAATGAGAATCAGGGCCACCTGGGTTTCAATCATGACTCTGATTCAGGGTGTGACCTTGGATAAATTACTTGACCACTCTCTGCTTCGATTTTATCCTTAGGTGGATACCTGCTTCCCAGAGGGTTAATTATTGTTTCTAAACCACTTTGAGATCCTCAAAAGAAAGGTGCTGTGTAAATGAAACATAAGGTGATGTAAGTTTATTAAAACAATTTTTAATAGTTTTACAACTAAATATGGACTCTAATAGTTCCATTATTCTTCCTAAACATTGCCCAGAAGACACTAGTTGTCTTGCTTTTGCTGTGACTTATTTAGAAAGCTACAGAGTGAAGTTTAGTGGTGGAAATTGACACATCTAAGGCAGAGTTTCCACGAAGAAGCCAATAAGAAAGATGTTGGGGGAATGAGTGCTGAAAAGGTAGCCTGCACCAGCAAGACAATTCAAGGTCCATGCCTGAGAGTATAAAAAGGCAGAGGGGACCAGGGAAATCATCAATGTCTCTTACGTGACTGGAGAAGATTGTGAGGAGCTGACCTACATTACAGACATATCCTTAGCTGGTGTAAATTAATGGAGCTATGCTGAAAGAAGCTATTGTGATGTACACCAGCTGAGGATCTTTCTCACCATGTGCTAGAAATGTTGCTATTTCTTTTTTCCATTCCTTCTGCCAAGCTGACATGCCTCAGCTTTGGAACCTATTTTAGCAGACTTTCTTAAAAAGTGGGTTAATAATAAGTGGTAAGAATTGTGTGGCAAAAAAGAACTTATTTTTGTGGGTTTTTTTGGCTAATTGCCTTGTAAGTATTACACAGTGTTGCAGCAAACTTTCCTGGATTTCACAACTGCAATGGGTCTTGTCTAACTGGCCAGGAAGATTTAAAAAATAAATAAGAGAGACAAATCACTCCTACTTCTGTTTTTTGCAGTGATAATGGTTTCTTTTGTGGTGAAAAGACTCCTCGCATCCAGGCTTTACCCTTCCTTCATTGACCCACATTAAAATTCTTTGCCTCTTGATCTAAGGATCTCAAAATGTGTCATCACCTTTAATAAATTAAAGCCAAGCAGCCCTCTGAGGTAGGTCGCTATTTTAGAAATGAGTAAATTGAGGCACAGTGAAGTGATTTGCATAAGGTCACACAGGGTGCATCCCAATGCTTGTTGAAGTCAGAGAGTCGGTGTCAGCAGGGGGTTGAACACAGTAGTCCTGACTCTTAGTCTCTGCTACAACCACTAGACTAGACTCCCTGGTACATTTATGAAATGATCAATGTTAAAACAGGCTGCCCCTGCATAAATGAAAGTGCCCAAAAGAAAATTCCAGTACAGGAGTAATTGCATACTACTAGGAATATATATTCTTTTTTCTGACCGTTAAGAGGGAAATGGGACATCTTCATAAGGCAAAGCCCTGGTCATGTCATAGGAGAAGTTAAGAATATTACCACTTATCAGTTAAAATGGATGTGATCTCAACCCTATCTTAGAAGTTGTGCTCTTTCTAGGGATGCAAAATAATTTAGACCACATGTCCCGAGCTTATGTTTTTATCATGAAGTGAATATTCAGCATCTGTCTGAGCTTGTTCTAATTGTATTGAATTTTGTGCTGAGAACGATTTTGTACTAAAGAGTTAGAAGCAGCATCTGCTTAGCAGCTTCAAGTCTGATTCTAATGAGTCAGTCCAGTGGCGTGACGTATTCCAGATCAAAAGTACATTTGTCATTGTTCGGTCTCCCCCTTTCACACTGTTCCATAATAAAAGACCAAGATTTACTCTAAGTTAATGGGCAGTAAATATAAATCAAATTAAAGGAAATAAATGTTTTCGTGCACAGGTAGTGTATCTGTGGAACTCACTGGTGCAGTAATCAGAGTCAGTGTGGTTGGACTGAGAGAAGCAAAGGATAATTTTATGATCAATAATATTTGTATAGTTATTCTTCCTACTATATAATAGGATAGTAAAATTGCATATCTTATAGTATACTCTGATCTCTCAGATTTCAAAAGTAACTATGCCTACTGCCAGTATACTACATCCTAACAACTAGCCATAGCCATTAGGATTGCTTTTTCACCTTCTTTGGAAGCCTCAATTATTGATTGCTGTTGAACATAGGATTACTGGGCTTGGACGACCATTGGTCTGCATTGGAAAATAGGATTTGTCGTGTGCGCCAGCAATTCGACAAGCAAGACATACATTCTAGCAAATAGGAAACAAGGCCTTTTTTGGTGTTAATAATATGGGCATGGTAAGATTTTACGGTGCTGAAATACAATAATTTGAGTGTTGGCTACTAAAAGTTGTTGATTGGATGATGAATGAAAGATCTTTGAATTTTTACTGAATACCTTTATACTCTCTGGCTGTGAAATGAGATGTCAGTTTCATGGTTCTGACATACTTAAGACCATTCTGGGGAGAAAAAGGGGTTCAAGCAGCTGATGTTTGGCTTTGGGGTTTTGTTCTTAGCAATCCCATTTGTCCAACACATAGTTCAGAGAAAGCACTTAGTTCTGAGGAACCCCACACACCGTTCCCTCTTACTTTTGAGGATGGTTGCCCTATCGGAGTGAGGACCTAAAAATGTATGTTTGAGAAAGGGCAGGGAATAGAGGGCTATCACTGTCTTGTGATAATCTGTATCCCAGATAAACAGGATAATGGCTGGAAAATCAGCAAACTAGAACAAAATTGCTTGTTTGTTCACTTGAGACACAAGTTGGCCTAGCTAAAATTTGGTGGGCTGTGTGGCTGACCGGCACTGAATTCTCACTCCACTGTTTAAATTGCTAATTAGATTGCATCTGAGAAGCAACATAAAATAGGAGTAAACAGACTTGGCTTCACAAATTTAGTGGTTTAAATATTTTCCCAGGCAGGAAAAAACATTTGCTGTTCAAGCAAAACCTATAAATCTTGGAAAGTGTCCCAGAGTGACATGTTTACCTGTTTGGATCAGTGCATTTTGTAGAGTAGAAAAACACTTTAATCCCCTGCATAATTATTTTACTTTTTTAAAGGGAATTTTAAACTAATGTAAGGGAGACCTAGTAAGTGACGGTTGGGGACGAACCACAGTGAAGAGGGATCCATGTGTAATGATGATTGCTTCATTTTGTATCATATTCATCTGAAAAACAGCCCCTTTCCTTATCCCCACAGTCCAGGGGGGCTAACCACAATTATAGCTTTTGCTGACACATATAGCTGGTTGCTAATCTCTCCTCAAAACTTACTAACTTTAGATATTGCTCAGTTGATTTGATAGGATCTTTGAATATTTAAAACTATGGCCATTGTGTTAATATATATTTCTAAAGTCCCTAGTGCAAATGTTTATTGTAATTTACTTATCAGGGAGTTGCAGCCATCTTTATTTTATGAGAAACAGTAAGAAGGGATAACTCCATACTGAAGGTTCCTTGATGTGGATGTGGTTAAAGCTTTGAAAATAGTGTCCTTGGAACTGCCACCCTGTTATAATGTGTCATGGAATGCAAGTCTCCTCTGTTGAGCTGAAGGCCTAGAGCTCAGTTGATTTACTTGTAGGTAGATCTTGTAAAATTCAGTCAGATTGTAAGAGTGGTTGGGGATTCCCCCTTAAACAGAGAGAATGAGGGACTGGGATGGAGGAGGTCCTGAAGGAATTCCTTAGGAGCAGCCAAACATCAGGAAAAGACAGTCTGGGGTTTGTTTGGTTTGGTTAAAAACAAGTAAAGCCAAATCCAGTAGGTGATACATTCGGATTTATTACGAGGTATGTTTACTGTGTTTGAAGCAGGATCAGAACTCACGTGACTTACACATGTGCATTACAAACTGAAGTAACCATGTGACCTTACTACTGTTACCCTCCTCTCTTGTCAAGATATGTCTTAAATTAGAGCAGAATCCTGGTCACTTACTCAACTAGTTGGTAGGTATGTCCACACTGCAACGTAAGCCCGGCCTTGAGCTCAGGCTCAAGACTAACCCACCTTATGTCTACACTGCAATTGTGCTAACTCAGGGCTTGGGCCCAGAGTCCCAGAACTCTGCAGAAGTGTGCACATAGAACATAGAATATCCGAGTTGGAAGGGACCTCAGGAGGTCATCTAGTCCAACCCCCTGCTCAAAGCAGGACCAATCCCCAATTTTTGCCCCAGATCCCTAAATGGCCCCCTCAAGGATTGAACTCGCAACCCTGGGTTTAGCGCGCCAATGCTCAAACCATTGAGCTATCCCTCCCCCCAAGTGGAGGGTCCAAGCTCGAGTTAAGCTGGGACGCAGGCTCCAAGCCCTGTTGCTTTGCAGCATAGATACAGCCTCACTAGACTCAGGTCCCAGGGGTCAGCAGGAAGTATCCAACAATTCCTTGGGACAGCTTCGCTAGTCCTGTCTATCCCAATAATCTGCAATCTGCTCTATTGAAGATGGAAGTCATGCCCGCCCTTTGCAAATGGCAGCAGCTCAGGTCAGCGTTAACTTATTCTCTTCTCATCATCAATCTGCAAACACGCTGTCGGAGAGCCTCCTGGGTTTGCAATGGACAGCAAACCAATCAAGCCTTTTGCAAAGCAAGCTGCTTTCTGGTAATGTCAGGGGCGGGAAGGAAAGTTTTCCCACAGTGCATCATGGTTCTAGGGCTAGAGAGGCCATGTTTAGGGGGGAACTTTGGGATATGATTACTTTGACTCAGGTCTGCACACTGCAGGGTGGACACCAGAGCCATAGGTTCAAGCATAGTTTAGAAAAAATCTTAACATAGGGTTAAAATACAATGTAGATTCTTAAGCCCAGAGTTCCATAACATGGTCAACTGACTCGAGTCAAACTAAGCCTGGGCTTATGTTGCAAAATAGACATTCACAGTGAGACTGCTCGCATGAATAAGGCAAGCAGGGTGTGGCTTACATAGGGTGACCATCTTTTTAAAAGGAAAAAGCGGGACACATGCAGGAGCCCTGCCATTTGACCAGGCTGGAAGCTGGAGCTGGGCCATGATAAGAGCTGCTGAGGGAGTCCAGGCCCCTGGACCATGTCCCTGGCCCGCTCCCTGGGCAGCTCTTACTAGTGCCTGGCTCCTGCTTTTGGCCTGGCCAGGAGGCAAGATCTTGGTGGGGGGAGAAAGAGGAGGAGCAGGGGGTGGGGCCTTATGGAAGGGTGGGGCTAAGGCCCACCTCAGTCCCCACACACACACACACACACAGGGAAGAGGCTTGCCACTGCTCCTGAGCCTCGGGCAGGTGCCGCACAGCACCGTAGGGAACCTGGGACAAATGCTGTCCTGGACTCATTCAGCCTGGGACCGGGACTTGAACTCTGCATTTTAGGACTGCCTCGCCCAATTTGGGATGGGTGGTCACCCTAGGCCTATAAATTAGTTTGAAAATCCTTTGGGGCAGAGTCCATGTTTGAACACATATGGAGCTCTATATAGATATCATTAAGCGGTTTTGCAGCTGCTCCAAATGTTTCTGTGCCTCCTTGCATACGTTTATCTCCTACTAGAGTCACAAGGTTCAGTAGAACTTTTTTATTATACATATGAATATGATTTTGTCACAGTAAAATTAGGCAAAATTCACAGGACAGTCATGGTAAAAATGTACAAAATCCGGGTATGGTCATGGCAGGGCTGAAGCCAGCGCCCAGTCAAGGAGATCTGTTAAAGGCATGGAATCCGTGACCTCCATGACCAAATCATATCCTTAATTAAACATATGCCAGCCCTGGCCAATTCTTGTTTAGAATGTAGTATAATGGTAGTTAGGCTGGTATTCGTTTCTTATGACTGGACTTTCATATGCTAGAGATTCAAGGGGTGTTTTTTTTATAGAACTAGTAGAATTATTTTCCTTAATGCAGTATCAGACTTGTTAGTGCCTAATAAAGTTTTATTTCTTACATGAAGGTGTGAAGAAGAGCTCTGTGTAAGCTCGAAAGCTTGTCTCTCTCACCAACACAAGTTGGTCCAATAAAAGATACTACCTCACCCACTTTGTGCATCTCATACTGTGGGACCAACACGGCTACAACAACTCTGCGTAAATCCAATTGAGGGCATTTTGTAGAAATTGGGGTGGGGAGCACTAGGAACTGGCCCCTCTCGCAGATAAGTTCTTCAGATCACTTTTTTTCTTCACGTTCTTTTTACTGCATTCAGTCACAACACGATGATGTAATGACACATCACCGTATGACATCTAGATTTGTCATAATAGCCACCATTGTTCACAGTTCTCCTTTTATATTTTACTATAACAACTGCTTATGGATTAGTATCTGCAGCTGACTGCAAGGCAAGTAGTGGCAGTGAACCAAGCCTCAACACTGTGACTTAGCCCCAGTAAGGAGGTGGCAGGTAGTATGGTGTGGCTACAGGGAAGAAACAAAAGAGGTCATTGATACAACCCAGTATTCACTTAATGAACTGGTTGATGCGAGAGGTTCCATCAGAGAGGTGCCTGACTTAAAATCCTGGTTTTATGTACAAGTGAAATGAATTTAGTGGTCTCGTTATTTGCCATGTGGGTAGCAAGTCAAAACAGAAGAATATTTGGTACGATTTGTTCCGTCTCTCAGCACTGGAATAGCAAGGAATGCGGGACCGGACTGTGCTGAGCAGTATGAGGGAAGCGGGTATAGAATGTTGTCATGCCATTGCAGACTTTAACTAGTACTTGTTGGGCTTTTATGAGCAATTTTAACTTACATTTTGAAAGAAACTAGAAAATAAAAATACATGGCAGTCTCCTGTGTGGAGAAAAATACTGCAATAACTATTCTAAAGCTTCTCTGTATGAGCCCATTCTGCATGTCTCGCTGTCATTAACAATAACCATTCATGAGCTATAGATATTTAGCTTATTTGTGTTCTCTTAACACCTTTCCGTTTCATAACAGTAATTACCTTTTACAGTTTTAGCTTAAAGGCATATTGAACTAAGCGGTGGTGTCTGCCATCATTCCTTGTAATCCTGTAGCGAATCAAAGCAACTTTTCACAAAACAAGATTCTCTTACTGTTGCAAAAGAGCTTTGGGGAAATCTGGTTTTTGTGGTTAAGGATCTTACTCTGATGCACAAGGAAAATTATGTGTAGCTTTTATTTGGCCCAAAGGATTCTTACAACATTATCCGTATTTCCTTTAATTTGTGGGATTTCTAGTAAATGGGCTTAAAAATAGGTCTGGGCAAAATGCCAGGGTACATTTGAACAGCAAAAAAGCTTTGTACACTCTGAGCAGCTTGCTTTCACTTCTCTCTACACGCAGATTGTATTAACTGCGAAAAAAGGGGTAAATGGTCACCTTTTGGAGTGACTTGTGATTTCTCTTCTGCAACTCCTTTAAGGTAGAAACTATGAAAAAGATGTTCTGACTGACAAATGTTCTGTACCATTTTTGACTATACTTCAGTTGAAATGGAAACAGAAGTTCCAAAAGGAGGCAGAAGGTGGTTACTAGTAATAATCATAACACAAGAACTTTGCGGGACTCACTGGGATCAACGTCTAACACCCCCACGGTCGATGAGGTTTCTTTGCCCTGGAAACAACATAACATTGAGAAAATAGAAGAAAAATGTAATGAGTTTTTTTCATCTGTTCATTCTCAGCAGTGTCTTCTATCTTTTTGTCTAAGGGTTTGTCTACACGAGTATTTAGTTCATGACAAGCTGGGATGGTATGAATCTAGTCTACTGTGCATTAATTGTCGGTGTGAAGCTTGGTCACGCGCACTGTGGTGCACTTTTATCTACTCCCACTTCCAAGCAGGGTAGCACATTGACAAACTACTGTAGTGTGTCGGCAGGGTCCACAAGGATAGATAGCATTTGGTAGGCTAATGCAGAGTAGTTTTACACTTCAGCTTGCTGAGAACTAAATGTTCATGTAGACAAGCCCTAAGACAGGGAAACATAGTGATGGTGATTATATTGCATAGATTCAATAGCAGTATGACTTGAAAATCTGATTACCTTTCTCCCTTTGGTGATATTTAGCTTGCTCTTTGCTTAGAATCAGTTAGTTGAGTTCAGATGATTGCAAAATGCTTTTTTTCTTGAGGACAGCCACCCAAAAAGCCTAAAATAATGGCATGGTGCACCAGTGAGTGGAGTCCCAGTGGTAAAATAGAGAAACGTGAAAAAGTTACAAAGAATGTAGATAACAGTAAACCATCTTTCCTTCACCTTGATCTGTCATGTAGCTCACGCGTTCTGCTGTTTCCTAAAATTTGTCTTGTGGGAAGTTATTTTTGTCCTAGTTACTGAGATTTGGTTGATTTGATTTTTAACTGGAGCTTTGAACATAGCTCTGTAAAAACATATTTTACTTTGCGTGCCCTGGACGCTTTCCTCTCCTATTGCTACTTACCTTTGTGGACATTGAGGAGGAAGGTTTTGAGCTTCTTCAGAGCAGAAATGTGCTATTAGAGAGCCTCAATCAGAGGAGCATTATGAGCCCCTACATAGTAGCAAAGATAAAAATGTCACTTTGGGGTCAGGTCTGTGGAGATAGGATTATGTCTTTGTTTTATGGGTCACAGTTGCCAAGGAACTCTGCTTCTGGTGCTTTACATGGAGAAGAGTATGGGTAAAAAGCATAGATATCTGGGTCCCTGAGGTCATTGTTGTGCTAAAATCTATGCTTTTGTCAGTGATGGTCTTGGCCTTCTATAAAAACTTGTGCCTGATAAAGGAGTAAGCTTTTAAAGAGAAATTATTTATGCCATCGACAGTAATGTAGTAATAATATTTTCTATCCAAGGATCTTGAACTGCTTTATGGATATTAACCCTCACAGCATGCCTGTGAGATAGGAAAGTATTGTTAATTCTCTTTTACAGATGGGCAAATCACTTCACCTCTCTTCCTTGGGCTACGTCTACGCTACAAAGTTAAGTCAACTTAAGTTATGTCGATGTACAGCCACCGCTACAATTAAACCGCTGTTGCATGTCCACACTATGCTCCTTGTCGCAGCTCTTGCATCGACACAGAGAGCAGTGCACCCACTATGCAACTGGCCATGGGGTGTTTTGGGAAGGGTTTTAGCCACTTTTCAACTGCCCTGGTAACTTGTGAGCCAGCCATCTCTGTCAGAAAGTATGGATCCTGCAATGCTCTTCAGTATTGTGCTGCGTGCTATGAAGACAAGGCTATAAGAGGAGCTCAGTGGGGGGCTATTTGGCTGACGGGGACCTTGAAGGAACATTTTAACACTGAGCCACAGTAATGTGTGTTGCTGTAGTGTGCTGAGCCTGGCATTGTTTGTTTGTACTGTATTCTGAACCTCGTAATGATTGCTCTGTGTATCCAACTATAACAACTATAACAATGCACGGGCACCTATTACTATTGTCTTGAATGTTAGCAGCAGCCACCATGTGATGGAGAATAATAAAGATAAATTCAGTTTCCATAATTAGATTTTTATTGCACATCCATGCAAACATACCTATGTCATGCTGAGGTAAACTTCAAACACGCAGGGGGAAAGTATTTTTGAAGGGGATGAAACAGGGAATTCACAAGCACATACACCCAGCTGTGAGAGCATCGTTAGTGTATGCGCGGCTGTTGAGTTTAGTCACCCACGGGGTGGTGTTAGGATTGCCAGGTGTCTGGTTTTCAACTGGAACGCCCGGTCGAAAAGGGACCCTGACAACTCCAGTTGACATTGCAGACCGGGCCGTTAAAAGTCTGGTCGGCGGCGCAGCAGAGGCGCAGAGCTAAGGCAGGCCTGCCCTAGCTCCACGCGGCTCCTAGAAGCGGCTGCCAGGTCCTTGTGATCCCTAGGCACGTGGGCAGCCAGGGAGGCTCTGCGCTTTGCCCCCTCCCCAGTGCCGTCTCTGCAGCTCCCATTGGCCGTGAATCGCAAGCAATGGGAGCTGCGAGGGCCGACCCTTTCCATTGAACAGGATACTTACCCAGTTAGATACTCATATTTAACTTGTTTTGAAAGACTTTGTCATATCTTTTACCATTGGTGGGTACCTGC
Source organism: Eretmochelys imbricata (assembly GCF_965152235.1). Classification (NCBI taxonomy): domain Eukaryota; kingdom Metazoa; phylum Chordata; order Testudines; family Cheloniidae; genus Eretmochelys; species Eretmochelys imbricata. Next base: position 21,802,392 of record NC_135587.1, read on the forward strand.
AACATCCATTTGTGTTAACTGAGCTCTGCAGCTCCAGAACTCCATGCAGGAGCACTGGATTGACCTGATCCCACATGAGTGAGAGGCTAGAGCACTAGTTGTATCCAGATCCCATCATCTCTATCTGGAATTCCCAGTCTCTCTTCCTGGCTATGGATTGAATCACAGGAGCACATTCCTCCTGCTCAGTGAGAAGAGGAAAAATTTGAAATTAAATGTTTTGTGTAAAATGCAGAAAAAAATAGAGAGGAAAAATGGAACATGTTGTATCTGCAGAGTCTCAGTAACTTAGTGGAAGTGTTTTTCCTCTCACTCTCGCAGAGCTGAGAACCATAGAATCTAGCAATCTAGGATACTGTTTTCCCCTGAATCTCTTGCCTCTTTTGGTTTCAGTGAACTTGGCTTAGCAGCTTCAAAGATCTTGGAGATAAAAAATTCTTCCATTTCTGGGACTAACTTTTCAGTCAGGTGATTTCTTTTCACACAGTCCTGTAATGCCAGGCTGGCAACCTTCAGAGCTCTAAAGCTTTAGCTGAATCCCAAATTCTAGCTGTTCTTCAAATTTACTTCCCTCACCTAAGATATAGTTCCCAGCTGCCCTGAAGAAAAAGGCTCCTAGCCCAAGGTTAAATTAGCAACTGCAGCTCACTATAGTAGTGATAATCCGCTCAATTTTTTTAAAATAGTTAGCATGATGATCTGCTTGCCATGGTGTTGGCTGTTAGTAGATGAAGGAACTCCTTAACTGTTTTAACAGCAGTGAGTATGAACTGTTATAGCAGTGAAGGACCATCATAGGTGCATCTTGGGCTACTCTGTGCTGGTTGAGGTCTGTCTTGGAAGAGGATGCCACAGAGGTTCCAGTTCGAAGCGAAACCCAGGCTCCAATGTTGTGGCATGCACACATGCCATTGTTCTCTTCCTCCCCAATCCCCAGAGCTCAGTGTGGACATGAACCATTTCAGCAAAATCACAGAAAATCCTGGGTTGAAATTTCAGTGTCGTAGCTGGTTCTTGGCTGTATGTTTCCTGTCCTTTGAGCCTGGCTCTGTTGGATGCCAGTCTGGAAGCTGGGTAGATGCATGAGTTGCTACTGTCAATTTACTATGCTTCCCTAAATTCGCTCTCCTCAACAAGCTACATCTTAGTTATCATCTTCTCACCTGAGTTGTCAGCAGGTGAGCACCTGAGTTAGCAATCTGTCTGTACTGGAGATGAGGAAGAGGTTGGCAGAGATAGCTTTTGGAACTGAGAAGAGAGATTTATGGTTCTTCTATAATTAAATGTACTCAGTTTTACTTTCCAGCTAGCAGTGTCAGTGCAGTAAACCAGTGGTTTTCAAACTGCGGGTTGCAACCTTTACTGAGTCGTGGAATGTAAGGCACTGGGTCGCAGCAGCTCTGGTCAGCCCTGCTGACCAAGCTGTTAAAAGTCCCATCAGCTGTGCTGCCTGGCTAAGGCAGGCTAGTTCCTACCTGTTCTGACACCACGCTGCCCCTCCCCCACCCCGTCCCTGAAGCACTGGATCCGCACTTCCATTGGCTAGTTCCTGGTCAATGGGAGCTGGAGGGGCGGTGCCTGCAGGCGGGATCCGCTTGTGGGCCTCCGCCTAGGAGCCAGACCTGCTGCTGGCCACTTCCGGGGTGTGGTCTGTGATGCCAGGACAGGCAGGAAGCCTGCCTTAGAACCCCTGCTGCGCCGCTGACCGGGAGCCGCCCAAGGTATAAGCCCGTGCCCCAATCCGCAGCCCTGAGTTCCCCCCAAACCCGGAACCCCTTCCTGTACCCCAAACCCCTCATGCCCAGCCCCACGCCAGAGCCTGCACCCAGAACCCTGACGCCACCCCAACCCTCTGCCCCATCCCTGAGCCCCCCCCCCCCGACTCGGAGCCCCCTCCTGAAGCCCAAGCCCCTCATCCCTGGCCCCAGCCCAGAGCCCTGACCCCCACCCCTGTGCCCGCCCCCCAGACCCAGAGCCCCCTCCTGCACCCCAAACCCCTCATTCCTGGCCTCAGCCCAGAGCCCTGTCCCCCTTCCACACCTTTGCCCCAGCCCAGAGCCCCCTCTCACATCGTGTACCCCTCATTCTCAGCCCTCTGCCCCAGCCCTGAGCCCCTCATCCCGAGCTCCGCTGGGTCGTGGGCATCAACAGTTTTTTTCAACTGGGTCACCAGAGAAAAAGTTTGAAAACCACTGCAGTAAACAGATATGCCCACATTGGGTGATGGGAGAAGACGCAAGTGGCTAACAAATGGCACCAACTGTCACCACTCTCCAAGTCTCCTGTTTTTGGCAGAAGGTACAAGTCAATGGGTCTTTCTCCTGCTTTGGTGACTACTGATGTGGAACTTTATGGGATAACCAGAGAAAATATCTAAAAAACAGAAAAGGGGAAACATCTTTTGTTTTTCCAAGTGTACTGATGAAATTTGGCAAGGACGCCGCAATATTGTTTACAGAAAAGAGTTCTGCAGTAGTACCTTAAATATGAACAGAACTTCCTTTATTCTCCTCTTGAAAACAAGCAGCCGGTTAGCAGCAAGCATTGTAAATGGCAATAGCAAAGGTTGCTTGACAATGGAAGGTTTGGCACCTTGGTAACCTTCAGCCTGAAGAATTGACAGTAACTACTAGGTAATTGAGTCCAACTGTGTAGTTGCACATCTTTTTCCTCTTGGTAACTGGCAACGTAAGCCAATACAATCCCTCGTGAACGTACATAGAACCCCCTTTGATTCTTCCTTTTACAGATAATTGGTTTTATAAAAAAAGACTTTAACTGCAAGACAGCAAATTTAATATTTTCAGTATCTTGGATGTGTTATGATTTACATTTGATTTTAGGCATAATTAGAAATGCAAGTAGAGCGCTTTGTGTTTTACCTCTGCTTCAACTATTTATGGCATGATATGCAAATTAACTAAGCTATGAATATTAAAGATTAGAGTATGTTACAAAGTATCGCTGTCTTTAATGAGTTCAGTAATGGGCACAGGGCTCTGCACACATTTTAATATGGGCGTATTTTATCTTTGTACTGTATTCTCTGCTCTGCAGCTATTCATTCCACGTTTGGTTACATCCCAAGAGACCATGACCATTATTTAAAACATATCAAGCCCTGTATCAGCTGCAGTACGTAGGTACTATTTTCGAATGTGCCTGTGACAAACACTGCTGCAGCTACAAAAGAGTTTAGATGGATTATTTCATAGAGGCTGTTTCAGTTCTTGTATAGGTCAATCCGTTTCATCTACTGCAGTGTTGTAGATGGATCTCTGAGAATATAAAAGTGCTTGCTGACCTTTCAAGGTGCTTTGCAGTAGTGGAAGGGAATCTTAAACATGTTTCAGCTAAAATGGAACTGCTTCATACAAAAATCACACTTACCAGAAAAAAATAATTAGCTGTTTTTTGACAATCAGACTCATCTGCATAACATTCTTATGGTCTTGTACACACACCATAGTCGTTTGAGAGAAAGTCTTGTCTAGTGGTTAGTGTGGGACTGGGAGCTAGGACTCAGGGGGCTTAACTCTTGGTTTAACCACTTACTTGCTAAATGGCCTTGGACAACTCAGTTAACATCTTTTTGTCTTGAAAATTGGTATCATAGTTATACCAAAGGAGTTCTGTGAGGCTTCATTAATATCTAATGGCTTTGAGATCCTCAGATGTATTGTGTTATATAGATGAAAATTATTAACTGCAACCACAGGAAATGCACTTTGAAGAACAAATTTAGGAACATTAAAAGTGTAAAAATTTTGGCCCTGATTCTGCAAGCTCTTTTGCATGGACAGTCTCCTGTGTGATGTGGTGTATCATTGAGCCATTTGGGCACAAGGGTCCAGCCACACACAGCAGTTTGCAGCATTGAGTCCTTAATAAGGAAGGGGGGCTAGGAAAATACTGAGATAAGCTTCATTTTTCATCAAGAATGGGAGGGGTGAGTCAAGTATGCCACAGGGAGAGTGCTTTTCAAATTAAGGTATTTAAATTACAAATTTGGGTGAGGAAGATTGTCAGCAGTATTCAAAACAGCACTTAAATTCTTTTGAAATATTGTCAAGCAGTACTGTAGTTAGTTAAGAAGTTTGGCACACAAGGATTTGGCCCAGAGGCAATTTACATTTAAAATAAATCAATTCATCTGTATTTGAATAATCGCACATGTTTTGAAAAAAAAAAAAACCCGCTAGGATTATACTGTTTTAAGATACTTTTATGTTTAGGTAAAATTGGTCCATAATGGTTTTTGGTTTTTTTTTTTGATTGTTGACATTCAGTTAATAGCTACTTAGCTTTTCCTACAAAAGTGTAATAGGAATGTACAGTGCTTTAACTTGCACCTGCTCTTAAAACAATAAAAATCTTATTTAGAACATTATTATGATCCATTGGATTATTAATCCATGTTCAATCATCTATAAACCAAACATGATTTTTTTAAATAGGAGGTCAAATTAATGTATGCAGGTAATCTGTTTACAATGTGAAATTGAAAACCCAGAGATTTCCTTACCATTCTCCCTCCAATCTCCAGGTTTTTCTCTGCTACTTAGGGATAAAAAGTATACAAATCTGATTTCAAAAATATTAGGAAAATGTATCTTGTGCTTTAAGTAAATCTGGGCGGTTGTAGGGCTTGCTCTGTCATTGTCTATGTAGGTTTTCTCCTTCCCCCTTTATAATATTCACTAACACTTTTCATGGTGACAGGGCTTGTGGTCTTGGCATCTGTGGCACACCACAAAAAGTTCTCAGACTCTAGGATTGCCTCCAAAATCCTGTAATTTCCCTGTGCCTCTTAGTAGTTACCCTGTGGACTGTAATTATTGTTGTTTCAAGGCTGCCTATGGGGTGCATTGCAGGTATGTGTATTGAAAATTAGTTCACTGAAATTCTGAAGGAGCCATTGTGTTCTGTTGGGTCAGTAGAATGTAGATAACAAAGGCCAATGCTTATTCAAAACATGTAAGTGTTGTATACTCAAAACACAGAGGTTTGTAACATGAACAGAAAAGTCAAAAATTGAAAGTTAAAGGTGACTCTCCCACCTCTACTCCTTGCCACTTTTACCTTGATCTTGCAGCTCACATGATTCAAAACCACACTGTGGTGATCCTTACAGTAACTAGACACAGTAAATGGGAATATTAATCTTACTTCTCCTAGCTTTTGTGTGTGGCATATATACATCTGTACCTCTCTACACGTCTTCAACAGAGGCAATGTTTGTCTGTTACCAGAGTATCGGGGCTCCTGGGTTCTGTTATTCATGTAACTGGCAAATGACCTAACTTCTCGTCACCTGTTTTGCCATCTAGAGGATGTAGATCATGTGAATGGCGCAATAATGTACAAAGGCTTTTAAAAACTCTGAGATCGTCTGACTAAATGCAGTACATGATGCGTGAGGTTTTTGGTTGGATCTCCACTCCCAAAAATCAGTACAGAGGGATCCAAGAGAGCTGAACTCCTGTACTGTGGAATCAATATTTCATCCCACATTCAGTTAAAAATACCATTCTTGGAGGCAAACATTTGGATGTGTATAAAAAAGGTGTTGTAATTAACACTGTTCTAATAAGCTTTTCATGTGGTGATTTGCAAACTTGCTGTAATTTTGTACAAGGGTGTGTCATAAAAAAGCTTTCATAACGTGGGTGGAAAGCACTGTATGTTCATCAAGTGCTTAATACCTCACCTAAAATTTGGCACATGTTTCACCATGTTTGCTATCAACTTAAATGCCTTTGATCAACAACCAGATGCAAGAACAGTCTTTGAAATAGCTCTCATATGACCATGGATGCTGGATATGCATTTAAATTCCTGTAGAGTTTAACTTCCCTTATGTGAACCTTTAAAGGCAAGCCTATATTTCCATTAATGATCAAGCTCATATGCAGTTGTAGCTTCACTTTATAGAGCATATTAAAAGTGTAATGTATAAATGCCTTCATTGGCCAAAACTTTTTGGCAGTGTTGTCTGCTTACACTGGAAATGGTACAAAAAGAGACAGTCTTAATAGCTTCAAAGAGATTTCTGCCCTTGAAGGGTTAATTATATTATGCCTAGTTGCTTTTTTTTAGCACAGAAAATAAACTGTAGCCAGAAGTAAGAAGTGATTAATTCAGACACATATGTAAGCAAAGTTCCCTTCTTTTATGCAGTTTGGTAACAGTAGACTATGCAGTAATTGAAAAGTAAAGGCAATTGAATTACAGGCTCCTGTCCAAACAGAGTGCACTTTTTTTTTTTTTTTATACAACCTCCATTGCATCAGAACTAGGCAGTATTCCTGATGTTCTCATGTGTGTTAATGCTGACTCACAGACTAACTTGCACAAGAAAAAAAAACACACAGGCAGCTCCACCATACTAGGTAATGAGCTCAAGCAAGAAGCAGCGTCTGATGTTTTGTAAGATCTCTTATTTGACCTTTTAAGATGTACTTATTTTAAGGTTTTTTGTTCCGTATTGCCATGATGGTAGAACTGAGTCATGCAGGATATATACTGCTAGCAAATACTGTTGTGCAGAAGGAGTGAGGGTAATAAAATTCAGCATGACACTTGTCTTTGATGTGTTATGGATATGAATTAATGTCTGTAATGGAATGCAGGAAAGGCACACTTTTGCAGAAAGCATGAGAATGGTAGACCGTGTTCTCTCTGGAGATGCTTATAGTTGTAAGTTAGCCTGGGACTTCAGAAGCTTTTATTAGATTGTTAAAATTAAATTTTGCAAAATACTTGTATTTATTTTTGTATCTATGCCTCACCCTCTCCTTTGTAGCAACCTGCAAAAATTAAATGTTTTGTTCTCCAGATTTGCTTGTCCTTGATTTGATAAGCTTTTAAAATCTGCGGTGAATAAGAAAAAAAATAATTACAAAATAATGGAAATAGCATGCTTTGCCTTCATGAAATTACTGTACTTTTTGAGACAGAATCCAGTGTGAGTGTATGACCTCGAGCGCTAGTGTTTCATTGAGGCTGTGTAAGTGACTCACCTTGCAGCATGACAGATCTCTTGGTAAATCTAATGCATGGGTGTCAGAGGCTGCTGCTGGAGTGCTTTGTAATTTCGGGAGGAAAGCTCCAAGTAACTGTTATCTTGGGCTTCTTTAATAAAGGATTTGTGCCCACTTTGTTAGGCTAGATTACCAGCATTAATTTAATTAACTTCATCTTTTCCCCTCTTCCCCTGAGGTATGTGAACATCTAATGCATTCCTTTCTGTGCTCATTTTTTAAAATCATAAACCAAGTATATCTGTACTGCATGTGCTGTTTGTACGCTACTTATTAATATTTGCAAAATTAGTTTCCACTATTTTAGTAAACCAGAATTAATCCTATTCACCAATTGTCACTTTGCTGCTACACTAAAAATAGGGTGGATTAGCATTGGTTACTGCTTCCAACTCAGCATTTCAAAATAAATCATTACTCCTTTTTAATGCTTTGAAGCAACAGAAACAAATGCAGCAAAAAAAAAAAAAAAAAAAGATTCTCAGTATGACTGTCAGTTGATTACTGAAGATAACCTTGTTTTTCTTCTCCTGACAGGGACTGGCATTTGCACAATTTCATGTTTGTGATTGAGTTCTTCGCACAGTCTTTGCTGAAAAGACAGTGACTTGTAATTCATGTTCTTTGGGGGAGAAAAACAAAAATATGCAATGCTGTATTTGTTTCCTTATTGTGGAGAGTGGTATCTCTGACCCTCTTTTGTATCCCTACTGCCCCCGCCTACACAATACTTTTGATTTTGCTATTCCCTTTTTGGTGGAGTTATAATGATTAGGTACTTAGAGACTGTAATTCAACCGCCAAGTGGTGTAGTGAACTGTTGCATATTTTTCCTTAGTCCTGTATGAAAGGTGTATTTCCTCAGAAACAGTGGGGAGAACGGTCCATCCTTCTGTTAACCATAAGTACCTCTCCAGTTCCCTTGTGGCTTTCCTGAGGAATTTAAGAGTAAGGAAACCTTACACAGTTAATTGGTTGAGGATGAGCCAAAGGAGAACCATGTATTTTGGTGACCAAGTTTTAAAAGGGAATTAGGCATCTTGCTCCTGTACCATTCTGTTTTCGGCAGAGAAAATTCTGTTCATTTTTTCCTTCTGAAGCTAGTTCTATTGTTCCTTTCAAATGTGCCTCTTCCATGTTAGAAATCCCCTAGCAGCCTTAAATCGAAGGGTGTGATTTTCTTTCTCTCTCCTCATTTACAGAAGAAAGAGAAGTTTCTTTTGACCCATTGGGGCCTTCAAGGGCAGGACTTTTCAGCTATTTTCTTTTGATGAGAGTTTTGGCTGGGAATAACTGTGAAAGCTTTTCTGTAGAGTTTTGTTTACAGCCCTCTGAGGGTCACTGAATCTTTTATTTTTCTGAAGTCCAGCTGCTTTTCAGTACTCCTTCCTTTTAAGAAAGCAATTATGATAAGGACCTTTCTTTTACAATAAATAAGTTTGTTTTTGGTTGTCTCTGAGCTGTCTAAGGAAAAGACAATTTAAATACATTATTTAATTACTTATGCTTCTTAAAGGAGCTGTGATGGTAGCATCTTGTTCTAGATAGATAACTTTTTTCCCTCAGGAAAAGTTAGTGTGGTCCAGGCCACTCGGGCATTTAAACAAACAAGTCATTTAGAAGAAGCAAGCCTCCAGCATCCAAAGTGTAGCTTCAACAGAGCAGTATTGGGATATTCACAAAACTGTAACATGCCTTATGTCAAATAATGCCTAAGCTTTTTAGGAATGTGTTAAGACAAGGACTATGGCTTTCCTAAAAACATGTTTTAATGTAAACTTGTTTTGATAGATGCCTAAAAGTTCCCAACAAGGGGTTTTCAGCAAGAAAAGAAAATTATCTTTTTTTTCAGTTGACTTTCAATGCATCTTAATTCTTTATTTAAAAAAAAAATCAAATTTAGTTAAATTTTTCCCATTTGAGCTAAAGTGTGCATAGGAGGTGGGGAGACTTTCTTGGTCTGATTGACTTTTATTTAAAAAAAGTTTAATCTAAAAGAGAGAAAACTCTGACCGCGTGAAGAAGAAACTGTATTGCCCTATATACAGTGACTAGGACTTGGTTACACAGAAGTAGCTTCATTTGGTGCAGTATTGTGAACCAGTAATTTACACATTTAACTTCTAAGGGCATTTTCCTTCTATTTCAGCACAGGGAACTCAGAAGTGAGCTGTAGCTCACAAAAGCTTATGCTCAAATAAATGTATTAGTCTCTAAGATACCACAAGTACTCCTTTTCTTTTTGCGAATACAGACTAACACGGCTGCTTCTCTGAAACCAAGGTTAATATAGTATAAACCAAATTTTAAACAATTCAAAGTGCTTATTTGTCCTCTTTCTCCAAACTCTTTGTTCTGAAAAAGACTAGCAGGTTAAGACCTGTCAGGTATAAGACCATGTTACAGTTATCAGAAACTCTCAGCAATTTCTTCAGGCGTGTACAGTGTCAAATAGTGTTTGTGGTTTTTATTCAGTCTTCCAAGATTACTTTATGTTCGCGCTCTGTCCACCAGTTGGATTCACCATGGTAGAACATGGGCCATAAAAGGGTGGAAGAAAGATAGCCAAGAACCAGAAAAACATTTTCTGAACACTGGGCCAGGACTAGTGCTTTGAAAAGCTTCCTGGTCCCGACAGCGTTTGCTTTGGTTTTCTCTTAGTGTTTCTAGACCTGGCAGGACGTGAAATATCAGAAATTAAAATTGTCATTTTGATTACTATCTTGCCTTTTTTCCATTTCAGTTTGAATTTGATTTCAGAAGCTTTTATCTTCTGAAAATCTAGAAGTAGAAACTATTATTTTATACTGTCTGAAAGACTGAGTCCTAACTCTAGTGGTTTGTGAGAGTTGTAGCTGCTACAATAGGTAGACGTGGAGAAAAGGCAAGATAGTAATCAGAATGGTGTGATTTTTAAATTTGGATCCTTCATGAAACATCATAGCAACAAATGAATATTGTATATAGAATGCCACTGGAAGTCCAGGTTCTCAGTTGCTTTCTAAGGGCTTGTCTGTATTGCCCCACAGTTTGGACAATGGAGGTGTGAATATCTGTGCTCATCAAAGTGCTGCACTGCAATTCCCTCTCATGGACACTGCGGTGCAAACGAAAACCGCCCACAGCATGTGCACGAGAAAATCACAGCACAGCACAACCCCATAGTCTGAACTGCTGGGCAGTGTAGACATGCCTTAAAAACTGTTTCAAGCTCTGGCGGTTCATGGGGGTTTAAGGTAAAGTCTGGTAGTACTCCTTGTGTCTAGTTGTGTTCTTTTGGTACTCATTAAGGAGTGTAGCCTGGACCATTGTGACTAATTCCTGGGGATAACAATGTGATGGTATCTTCTTGGCAGGACTTCTTTATTTTAAGGGAAAATACAAATTAAATCCTATTCCATCGTATCTAAACCCACCCAGCATTTCTAAGAGGTAACAAATATATTTTGAATTAAAATGGGGAGCAGACAGTAGGTTGATATCTTTAACAGGCTTGACATAGAAGATGATATTCTAGAATTTCATTGGAAGAGTGCTGATGTTAACTTCTTTTATTTTGCACCACTAAAAGAAGTTACTTCCAACTGATGTTATGGTAGATACAAAAGGTGAGTAGGCAACTGGGTGAGGTGGTAGATGAGGAAAGTTGCATGTAAATGTAAAGCTTTCAATGCTGTACTCCAAATCTGACTTGTGCTCTGTTGATTTTTTTTTTTAAAGGAAACTGTGCTGTAAGTTTCCCCATAAGATGTTTTTGTGTATTAAGTTCATTCCATTTTCCATGCAAAATAATCTTTGTCTGATATCCCCATTGACTCCATTAATTGATTAACCTAATAGTAGTGTTAAAGGAAAACAAAGCTTATCTACTCTACAGTACCTTTTCTTGGCTACTTCTGTTTCTGAAGATCAGCAGTCTTTACCTCTTTCCATTCATGTTACGTTGTCTAATTTTCAGAAGCAGGGGGATTGTGATTGAGTACCCTCCCACACACACAAAATAAATAAAAGTACCATCTGGTACTTCCCTAATCTCTCATATATCTCTGAGAGCTCTTACTATAAGAAAAGAGAGATCATTTTTGACCCAGGATTGGCTTTCCATATAGCAGTGGCTTCCTTCCTAGAAGGTGGAGTGGTAAACTTTTTTGCTTTTCGTTTTCCATTGCATGAGGACCCTGGGTTTGATACCATCCACTGCGATGTAATTCTGCTCAGGTTTCTTCTAGCAAGTGGGCAACAACATCAAGAGCAGCTGTTTTGCTTCCCTGGGTTAAGGTTGCTGTATAGTAATGAAATCTCTTGTGAGACCATGATCCCAAGCGTTTCCTCTTCTCCTTTAGTCCCAGTAGAGGTGATGACAAAAGAGAACCTGAAATACAATCAGTAATTTAGAGAGAATAACTGGTATGGGGAAAATCTCCGTTTTTTCAGGTATGATTGTTTTACTTTTAAAGCGATGGACAATTCTTGGAAGGCAAGATGGGGACAGTGTGGTTAGCGCCTGGGACTAGGAGCCAGGAGGTGTGGTGTCTGCTCCCAGCTGTGCACAGAATTGTTGTGTGACCTTGGGCACCACTCTGTGCCTTAGTTTCCTCATCAGCAAAATAGGGAAAACTTGCCTCATGATGTGTTCGGATTAAATTGTTAATGTCTTCTCAATGCGCTCTGAGATCCTTGGTTGGAAGGTTTAGACTAGAGGACTGCCAAGTATTGTTATGAGGTCGCTAGTCCTGTAAATGTGTTAGTGTCTTTTGCTGGAAGGAAAAGAAAAGCCAGGCTTGCTTCCAACCCCTGTAATCTCAAAAGTGGCAGTGTTTTGCTTTGATTCTGCACAGTTGAATTTCGTGCACCAAATATACATATGAACAGTAAAAACCAGGCATGCACACGCTAAATAAGAAGTGAGTGCGGAGAACCCCACATATTTGCATTATTTATAGCTACTTTTGACTAAAGGTGGCCTGATTTAATCTTTATTTTTTTTAAGTTTTGAATTTTATCTATGACACCATATGAGCAGAGGAATTGGAACCAGCCACAGAGCATTAATTGAAATAAAAAATGGTCTGTGCAGGGAACAAGTAAGAAAAGCCAGACCCCACCCTCTTTCCCAGAAAAAGCACCAGCATGCTCAATAAATGTTAAGGTAATTTAAAATCTGAATCTGGGAGACAATGTGACTAGGATTTCATTACTTAAGCAAATGGATTTGCTTTTAGTGGATGCAGCCACAGACTGAGAAGGGTTCCCAAGGGGTAAATGTTTTCCTGTGTTTGAAAAGCTTTCTTGTGTGTTAAGGAAGGGGGAGGGGGGCCATGAACGTTGCTCCATATGCACTTAGGACTCTGGAGCATCTTTATTTAGTACTGATTTGGGCACCCCCAAATATACATTTTTGGATGCTTGTTGTAGGGTGATTATTGTATAGGTTTTAAACCTTTCATCTGTGGTGGTGGGGCAGAGAGATTTGAGCCAGCGGGAAGAAACGAGGAGCCGCCTTGTCGGGATGGGTAGTTTTTTTTCTGGAGCAGATGTGCTTCCTTTGACTAATTTCTTCCTCACGCTGGAGGAGTTAAACAGCAGCAGTGCCAGCTCCGCAGCCTGTTTGGAATAGTTGAGATGCTTGGACTCTCTGGATGGACTGGATGGCAGAGGAGGCAGTTTACAGCGTAATTCATATGCAAAACTGCACTATAAATTTAAAACCTGTCTCAGTTGCTGTGGCACCACTAAGCATTTCATCAGCATACAGTACAGGGTTTCTGCCATCTTTGTTTGCATTGCAGTGACTCATCAAAAGTCTGTCTTGTACCAACACTGAGAGCATTCCTCTGGCACTGATATTTCTCTGTTTTTAAAGCTTCGGTTTGAAACTGGCATTTACTTCAGGTCCCTAATCAAAGGGCTCTATTCATTGCAGAGAGCAGCCTGAATGTTAATCTGCATCCGGCCTATTCATTTAGATGCTATGCACTGCCGTCGAGATTTGACTTGGTAAAAGCTTGAGCTACAGCAGATACAAACGGAGGTTTTGATACTATTTTCTCCCCCCCACCCCCTGAACGATCTTGGTTGCTGCAGTTAGTGTAGCAGACGGAGGCGATAAAAAGGGACTTAAGAGATCCTTCATTGAGCAGCAGTACCTTGGATCATTCGTTGTTTAAGGTATGTTCGCATGGTATCAGATGAGAGGGCATAGAAGTTCCTTGCTTTGAAGAATTCTCTCTTAAACCATGCAGATACAATTAAATTGGCTTTGTGCGTGTTCTCTTTTCTTCCTGTTCCTCAGTGGCTTTGCAGATAGGACTTTTTTCCAGCAGTGTGAACAGAGAAGTTCTTTGTAGGTTATTTTTCTTTTCAGAAGAGATTTAAAAAAAAATTTCAGGTAAATTTCTTTTTATGCCATTGTCATGAGGATTTGGTACTAGTTAAACACAGTTTACTCAGTACCGTCAAGTGCAAACATAATTTGAAATCTTCTGTTCTCTTAAGGGGGGGAGGGTTGGGTGATGGTGGGCAGGAGATTCTTGGGGTGTAGCCTTTATTTGGGCTAATAAGCACGGACTGGCTTTTCTGGAGTTTTATGCACTAAAATTACCTAATTTAATTTTACTGCTCCTGTGGGCTTGTTTCAGAGCTTGCCTCTTTCTGTACAGAAAAGGAGAAATTATTCTCATCCCCAAAAGGTGCCAATGTCCTAAAACAGTACACTCTGTGCTGTTGTTTGATGCAAAGTCGAAAGCCGTATAGGCTGTAGATGTATTTTTTTTCATTTGAGATTGTTCAGAGGCGTTCTTGATAGTACTGTTTCTGATTTCAGAAGATGGGGTTGTTCCTATTACGGGGTGCGTGTCTTGCCTTGGATTAGGCTTGCACTATGTCACCTACAGAATCCCTTTTTAATATGACCAGGAACAGAACATAGGGCACTTGCCACAGGGGGACGTATGTGGACACTCTCTTGCCCTAGTCTGTATTTACAATTAAAAACAAATGACTTGATGTTAAGTTTACTGCAGTACCTTGGTTTTGTTTGTTTGGGCTCAATTACCTGTCTTAATTTTGATTCATTTAAATTAAATGGCTCTTATAATTCCACTTAAAAGTAGTTTAACTCTGAATAGTTTCTTTTTTAAAACAAGTGTAGGGGCATCATCTAGGATCATTAAAATAGGGTTTTATTACAGTAACTGCTTCGATAGAATGCTATATTTATTTCAGACAAAATGGCACATCATTTTGTAACTATTTCATCTCGAGTTTCAGCAGGTTTTTTTATCCATTTCCAAAGGTCTGTTGAATATTAATAGGGCTACCTTACTATTCATTCCCACTCTGTTACCATCCATATTATCCTGTTTACTTTAAACTCCAGAGGAAAGAACCATTGATAATTTAAAAAATTTTTTTTGAGAATATTTGAATATTTAAATACGTTTTTTAAAAAAAAAATTTTAAAATGCATTAAGTAATTTTATAAACACTTGGTGTTATACATCAGCCCTTAGGGTTTAGTTTTGAGTCATGTTAGGTTGTTTGTTTTTGTTTTTATTTGTTTGTTGCAGAGAACTGTCTAAAAATGCTGTTTCTTTCTCCCTGCCTTCTTCATTTTTCAGATGTGCCCTACTTTGGATACTTCTGCATTGCATGTCTAAGGAGCTCCAACTAATCCTGAGCCATGTCACAGATGTTGCACATAGAAATTCCCAACTTTGGGAACACCGTCTTGGGCTGCCTGAATGAGCAGAGGCTGCTGGGGCTTTACTGTGATGTGTCCATAGTTGTCAAGGGCCAAGCCTTCAAGGCACATCGTGCGGTGTTAGCAGCCAGCAGCCTGTACTTCAGAGACTTGTTTAGCGGGAACAGCAAAAGTGCATTTGAGCTCCCAGGTACCGTGCCACCAGCCTGCTTCCAGCAAATCCTTTCATTTTGTTACACTGGGAAACTCACAATGGCCGCGAGTGAACAGCTGGTAGTGATGTACACTGCAGGTTTCCTACAGATCCAACATATCGTAGAAAAAGGGACAGACTTGATGTTCAAAGTGAGTTCTCCCCACTGTGACTCTCAAACCACCATGATTGAAGATCCTAGTTCGGAACCTCAGAGCCCTTGTAACCAATTGCAGTCTGCTTCTGTGCCCTACGTCATGTCCCCTTCCATGCCCATCCCGCTCCTGACCCGGGTGAAACATGAAAATCTCGAGCTGCAACCCACAGCTGTGTCAGGCCTTCCTGCCAAGCGACCCTTGGAAGCCAGCACTCGGGATAGTACAGGAGGGAGCGTTTCTAATGCTGCTCCGCTAAAGTTGTCTCGTGTTTCGTACTATGGAATGCCCAGTTTAGCTACTCTCATCCCAAACATACAGCAAGTGCAGTACTCCCAGGGGGAGCGGACGAGCCCAGGAGCCAGCAGCATTCCAACTACTGATAGTCCCACTTCCTACCACAATGAGGAGGATGAGGAAGATGATGAGGCTTATGATACCATGGTAGAAGAACAGTATGGGCAGATGTATATCAAATCCTCAGGAGGATATTCAGGTAATAAACCAAAACCTTCCCTTTCTCTAACCCCTTTGTTTTTCTCTTCCTCTTAAATCTTTTCTCCTTTGTCTAGAATATATTTTTTGGACTTTTCATCAGGTTTTTCTATATCCTGTTTGTTTACACATGAAGATTTGTGTTTGTGAATTTAATGCTGTTGAAAATTGCTGGCCTGACAGCCCAGGAAACTTGAATTCTCTATCCACAGAACAGGTACAGCATGGGCATAGGACAGTACAAACTTCACCACCACTCCACTACTGTGCCGCTTCTCGGAACTGGAGAGGCCATATGTAGGGGTGAGAGTGCAGTGCAGTGACCATAGTCTATTTAATCCTTAGCCTCCTCCTGTTGGCAGTCTCAGCCACGGACTCCATTTGTTTTGTGTTTTTGCAACATGGACACCTATCCATTAACTGCTGAACTGAGAGTGCCAACTAATTTCACATACAGTAGGTCATCCAAGAGCTACCTCAGCCACTACCCATCTCGGTTTGGATTAGAACAGGCAATCTGAAGGTGAAAGGCTTTGTATCCAATTGCAAATCACCTCATCCATTTATTTCCCCACTACTCCCTCCCTTTTTTACAAAAATCAGTTACAGTGTATGTCTTGCTCTCTCCATCCAAATACTTCAAATAAATCAGATTTCTGGTATATCAGAAAGAATTTAAACAAACCTTTCTCCCCCATCCCTAACATATATGTCCTTATTTTTATCTTGTACGCTGTCAGGTAAGTTCCCTTTTTCCCTTCAGAAATAATTGATAGGACTAGTTAAGTCCTCATTAACCTAACTCATCACCTGGTAGTACTGCACTGTGAAAGCATTAGCTAAAGGAGAAGATTGCTCCAGCAATGAATTGCTAGACAAGGAACTGCTGGGTTCTTCCACCAAGGACACACAGATGTTTTGATTTTTCAGTATGAGTATATGAGGGGACATTTTCTTTTCTGCTTCCCTTGCAAGCGATAAACTTTTCTGAAAAAGAACCGTTTTGGCCTTGTTCATCTTCAAGATTTTGAACTGACGTTTGGAAATGTCTCTGGTGCCTGTCGTGTTTTGGCTTTTTTGGAGGGCTAGAGACGAGGATAGAGGCTATGTGGTAGCAAACACTTGGGGAATCTAATCTCAACAGCTAGTATTTCTCAATGAGAGGCATTTCAAAAGAACATATATGGGGAGGTGTATGTTCTTTCTGCATTCCAAAAAGAGGCTCCTGGATGAACACAGGGGACTCTTAATTGGTGCTGCAGGTGTTTGAGAATGCAGCTTTGATTTGTATTCAGTTCCTGGGTGGAAACATATTTCATGGTTTTCTTGAGATTTGTCAAGCTGGCAACGCAGAATTTTCTTTAGTCTGTGCTTAGTTTTCACTGTTACTATTTCCCGTTGTAATTGCTGGATCAGAAATGACTAATTTGAAAATATTAACTCCCTCACATATGCTGAAAAGTTGGCTTTCTTTCCTTGGACCCATTTTATTTTTAGAGATGGGTAGAAAATGTTGCATTAACAACCTCTGTTTGATCCAGGTATGTAATTCATGGTGGTGGTAATTCTCAACACCAAGACACTCTTTCCAACCCTCTCCATAAAAACAGAACCCCAAACTTCTGTTTGAACAGTAATGTCCTTTCTGTACAAGTCTGTAAGTAGATAGATGAGAAGAAATCATTGCCATGTGTTTTACTGGAGGGGCAAGGGAAACTGTTGTGTTTAAACTAGCCTTTCCATTCTCACAGCAAATACTGCTACTGGCAAATTTTGAGGTTTTTTTTTTTTTAAATATTAGAACAGTCTCTAAAAAGCGGTCTGCTTTTTCAGTTGCTGTTTCTGAGGAAAGAGTCCAAATTCCTCATACTGACAGTAAACTTTCAGAAAGGAGTAGACTATTCTAGGGAATGGTGCGTGATTACTGTAAAGTCCTTGCCTGGCTAGCTAGTTGGTGGGATGGAGTGTGATGCATAGGATGTGTTTTAAAATGTCCATCTAACTGGACAGAGCTGAGGCTGTTTGCATGGATATTTGTTTTCCCCCCACACTGCAGAGCATTATGACTGAGTAGTGTTTGTCTTCACAGTGTTGAGCATTTCTAACATTGTTCTTTAGAGAAACGGGATTATACCCTTGTATACAATATTTTCTTTCTCAGCCATGGGGCCTATTTATATAATAGCAGAACAGAACAAATTCAATAGAAACATAGAAGACTATCATAGGAAAAACTATAGGATGGTATGGTATGCGATTACTAAGCAAGCAGGCTATTGCATATAACTCTTATTACTGTGTAAGATTAAAACAGAGCTGCTCCACTCAGAAAATTGAAAATGTGAACAGCTGACTTGGTGGCTTTGATAATTTTTCAGTTGTCCAGCCTTTAGGTTGGATCTGATGATCCAGAAGAAGAGTAATATTTTCTTTCTCCCTATGCAGATTGTGAGTAGGCTTCTGAATTGCTGGGTGAGGCATAGCCATGGGTAGTTGTTTGGGGAGGTAAGGGAAATGACGGAGCTCGCACCAAGTAGGAGCTCGCATTGTGTCACCATTCTGTCCAACTTGAAGGGCCAGCCAACACCCCCTCCCCCAGGGTTATAATCTATACAGTTCTAGCTAAAACATGTCTCTCCTGCACAAGCACATTGAAAAAGGGTTTTCTGTTTTAACCACAGGCATAGTCTCAGGGTTCCCCAAAATCTGGGGATGAGAGGGGGAAAGATTTAAAAAAGAAAATGAAAATCGAGGCTATTCCATCCTAGTATGGACTTGTGTAACTCTCACTGTGTTTTCATGACTCTGAATAAACCCTTCCTTCAAAAGACACAGAACAAAAAACCCTACAACATGGAAGAGCAAGGAAAAGCTAATCCTGCTCCTGCCACGTAGATCTTGACAATCTCACAAAAGACGGGGAAACAGTGTAAAATAGTGATTGCCAAAGTTTCTGAGAGCCTTTTGAGTCAAAACAAAAACAAAGCCAAAAAAAGAGCACACAGCCAGATCATGCATTGAATCTCATGGGAAGCTTCCCTCCTCCCCCCTTTTTTATTTCTCTCCTTGCACAGCTTAGTGTCATTCAGAATGGTGCCAGGTATCCATTGTTAGGGACGTTTGTCTGGTTCATTGTAAGGGGACATTTTAAGCTGAAACTCAAGTTTTTGTTCAGTGTCCTCTGTCGTCTTCCATCTCCATGTCGGGGCCTGGTTCTGCAAGGTGCTGAATGTCAGCGCTGAAGGCTTGTAGGATGGTCCAGGCCATTGTTCATTAGGTCTGTTCTGAAAGCATTTGGGTGTTGTAGATTCTTATTTATTTTTGTTTTCTCCTATATAAAAGCCTTTCTGAAAAACCAGACTAAATCTCTGAAACTTGGCACAAACCAAAGAAATTCATGACCTTGGCAAAGGGCTTTGATGGTAGAAAGTCAGAGTAAAGCTTAAGCGTCATTAAGTAGCTGACTTAGAAAACAATGGCACGGTGTGGTGAACCATAAGGAATACTGAAGTGCAAAAGAAACTGAAAATAAATCCAGGGGAAGGCTAACTCCCCTTCTAAAACACATTGCAGATGTAAGAATTAAGTTTAGCTGTCGTGAAAGAAGTCCCTAATTTACGGAGGGAAATATGGGAATTGCCATTATGGATCAGACCAGACTTCAGAAACTGGCCATTCCTCACATCACATTTCAGTATAGAGTCAGAGGATGTTAGGATTGTGTGTGTGCTTTTGGCTTTGGATGATATTAGTATCATCATCATCAGGATTTGCATAACTTTTGTGTGTGCATTAATAGCATTTCCATATGGTGGCTCTTTATTCTGTAAATAGGTCTAGACTTGGAGAACATTTAGGCCTTAAAGAAACTAGTTGGTCTTCATATGGGCTCTAGTATTTGATTTGAGAAGTATGCAGCTAGGTAGGATATTAAACAAAAGCAGAGTACTTATCGCTTTACCTGTAGCACCATGGGCCTGATCCTGAAAGGATTTCAGTGGAACTTGCAGATGCTCATCATCTTTCAGTATCAAACCATATTCTTTTCAGTCACCTTACTATTTACCAGGTGTATATGATTTTATTCCGTTTCAACAGGCACAAGTGAAATTGCACCAAGTGTCTTTAAATCCTCATGCAACAAATTGCTGGAGTATAAAGGCTGGACCTGAAAGTTATGAAATACCAAACTGACACATGGACATTTCATTAAAAATTCATCTAAAATAGCTGTTATAGGATACAATTGCAGTAATTAGCTAAGAGAATAGTTTTCTCTCCTGGCTCTCTGATTTCTTGACAGTAAGTAAAGAGGGCAAGAAACAATCCAAAATCTTTAGTGAGAGGATACATGGCATATTGTATGAAGATGATCCCAGACCAAGCTTAGAAAAGATATGTTACAATTTAAACCACAGCCAGTAGCAATGATCCCGTGAACATCTTGAAACCAAATAATTGCAATCTTTTTAAAACTGCTTGTTTTAACTGCAGTCATGGTTCTTTGAGTCAGTTGCCTCTGATACAGATCAATGAGTAGTCTGATCCTTAGGATCAGGCAGGAGGCAGTCAATAGAAGCCAAGAATGAATATATTTTCCAGGAAATATAAAAGAACACCAAACTAGGTACAAACATAGAGGAAAGGAGAAAAATGTGTGTCTGAAATGAACAGAGCGTCGCACTCATCAGACAGAGCTGGTCTTATCTGCTTCTTATTGTAAAAGTGGGAATCCTCTAATGGCTGCGAGGGAAAAAGGGGGAAGGTATAATGCTGACTAGAGGGGAAATCTTTAGCTTCATTGGCTGCCTCCTGTCTAATCAATGTGAATTGTTCTGAACTTATATCAACCACAGAAAACAACTTGCAAGCAAGAAATTCTCTTTCTTATTAAGGACCCAGCAGCGTAAGGAAACTTAAGATCCACATGGGTGTCACTCTGCTTCAGACCTTTTTTGGCATTAAACTTCTAGTCCCTGTTTCTTCACAGTAAAACACAGATGTTTAATTTTAGACTGGCAGATGTTTCACTCCCGACTGAGATGTGAAACAAAGGCAAGATGTGGGCATTTATAAACCAGTAATATTGTTCCTGCACTTCCAGATTAATTCTGTGTATAAATAGGACACGCATCATATCTCTACATTTGAGTATACTGTTGCAAATAGCACTATTAGTAAAATATGTATAGTTCAATGGTGGACTATATTACCATTTTTTCTTCTTGTGTGCACGCACGCGTGTGTGTATTTTTCTGTAAACATACATACCATTTGCCAGTAAATCTACTAAGAATCTGTGAAAATAGCTGCAGATGCTGGGTTCTGTTTTCATGTGCGCTCCCTACCAAGTGTGAGATAAGGATTCTTGTAAACTCTTTGTTTGAAAGGAAAAGTCTGACTCTTTGGGAAAGGGAGGGCAACTAGGTGTATGCTTCCAAACTCCAGTCATCCATGATAGTTGAGAAGAGGGTAATTTTGTGGATAAGGCAATGGACTAGGACCCAAGACTTCTGGGTTCATACTTCCTGTGTGACCAGGGTCAAGTAACTTCAGCTGCTCTCTCTGTCCTCTGTCTGTAACATAGGAACAATAATACTTCCCTACCCTGTAGAATAGTGAATGAGAAGAATAAGAAGAGAATCCAGATGAAAACCTCTGGAATTGTGAACTTCCAAGGGGGAATTGGTATTTCTGCTCTTTGAGTTGGCAAGAGCCAAGAAGATATTAAAGCAACTGGCCTTTAGGGAGTACAGTCAACAGTTTCAAATTTGGATGCCTGAAATTAGACATCAAAATCTTGGCACTGATATTCAGAGGTGCTGGGCACTCGCAATGCTCATTAAAAGCATTGGGAGACCTGGGTGCTCAGCGCCTCTGAAAATGAGGTCACCTATTTAGGTACCCAAGTAAGCGCCTAACTGCATGATTTGGGCACCCCAGTGTGAAAATGTTGGCCACTGACATATTACTGTCATTCTTTCTGAACTGATGCGTGTCCACGAGCCCCAATAACAGCCTGTCAAGAGAAATTTGAGGCCCTGGTACATTGTTTGCTGGGGCTGCAGCCCCTCCCTTTTCACCCAGTTACAGACATGGGAAGGGGGCTGAGCTTGGGGTTCAGGTACAATTGTCCCCCTTTTACCTTTCTTGTCAGCCCTGCCAGTTAACCTGTTCTTCATTGTCTAGGTAATCAGAATTTCATTTTTGCTGATAACTTCTACTTTTTTTAAGGTTTTTATATGTACACGAATTAATTTGTATTAGTTTTTTTTTAACATCATACGCATAATATTTACAAATGTATAGCCAGTCGGATTATTGCTTCTTACAACTGTGTAGTAAAAGGTAATAATAAAATACTTCTTAAGATCTAATGGTTTGTAACAGCCCATTGTCAACTAAAACAGTGATACTTAGAAATGGAGGACCTCATGTAACTGACCTCTGCAAAGCAGAGCGCATCTTAAAAGCGTGTGGAACAAAGGCACTCAGCCCCACCAAGCAGATGCTGGAAGGGTCCAATGCCACAAGTTGTTGAGTGCCACTAATTTCTATTAATTTCAGCACTTCCCAGGATTTGGCACAAAGTTTTTACCTAACCAGGTAGCTCTGAGGTAGTTTTCCATACTCCAGTCCTGGATGTGTCCTCTTGTAGGTCAGTTGTTGCTTGTTATGAAACCCTTCCAAGTTTCAGACCCAAATACGTGTGTGTGTGTGTGTGTGTGTGTAAATAAAATACATGGGTGCAGCCGCATAGCTCCTACTGCCTTTTTAATTATTTCTTCTTTTCCTCTGTGTTAGCTGGTAAGCTGCTTTCTTAGTCTAGTACAAAACTATGTGAGACAATACTTCACATTGTTTGCCATTTCATTCAAAGGAAGAGGAGCAGCTGCCCTCTGAAGATACAAATTAATTAGAAGTGAATACTATCCTGTTCTGTAGAGCATAAAGGCCAAACAGACTTGCTTTCTTTGAAAACATGGGACCCCAAAGTGTTTTGTACCCTGGTTTTTTTTTATGCTACAGTTCTGTGTGCAGTAATTTAATATATGTTGAATTGAAGTAGCATTAAAAAGACCTAAATCTTTGGTAAAGTTTGTTTAATCTTGTTTGAGTTGTACTAATTCTTTAACCAAAACAAAATCCACCAATGAGGTAAGTGTCCATATAGAAATGAGAATTTTTATAGACAGAGGCAATAAGCAAGCGAAACAGTATTTAATTATATTAGAACGGATTAATCTGGATTGTACTGTGTGGGGTTTTTTTTCTAGCACAAATTTTGGCTGAGGTCTCATGCGATGTTTAGCTTCAGAAAAGAGAATGCTATGACCTTGTTGTTGGTTCCTATGTTTAAACACAGGGCACTTCAAAATAAATCAGAAGAATATTTTTTTCTGCCAAAACGTCACTGACGTTTCCCAATATTGTGTGTGCGTGTATCTCCAAAAACAGTTTGGGTAGGTCAGTGTTGTCTGTACTGTTAAAGTTGTTTTTCAGAGCAAGTAGCAGGATTTCAGGAAATGGAGCTTGACACCAGCTTCAGCTGGAATTAGTTACTTTAGGAAGTTACCAAATACCAGGGCAGTACAGTCACTTGACTGCGTTATGTTGCTTTCTTTGCATTATTTATTATTGCAGTATCAAGACTGGCTGGCCCAAAAATTGATGCACCTTCAGAGTCACTCTGTGTGACGTGCACAGAAATTTACAATCCACTGTCTGTCATCTGGTGCAGTTTGTTTGCTGGTCTGAGTGTTGTGTATATTGTTTGACTTCCTGCAATTACAATAATAGTTTGAAAAAGAAATGCATAAAAGCTAATGGTGCAATGTACAAAATATAAGAGCGGGAGAACGAGGGCTTGGTTCTATTCCCAAACTTGTTGTATGACTTTAGGAAAGTCACTTAACCATCGTATGCCTCAGTTTTCCATGTTACCAACCTTTGTAAAATGCTTTGAAATATATGGATGAAAAGCATTCTATACGTGCAAATAATTATTGTTTGTTAATTCATTTATGGGGGGATCATGTTTTAGCTCTGCCTACTTTTAAAGCTGTTAACAAACTTTATCTAACAAGATAAATTAAAATCACATCTATGTGATTATGAAAAATAGTAATTAACCGCAATCTCTGTCTAAATGTTTTTGTTTAGAATATATGAGTATTTAGATGTATGACAGAAACCACAGTTTCTGTTGTGAAATGTTTCTGTTTTTGCTCTGTTGGCTGCAACTGTTCAAGGATACTTTCTCTGCAGTTACACCAGCTTTTTAACCTTACTTTAATTTTATTTTTTATAAAGACACTAACTTGGAATCATTTTAAAAGCCCTTGTGAAAATTAATGCCACTATGCACAACTTTTTGTTCTGACCCTTTTAACAGCTTACAATCTACCATTTTTTAAAGTGGAAATAAATAGTTTTTACATTTTTCACTCAAAGCCATTAATTAAAATTAATTAAAATTAAAATTGCAGCTTTAAACAAATAGAGCAGGGAGTTTTGTTTTTGTGTTTTGGTACTTCACGCCTTTGCTCAGCAGTATAAACCATGACTGTGTAGAAAGAATTGACAAGCTGCTGGAACACTTTCTCTGGCACGCTTGCCCACAATTAACACAAGCAATATGAAATAATATGGCCTAATCTTTATCCCTTCCTGTGGCTCTTGCATTTCAAAAACATTGTGGCTTCACTAAAAAAATCTGCTGCCCTGTTTTGAAATCTGTTGACTCCTAAACATATGCTGTCCTTTTCTTGAACAGCATCTGTTAAGGACATCAGACATCTAACCTAAGTGACCCACGTATCCCCTAATGTTGTGTGTGGTATTTGTGCTATACCTGAATGCTTCCCTGTCATAGGGAGACGTGTAAAGGTGTACAGTATATATGTGCTCTCATGGGCTCTAAATGGGAAGAACTGAAAGCAAGCAGTGTCCCCGAACCGGTCCCCAGGATATATTTTTGAAGTGGCAGTTGTGATATTGGTATGTGTTTATCTGAGCAATTTTGGCAAAACCAAAGGGACTGTAAGGAGACTAGAGTAGCTTTTGTCTGAATGTTAGTGCTGGATAATATGCTCTCCAGTTCTTGATTTATTTAAATTAAATACTTGAAATATTTTTCAGTTTAATATCCTTCCCGTCTCAATGTCCAAAAGCACCAGCAAGATACCAGCCCCTTTAGATACTTCCACTGCAAGAATGAGCAATTTCATTCTAAAAAAGTGCATTTGAATATTTGGAAATTCTCCTTATAGGAGCTTTGAAATAGAGAATTATTTCTATTGTTGAAAATTTGTTATGTAAGCGAGCTGCGCATCAGCATTACAAAATACTTCTACTTTGCATAGATAATCAGGCCATACTGGTAGGAGAAATTATGCTTTAAAATGTCATCTGGATTGTTCTTCCACTATTTGTTCCTCATCCATTCAGGGTAATGCCAGGCTGTTGTTCTGGGTGTACCGGTACATTGAGATGATCTTGTTTTAGGAAATACTTGCTGATGCCATGATTCTTAAAACAAAACCACACACCTCATACAAACAAAAACTTTCCATTTTAAAAGGCTTCTCACCTAAGAATAATATTGCAATACATTGGTACTCAATATAGCCTTACATTTTGTTGGCTTTTACAACTTTTTGTCCTATAATGTGCTGTCACATAATAATAGAACGTTGCAGGATATGTCCTAGTTAGAACACAAATTTCTTTGTAAAAGAGACCTTTCTGTTGTGGTAACTGTAGCAACATCTATACAAAAGTCCCCAGATTTGCTCTTCTACCTGAAGAATGGGAAACACCAAAATAATGAGAGTAAGATACATTTAAGAGGCTAAGTGATTGCATGTTTGATCCAATGCTTTTGTCTAACTATTTTTTTTTTTAGAATCATAAATCTACATCCAATTGTACTAAGGCTGTATTTATCCTTTTCAAGGAGCAGTCCTGATCATATGTATAGAGTTTGACATATGTTATAAAAACTTGTTGATCAGGGTGTAGAGCATTATAGAATTGGATGTATTTTTATATTGTATATATTTATATATTTATATATATAAATATATTGTAGATGATGCGGTTGGCACCTATGCACACTTGTATGAGTCCTCGTTTGCTGTGATAGGTAATTTTAAGCATGATAATGGACTTCCATTACAAATACGTTTTAGAAAGCTAATCCTCTGTATGTTCACAAAACCTAGCATTGTGCAGTGTTTGTTCATAGTAAAACTTATTTGTTTTAGCTTTTTAGTATTAACATCTGCTAATAGGCAGTGGTAGGCCCCATCAATTCTATATAAGGCAATGTTTTAAGGGAAATCACAGCAATATCCTAGTATTTCAGTGTAGTTTTTTTTTTTTTTTTTTTTAAGCTAAAGCTTAATAAAACCTTGGGTTTTTTGGTGGCGTTGAGATAAATTTTATGCACTTAGAAGTGGGAATGGGAGAGGAAAGGAAACCTAGGAATCACATTTTGATTTAGAAAAAGTGAGTGCTGACGGATAATACTGAGTTGCTAAGATTAACTTTTGTTAGTTCAGCGTGTATATAAGGTTTTTCAGCAGCAGAAGATTAAAGAAAAGAAGTTATAATAGGGAAGTAGCTACTAACCTAATCGGACAATTTATGACCTATTTGGGAAACCTCTAATAGATGTGCATAACGTTTTATTTTTTGGTTAGTTGCATACAATAGTTTGTGTCTTCTCTTTAGAAAGCTGATTCTGTATACTTGTCCACATTTAGACAGTGATCTCAGATGTTCAGAAATAGCAATTTTTCTAAATGATTAACATTTAAAAAAAAATAAATGAAAGCACTGTTAGGTTACATTAATCCCTCTCCCAAAATCCATTCAAGGCAAAGCTCCTGCAGGAGCTCTTCTTTCCGAAAGAGAGCGGGAAAAAAGGAAGGCCTTAGGTTTAAACTTCAGGACAAGAGAAGCTTCATTCTGAAGATCACAGATATTAGCCCTGGCTCCAGCATAACGGTGCCCATTGCCTCCGCATATAAAATGATCATGCTTTTTGAGTAGATGACTGTTTTCAAGAGCAATGTTGTGAAAAATATCTTGAATCATCAAAATCTAGCTGTGTTCATTTGGATCCTGCTCCTTGAAAGCATTTAATGATTCTCCCTGTTAATTCTTTTTTAAAGTGGCTCAAGAGAAGCCAGAGCAGATTCCACTAGAGAGTCGTTCCTGTGTCCTCATTCGACGTGATTTAGTTGCTCTCCCAGCAAGTCTTATCAGTCAAATTGGATATCGGTGCCACCCAAAACTCTACTCGGAGGGAGATCCCGGAGAAAAACTTGAACTTGTTGCAGGTAATAACTTTTATTTCTTTTTTACATTAGAATGATTGAAGATCAGCCATTTTTCTTTTTAGAATTTACCCCTTATCTCCCTTGAACCTTAGTTTCAATCATACATATTGGATGCAAATTTTCCCTTTTTGTGTATTACTATGAACAAATGTACCCATCGCTAATCGGTGGGGGGGAAAAGATAGAACATCTTAAATTTCATTTAATTCACTGTTAGAAGAATGTGTCATTAGCAGGAGTTATTCAATTGAATTAATTTAGCATTTAATTGAATTCCGTAAACTTGTATTCTCCCTGATTGGTATGGGCTGTATCACAACTGTGTTTTAATTTCGCTTCACAGATGAAAAAAATTAGACTTTTTTTTACCTATCAAATTTTAAGATTTACAGAGCAGGGGATTAGGATTTATAGAAATGAATACAGATTTAGACATTTTAAAATATAATTAAAACAACAAATACTTTAATAGTGGGTAAAAAAATTATACTCTTGGGCTTGTGGGTTTTTCCCTAGATATGAATGGCAAGAATCGATCCCTAGTGACATATTTGGTGTATCTGTGGCAAGGATGAGGCTGTAATCTTCTGGCTAGTCACAGATGGAATTGGTCCCTTTTTGCAAGCAGTAAGGCAGTAGGACCCCAAGGCTGGAAACCAATTTAACAGCTCGGGGGGGAGGGATAACTCAGTGGTTTGAGCATTGGCCTGCTAAACCCAGGCTTGTAAGTTCAATCCTTGAGGGCGCCATTTAGGGATCTGGGACAAAAATTGGGGATTGGTCCTGCTTTGAGCAGGGGGTTGGACTAGATGAACTCCTGAGGTCCCTTCCAACCCTCATATTCTATGATTCTAAGGACAGATACCCTTGATATTGGGGGATGTTCGAGAGGAGGCAAGGTTTTTAGAAGCATTTCCCTCTTTCCACCAGATTATTCTCAGTCTTCTCGAGGTTCAGCCGAATCCAGCTATTGTTTATCCGGATACATATTTTGGCTAGGCATTCAGAAAGCTGGGAGATGGTACTGTTTAGGTTTGATATATTGGAGTTGTAGACGGATATAAAATATGCAAGACTTAAAACTGTAGTCCTGTCCTTTAGTGGCCATTAAACATCTCATGGCACTGTATGTAAGAGGGGTGTGTTGACCTTGATGATCAGACCAAATTCCAATTTGGGTAATTACAGTCTACCTCCCTAAATGCACATTGCAGTTTCAGTTGGATATGCCCTCCACTGTTGTATAGTGTTATGAACTGCTGTCTTCTACCCCAGAAGTGACTCTGTTTGGGTGATGTGAATCCGATATAATGGTCCTTACTAACTTCACAGGTTGTTGTGAGGATTAATTAATACCTGTCAAGTGCTTTGAGTTCCTCTGATGGAAAATGTTACAGAGGGAAAAAGTGAGTGAGCACGATCTATCCAAACCAGTTGTCCTTTCTTTCTAACCATTTTATATCTTAGATACAATGTTATGAATAGCACACGTTTATTCTCAGCCTGTAGTAGGAATGTTAATTTCAAAAATTAGCTGGACAGGTTTCTCTCTGATCAAGGACATATATTTTCTTCACTGGAAGGCAGAAATAAAACGCACCCACTGTACAATAGCATAAAACCACAAGTATTTATTTTGTAGCTGGAATATTCATTTTGCATCTGCTAACATTTTATGCAAGACTTAAAAACACCAACTTACTTTCACAGTGAGAGCTGCAAATTGACTCGGGGCATCTTTGCTCGATTTACATTTTTCAGTCTGGAAAAAAGTAGATTAACACCGGCAGCCACTGTCAGAGAGATTATTTTTTATTTATTAAAGTGAAGTTACCCTTGGTGGCATCTGACTTGCTCTCTGATGGCTTATCCCTTAAAATGCTGTGACTGGATAAAGGCTCAGCGGCTCATTACAGTTTCAAACTTAGCCAAAAACCGATGGGGGTTGGTTCTGCCCAAAGTACATAAGAAAAATCTTTCAGTGAAAGTTTAGTAACCTCCATACACTAAATACTTTCTTTCATCTCAGATTTTTCATGCCATAATTGATTCTGAAAACTTTGACAGATTTCTCTGGAAATGATCATCGTAAAGTGGATTGATAGATATAGTGCACCGAGCATGGAGAGAAGCTGCAAGGTTCAGAAATCCCACAGTGCCACTGGCTCTTCTCCCCTCCTTACCCTTATATTCAACAAATGTGTGTAAGAGGAAAGGAGCTAACCATCACCTGGTGAAAGATCAAGCAGTCATCTTACCGCCTGCGCTAGGACAGCACAGATGTTGTTTAGTTCTCCATTTCCCCACAGAGGAAAAGGGTCAAACTCTGATCTTCTACACTGTAAATCGGGAGTTATTCTATAGAGCTCAATGCAGTTGCTTCAGATTTACTCAGAGTCTGTCCCACTCATTTTTTAACTATTCTTTTATTCTTCATTTTAAAGGTAAGTATAGAACTAGTCATGCGTAGGCTTTCCTGGAAATGCAAGAAGTAATTTTATTTCTCTGTATATCTCCGCTTCTGCAAGAACTTAGTCTGTTACAGCTCTAGATATGACCTACTATTTAAGCTTTATTTAAAAAAAACAACTTTTATATTGTAACTGTGCTTGGAAAGAAAATATGCACGTCCACATCTTTGTGTAAGCAGGCAGATTCTGAGGCATACAGTAGGTTTTACTTTTGCAAGCTATGTGCTGTATAAAAGTGTTTGATAATGAAAGGGTAAGAGATCTACTATAAAACACTGACAGTCTGTTTCTAAACCTCTGGACATGTAAAGCTTCCTTAGAAAGGTTGATTTCTCACCTGCAAACATACTCTAAGCCAATATATTTGCATACTTAAAGCCAATATATTTGAGACCCAGCAATTCCTAGGCACTAGAAACTAAATTCCCAGCTCACCAAAATTACCAGTGGGGGTTGTGCTGTGTTTCTTGGAAATAAATGCATTTGTAAAATAAATATATATCTTTTCCATGCCAGCCTTCTTTTTTTAGTCTAAACGTGTATTCTACAGCTCTTTCCTTGACAGAAGGAAAGGCCAAATGGATGGTTGCTCTGGAAGGATGGTAGTAGTCTGCTATGGATCATTTTTAAAATAAAATAAATCATAGCACTGTGTGTCTTTTACATAACTAGATCCTTTCACCAGACTGCAGTGGATCTTCTTTCTGTTTGGATAAAATCAGGAGATTATTAGTATGGGCTGTGATTCTCACTAGACCCCAACGGAGTGAGTGCCCAGATCCCATAGACCCCTAACTCACTTAGGCTTCTTTGAAAATCCCAGCCATGATTACTGTTGTTTATATGCATTACAGTAGTCCCTTGAGGATGCAACTGAGATCATGGCCCTGTTGTGCTAGGCACTGTATAAGAACAGCCACACTGGGTCAGACCAGAGGTCCATCTAGCCCAGTATCGTGTCTGCCTACAGTGGCCAATGCCAGATGCCCCAGAGGGAATGAACAGAACAGGCAAATGATCAAGTGATCCAGCCTGTCGCCCTTTCCCAGCTTCTAGCAAACAGAGGCTAGGGACACCATCCCTGCCCATCCTGACTAATAGCCATTGATGGACCTATCCTCCATGAATTTATCTAATTCTTTTTTGAACCCTGTTATAGTCTTGGCCTTCACAACATCCTCTGGCAAAGAGTTCCACAGGTTGACTATGCGTTGTGTTAAAAAATACTTTCTTTTATTTGTTTTAAACCTGCTGCCTCTTAATTTCATTTGGTGAGCCATAGTTCTGGTATTATGAGAAGGAATAAATAACTCTTCCTTATTTACTGTCTCCACACCAGTCATGATTTTATAGACGTCTGTCATATCCCCCCTTAGTCGTCTCTTTTCCAAGCTGAAAAGTCCTAGTTTTATTAATCTCTCCTCATACGGAAGCCGTTCCATACCCCTAATAATTTTTGTTGCCCTTTTCCCAACCTTTTCCAATTCCAATATATCTTTTTTGAGATGGGGCGACTATTTCTGCATGCAGTATTCAAGATGTGGGCATACCATGGATTTCTATAGAGGCAATATGATATTTTCTGTCTTTATTATCTGTCCCTTTCTTAATGATTCCCAACATTCTGTTCGCTTTTTTGACTGCCGCGGCACACTGAGTGGATGTTTTCAGAGAACTATCCACAATGACTCCAAGATCTCTTTTCTGAGTGGGAACAGCTAATTTAGACCCCATCATTGTATATGGATAATTAGGATTATGTTTTCCAGTGTGCATTACTTTGCATTTATCAACACTGAATTTCATCTGCCATTTTATAGCCCAGTCACTTAGTTGTGAGATCCTTTTGTACCTCTTCGCAGTCTGCCTGGGACTTAAACATCTTGAGTTGTTTTGTATCATCTGCAAATTTTGCCACCTCACTGTTTATCCCTTTTTCCAGATCATTTATAAACACATAGTAGGAGACTGCCCCTCCCCTGAAGAGTTTGCAGTCTAAATAGGAAAGCAGAAATATTTTGTGTTGCATTCTGTAGTGGGATTTACACCTTTAGGGAAAATAAGGGTGTGGATTTTAAACTCTGTACACTTTAACTCTTGCAGGCTCAGGTGTTTATATCACCCGGGGGCAGCTCATGAATTGTCATCTATGCGCAGGTGTCAAACATAAGGTTCTTCTGAGACGTCTTCTAGCCACGTTCTTTGACCGGTATGTTCCTTTTTGAGTTTATATCAGGTATTAAGGACCTCAGAGTGGTTTCTGTATTTTAAATGTACTTTACAAAAAAAATAATTTGAGCCTTTTTTCCCCATACTTGTTTTTGCTTTTCTGCTTTATGGTGGGTTAGTCTGGAGCACGGTCGCTGACTGTTGTTTTTGCCAGTGGGTGCATTTGAAGAGGTGTGTGTTTGGGGGGTGGGGGAGCTCTGCTAGTTTTGGAGGGAAGGTTATTTTCAGCATATTTGTACACTTCTTTCATATTCCAGTTATTGAATATGTGTCTATCATTGGTATCGTAACAATTTAATCATTATTAAAATAGTAATGAACTACATAATTACAGTATCATGAATTACAGTATATTAAAATCATGCACTCACCTACAAGTTGTCTTCACTAATGTCCCAGTTTAAAGATATTATGTCTCCTGTAGCTTTTTGGATGGGAAACTGTCAGCCACACTGTGGCTCATGGGTGCTCAGTACCGGGTTTACAGTGGTGCTGTGGCACCAGGCCCACACACAGAAGGGGCCCCAGTGCCAGGATTGTGTCCCTTCCACCCGCACTCTGCCCTGAAGCCTTTTCCCCCCAAAGCCCCATCCACCACTTACTCCTCTCCACCCCCTCCTCCCGCTCGTTCCTCTCCGCCCCCTCCTACTCCCGGGAAAGCCATGCGGGGCCTCAGGGAGAGGAGGCTGAGCAGGGTTTGGGTGGAGTTGGGAGCGGTGCCAACAAAAAATTAATCCAGCCCTGCACATGCAAAGCACCCCCTGGTTTTTTGTGGTGGGTGCTTGAGTCTCAGAGCACGCAAGAAGTCAGCACCTATGAGCTGAAGTGCCAGCTTTTCTGATTCCTCAACTGAAAAATATACAGTTCGGTTGCTATCTGAAAGAGAATAAACTCGACCAGACAGTATCTCTCTGCATCACTGTAAGCTTTCACTCTTACCTGAAATCCTGGATATAAGCTCCGCATTTCTCTCCCTTTCTTGCAGGAACACACTTGCCAATAGCTGTGGAACTGGAATTCGGTCCTCCACTAGTGATCCCAGCAGGAAGCCCCTGGACAGCAGGGTTCTTAATGCAGTGAAATGTAAGGGGGGAGTGATTTACTGCTGCTGTGTTAGAACAGTCTGGCAAAAACAAAAGCCTAGGAAAGAGCTGAAATTTAAACAGGGCAAGGCCATCAAGAGTGTATAATAATTGTGAATATATACATTGAAATCGGTTATGTGAACATTCAGATCTTTTCACTTAAACATTTGATATTTTTTTAAAAAATACTTTAAAGTTTTGTCCAAAGTTAGTATTTTGTGTTTGACAATATCACAGTGTGAAACCGAACATTATTGTTCACATTATCTTGAATTTTGTTTGGTATTTTTTTAAATCGCTAATTTTGCAGTACAATGCTTTTATTACTAGATGAGATTTTTGATCCTGGCCATAGCTGTGCCTGAAAGTTGCAGTGCTTTATGGCAGTGGTTCTCAACCTTTCCAGACAACTGTACCCCTTTCAGGAGTCTGATTTGTCTTGAGTACCCCCAGTTCCACCTCGCCTAAAAACGACTTGTTTACAAAATCAGACATAAAAATACAAAAGTGTCACAGCACACTGTTACTGAAAAATGGCTTGCTTATTTTTACCATATAATTATAAAATAAATCCATTGGATAGAAGTATTGTACTGACATTTCAGTAAGTACAATACTCATGGAAAGAGTATCCAGGGGAAATATTTGATCACTTGTAAAAGAAATCCTTTCGATGCCCTTACATTTCAGTGTGATACTGAGGCTGTTTTTCACTTGTGAGCCTTGTTTGAAGCCCAAAATCTGCTGCCAGGGCTGAAGCATGTAACTTAGCTTTCCGGGGGCCCCCTATGGCATGGGATCCCAGGCAATTGCCCTATTTGCCACTTGTTAATGCCAGTCCCGGATTTGCCACCCCCCTAAACCCGTCCCAGAGGACCTTTGGGTACCCCCAGGGGTACCTGTACCCCTGGTTCAGAGCCACTGCTTTATGGCACACAGTTTTTTGTTCTTAATGAGTAAATTGGCGAGTGATCATTAGAAATTATGCAGTCTGCATCAGAACTTAATTGTGGATTAATCTGTTTCATCATCTGGCTATAAGCATTTGTGATTCACAGCCTATTTCCATGAAAATGCTTGTTTATAAATCTTTTTTTTGTTATTATTTGGTGAGTAAAGAAGGGAGTCTTTCTGCAAATAATTACATTTTAACAGGGATATACATAAACAATAATAGCTTTTTTTTAAAATCATTTTTTAAACTTGGAAACTGACCAAGGTTCTGTATAATATCAAGCAGTTTATCCAGTCCGTACATAGAGGATCTAAAATCCATTTTAGAGCTGATAGTGTAATAGGATCAAGTGTTTCAAAAACTGAAACTGTCCCAAAAGGCCATAAGGTAAGAGACTGTACATTTTAACTAATAAATAATGCTCTTTAACTTCAGTGATTCAGTGTCGGAGATGCTAAAAACTAATTCCTGTGTTTGTGATCTCTAAATGCATAGTGCCAGCCCCCGGAGCTCTGCTGATTTATACTAGCTGGCCCATTTTTTGTGTTCTGAATATGGGAAAATAATGATCACAATATAGAAATCCTAATAGAATTATCATCCTAAAAAAAAATAATGAATTTTTATACTTAAAAATATGTCCCTACAAGGCACAAAACAAGTGGTTAAAAATTTGCCTATTACAGTACTTTTTTTGAATAAAAGAAGCATATTAGTAGAGCAAATGGTGCTTGGTGTCGAGTGCGAGTGAGGAACTCTGTGGTTTAGAAAAAGCTGGCGTTTCAGTACAGTGAAGCCCACTTAATATATGCTTGATGTACAGTACAAGCCAATGTCCTCTCATACTTTCCCCCTCAGTGGATTCTGTCTGGATAGTAAATATTTATGTAAATATCTCACTACAAGATGAAAGTGGAGTGAATTTTTTTTTTTTTGGATCTGTTAAATCTTTCCTCGCCCTAATTGTTGTTCTGCTGCTGAACTCTGAGGGCCTTCTAGCCCCAATTGCAGATCTGTAGGGCGTGGAGGGAGGCAAAGAGGTAGTAAAAGACATTGATCTGTAAAAGTCAGAAATATTGGACTGCATTAATTATTACCTGGGCCATAGATTGTTTGTGGTGCTTTACAAAGCAAAGCCCAAGTCCCTGAGAAGGAAGAACCTTCCTACTAAAGGCTCAGTCTTGCAAGGTGCTGAGCACCTCCCAAGAGGCACTGAGCACCCTCCACTACTGCTGTAGGAGATGACAGCACCTTCCAGGGGAATTTTAATAAATAGCCATGGATGCCCTGAAATCATAGTACAGGGCCACATGGATTCCGGACAATAGGGCAAGACCCTATGTCCAGAAAAATCCTGGGGTTTTTAATCTGTATATTACCCATTTAATTACTCATAGTTAAATGAAGGAATGAGTTGAATACCCCAAATATACAGTGAGATCTGAATGAAGTGACCACCAAGAAGTAGTCACCTGATACAGAGACTGATGGTGTACCTTTACTGTCCTGATAACATCTCATTCATCACTGCTGCAGAACTCTCTCCTTCTGCCCACAACATATTTAGTGATGATTTACCTCTAAATAAACGTCTAGTAAACTCCTACTCAAAAATTTGGGAGCAATTTAAGGCATGAACTTCCCTATTGGATAGTAGTGATACCATCTGGAATACAAACTCTCGTGTTTCAGTGTGTAAGCCAGCTGGTAACTGCTTTGGTTTTAGCAATAGACTTCCCCTATGGATAAGTTGTCCCATAATTGTCCATCAAGGGATTTCTTGTACCTTCCTCTATAGCATCTGGTACAACTACTGGAAACAGGATATTGGATTAGATGAACCAGTGGTCTCATCCAGTGTAATAACTATGTTCTTGTGATAAAACCATATATTTTCTGTCAGATATAACCGTAGCTGCATGTTATTGATATCTTGTGGTACAGTTCTGAGATGGGACAAAGGCTGTGATCACACAAACTTCTTTGTGTTGCTTACTGTAGTAGTCCTCAGTGATATGTATCCCTGTCTTTGCAGTGTATTGTCAGAATTTTGCCCCAAGTTTTAAGGAAAGCGAGATGAATGTTATCGCAGCCGATATGTGCACCAACGCCCGACGAGTCCGCAAGCGCTGGCTTCCGAAGATTAAGTCCATGTTGCCAGAGGGGATGGAGATGTACCGCACAGTCATGGGCTCCACAACAAACAGTGTCCCCCTGGATCCGGAATTCCAGCCCAGCACTGCTCAAGTCTTTGAGCAGCGAATCTATGCAGAAAGGAGGAGTGATTCGGGAACTATCGTAGCTTTGAGAACTAACGCAGTAAATGTCGATCTAAGCAATGGATCCAACCAATCATTTGAACAGAGTGAGGATGCCGAAGGGGCTGGCTCTGTTATACAGGAGGCAGCTGGAACAGATGCCATGGCATCAGATACCCAAAGCACTCCACAGCCTTTTGAACAAGGTGCCGGTTCCACTAGCCGGCCAGAAACTCCCGTGAGAAGACAAGATGGTACTTATGGAGGGACTTTATAAAAGAGTTTGTGACCTATAAGGGATCTGTAATACTAAAGCTGCTTGCATGCATTACTAATACAAAAAAATGTGATCAAGCCACTTACCTACTGAACTGCTACTGTTGCCTGAAAAAAATGTGATTTTTATTCTGCTTATATTTAAAATTTATGAAGGAAATAATCGCATTCGTTACACTGTAAATGACTAGGTCTCTGCCGACCTACTGAAGAAAAATATTGGACTCCTTTTTGATATTCCTGAGATTAGCCTGTAAGATTGTAGCTTTTTTTTTTTTTTAAAGAAGGGGAGGAAAAAGCTTGACACTCCCTGCTGCTGCGCCACATCATCACCCCCTGCCCCCCCATGCATTATTCAGCTCCGTAGTAAAACCATCATTAACTTCTGCCTCTAGAGAAAGTTTTACCGTCACTTAACAGGAAAGAAAGATGTGTTAAGGTAGAAGTCATCTGACTTAGTCATTTTTGTGTATACACTTGGCTCTAACAAGGCAGGGTGGGGTGGGGAGAGGAATTGCTAAAAAAAAAAAACTTCTGTTAAATGATCAGAGAACAGATTCTTAACATTAGTCTTACTAAGTGTGATGCTGTAACCAAGTTCGGAGGGCTCTTCAGTGTCTGTCCACTGATATATATATTTTTTTTAGTTGCTATAGGATAGGGGTGGCCACACCTTTTATTTTATATTTGTATGAGTCGGGAGGACTGCGTGGTACTTGCAGATTGAGACCCTGGGTGTGATATTCTTCCACAGTATGACTGCTGTCTTTCTCTCCCAGAGCTACTCCTTTTTCCCCACCCTCCCTTGCCAGAACGTGGTGTAGCTTTATACTACTGGCCTTCTTGATTTAATCAGCTTCTACAACCTGACTTCCAGCTGCCACCTCTTTTACCTTGTGGCAATGACGAGAGCGAACAGTCAGTCAACTGGCCCACTTACCGGGCAACCCCTTGGCCACCTCTTTACTAGGCTAATACTCAATATTTTATATCAGTCCAATCGCTGAGACAGATTGTAACAGTTTCAAAGAGAAACTGAACTGCAGAAATGGGAAAATAGATCTAGATCTACATAGATATGTTTTTTTTCTTTAAAAAGGTATACGCAAAGGTTGTAGGGGAATGATACTTGGAAGTAAGTGTAGCAGGCAGATGGAGTGAGCCTCAGTGAGAATTCAGCTATACCTGGTAATGGTTTGAATGAACTTAGCTTCCAGTGGTGTGCTTGTTACATGGCTTGGAGTGAGGGAGCGATCTGATTTAACTTGTAGGCATGCACTAATAACAGCTATCCACTGGTTGGAATGCACCGTTGATCACACCCTCCCTCACATTTAGGTGCACGAGATAGGGTTAAAGAAAATGAAGATTCCCCAACCACCTACCCACCTCTTTTAAAATTTAACTGGGCCCTGCAGGAGCCAAGTCTACAGTAGCTTTCAGGAACCTGGTTTTCGCCAAGCCACACAGCAGAATGTAGTTGTCAGCTTAAGAGGATGCATTCAGCCCCTCCAAAAGCAGTATTACTAGCAACAGGAACAGAAAGCCACCTCGCTCTTTTTACTCTAAACAACAGAAAACTTTGCTCCAAAGAGACCATACTTGCTTGAAATAGCAACTCTTCCTCCAAAGATGTCTGTCAAAGTCAGACTGGCCTAGGTTGAAACACCTGGTTTCCTTGACAGCTGCCACAGTCTGTAAGCTCCTAAAGAGGCCTATAACCTGCCCTGTGCTTTTAACATTTAAAGTATATTAAATACAAAGGGAAAAATCAGATTTGTTTCCATAATGTTTTGTTCTATCCTTCCATGAAGTGCTTTTTCCTTCTGCATTCTCACTCCAAATACCTCTTCATGGAAAGGGTATCCAGGGGAAATATTTGATCACTTATAAAATAAATCTTTTCGATGCCCTTCTGGGTACATTTTATGGCACTTTGCCTTCTTGGCCATGTGTCTAACAAGACACTTAGGCATGCATTCTTATGCAATAACACACACTGTGTTACATCTGACTGTTAGAACCGTGTGCTAAGTGAAGGGGCAGCTGGTATGTATGTAGGTATATGAGCAAGTCGTAATGGAAGTTTTGTCCTCCAGAGCTATGGGTGGACATGTGTGCTCTCTCTATGTTGACTTCTTCTGAGTGCTTTCATTTTTGAAACCGAAGGTCAGACGAGATCAGAAAATCTCCAGAGTGACAGTAAACCTTTCCTGAAAGTAACGACATCCCCACAACTTCTGAAAACATACCGAGTGCAAAGCATGGCACGCAGTTCCCGGATTGCGCTTCTCATTACCGTGCTTCTTGCGTGAGTTCCATGATTAAGTTTGTACTACTTGCAGAGGCGAGAGAGGATTGCAAGGTTACCTGGATGGGAGTCAGGGAGTCTGTGAGTATGTGCTGAGAGCCAGCATGGAGACAGTGGTGTATGTAGAAAAGGGAAATACCAGGTGCTCATCGGCATGACGCTGATGCTTGATAATGCCAAGCTTGGAATGCTTTTAAGATTCAGGGAGAGGGGGAGTGATATAAAAGCCAAATACGGCTTGTTTTTGTTTGTTTTTCATTTGTTTTTACTGTGACTAAAATGCCTCCTTTAAAGTTATTTACAATTCCTTGTAAAAACAAAGTTTGAAACTATGAACAAGTGCAAAGTGCACAAATAGTCGTCATTTACAAAGGCTATTGATGGCTATTTAGAGTTGGTTTTGGTAACTGAATTCACAGACAGCGCTTTGCTCAGGGGTTTACTCCTCTCTGTATGTAAAAGCGGAGAATGGGGGTGACCCAGCCTTTGGCCATTTTTTTCTTCAATACTTGAAGCTGTGTTTGCATCTTACTAGCTAAATTCTCCAACACTTAAGGTGTTCCAACCTCCTTCTCAATTTGCCCTGAATAAAATACACAGCGGGGTCTATTCTACCTTACATCTTGTGTAGCTCTGAATTGTGTATGATTTGAATCTGGCTCTCTTGAGATGTAACTGAGCTGGTATTCTGCCCTCTCCAGTCACATGGATTGGTGCCCTTAAGACCTATGCAAAGTTTTGTGGCTGAGTGGGTATTGTTTGTGTGTATTAAAGAGCAGGGCATTTGTGGGCCTCACTTTGCCCAACTCTGCAAATTAAAATTTTCCTCTTGCTATGTTTGAAATGCCCATTCTCTCCTACACGCAGTGCCCAGAGCTCACCATGTGCTCTGTTTGCATGGTTTATCCAAGTGGCTGGCAGAATATCACACAGAGTATGTACCTTCTGAGCTGCATAGTAGATTGGTGCTTATGTACCACTTGTTAAGATATGGCCCTTGGAACAAATCTTATTAGGAACCATAGAACGAGACTTGCATGGGGCTGCTTTTTTCAGGGAATTGACTGGTCCAGTTCTTTAGCCATTTCACTGTCACCCCAGATTAATGCTGGGAATCTGTCTCAAATAGACTGACCCAAAACCTCATGGTAGCACGTCCCATATGAAATGAGGGTTGGTGGGTCAGCAGTGTTCGCCGTAAGCCTCCGTTCTCACTGCAAATCCTTCAGCTACTTGGCAGAGTTCATTGCAAGTCAGCAACTTTCCTAAATCTGAGATTAAATGAGCTGGGAAATAGAGATACAAGATTTAAGTCTCTGCTTTACATACCTGCCCTGTGGAGTTCAGTCCTATAATCAGAATGACAGTTTAAGTACTGACTATCCCTTTATATATTTTTTCAGAATGATACTAAAAATTCCCACCTTTTGTGTGGCATTTTTAGTGTTTGATAAATTTACTGAACCCTCCAACTGAGATTCACAGTTGGCTAAAGCTTCTCTGGACCAACCTGACTGCAAAACAAATGCATCTAATGCCCTGAACTGGGAGACCCTAGCCTGAATTAGCAGCAGAAGTACTTGAATGATTTAGAATGGCTTAGGACAGAGAATCAGAAGAGAGTCAAGTTGCACAGTGAAAAAATATATATTTTTATATCTAGCACAACTTCCTGTAATTTCTTTTTATTTTTTTTTTATTATTATTTTTTAAATTAGGAAGGCAAACTTTTAAAATGTGAAGGGTGGAGGTTTTTTTCCTTATCTGGTAGATGAGGGCAAGCATTTTGCACTAATGTTTCCTGTGTGTGGAGGATTAATGATATGTTTGAAAATGTATATGGATGATGATTGTATTCTTTGGGGGAAAATAATCCCTTTAAAATACTGAATGTAAAGTGATAACAGAGCAGTCCATTGATTGTATGGGGCTTTCCTGAGTGCCTTAGAATTTTTTGATCATTTTTTCCCAGGAAAACCGATTAAGAAAATCAGATCATAACCAAATCCTCCCTCCTCTTTGTTTACGACACCCTTTTAAATCATAGAATTTGGGGCTGCTTTATAATGTGAATATGAAACTGCATTCATCTAGGTCTGGTAGTACAAATCGAAGCATCAGTATTTATGGGATGTCTGCACCTTTATTCATATGCTTGACTATTAGCAATATTACATGTATATTCTATATCTAAAGTTATATCAAGCACCTTTTGAAAAAACTGAATGGCGTTCAAGCTTACAAGTTATATGCAGTTGCCATATGGTGTAGATCCCGGACTCTCTCCTCCTTGCTAGCTCAAATTAAAGAACAATGTCCAGATTACAGTTGCTGTGTAGAAGGGTAGCATGACCTTCTATTGTACTTCTATCTCTGTGTGTTAATAGTGTGCGATTCCAGTTTTAGCTAAGATTCGTAACGAAAATGTTATCAGCATGTGATGGATTTAATGCACTGATAGGCAGTTCCACCGTGCCCCTCCTTACTGCAGGGTTGACTCAATGCCAAGCCTTCAGTTTATTGGAGGTTGCCCAGTCTTTCTGGACCTGACCTCCTCACCTACGCAGGTGGGAATCAGTAGTAAGGTCAGTGGAGTTACTAAGGTCAGTGGAGTTACACTGCTGGAAGTCCCGTGAAAGTGAGAAGAAAAACAGGCCCCCTGTACTTTCCTAAGAATGCTGCTTTCACCGACTGGAGAGGGGGAGACTAGGGAAAACTCATGAAGAAATTCACCTTCGATTCTCCAAAAGCAAAACATGGGTCCACTTTTCCCTGTGTTGTAGACTGTTTGCTTTGATACTTCCTTAGTGAGTGTAACCTTTTTGCAGTCTGTTCTTACTGAAGACTCTCCTAAGGGGGCTAGAATTATTGCTGTGTAAATTCCCAATGGATTCACGCCCAATTGCATACACTTTAATCTTTCTCTTTCCTCTTATTCATTCTCTTGCATAGTGCAGCGCTTTAATATGGAAAGAGAAGCAAAGAATTAAGCTCATCTTATTAGTCTTTTTTTGAACAGCGACACAAAACTGGAATTGTTCCCTATTTAACACATGTTTAAAGTACCATAGCATTCTAGACATGGTATCCTGGAGAGGACGGATGCATTTCCTCAGTCATTTTACTGCTAAGGTTTTGTTCAGATTGCTTATTTTTATGGAAATATCTTGCTGCAAGTGGAGAAGGGTGTATGGCCCATTAACCAACTGAAAACTTATAGACAACCCTTGTTTGCTTCTCCTGGCAGTAAATTCTAAACAGAAAATTGAGAGTTCATAGCTGTCTTGGGCTTCAACTACTGTTTCAAAGTGTTCCTGCTGTATAAATTCGTCATTATGTCAACAAGCAAGCTCCAGACATGATTATTACCATGCCCAAGGTATTCATGGCTTGCTATGATATGGTTATAAAAATGAGGGTTTAAAAAAAAAAAAGTAAATATAAAAAAAAAATGTTGAAGTCTAAAGCACTCAAATTGGAAAACCTTCAAGTGTTCTGATCAGTTTCTTCCATTCTAAGCATTTTGCACACGATTGTGATTTTTATGTCAAAATAAAAGCCAAAACTTGCAATACTATTTTTAGCAGACAAAAAACAAAACAAAAAAAACCTAAGTATAAATGTATAAATATTTTTGACTTGAACATGTGGATGGCACTTGATTCAAATAGAACATTAATCCTTTGGACAGAATGTTTGGAAAAAAGACTTAAAGTACCAGGTTGTTTTTAAAGAGTCTGTATAGGGTATTAAGTAGTACTGTAATTCATGACTGTTTAAAAAAAACAACTTTCTGTTCTGTAAGAAAAATTTCACAGTATCACTGAGTTACGTTTCTCAACTGTCTCAGCCACGAAAGATGCTAGCTTTTTTAAATTGTGCATTATTCACTAGTATTTATGTGCTGTTACTCCGTATAGTTAAGACTGTTATTTTGTAGCCATGGCTGACACAATATATCAGTAACTAAAAAAATAAATAAACCCCAAGAGTTCGGAGTGTGCTCATAGCTGTTTTCATATGATGAGAAATCCATTAAAAAAGAACCAGATGTGATCATTAATTGTAAAATTCACATTTACAAAATAATAAATTAAATTAAATTAAAAGCTCTTCTGTGCCTTATTTCCCCCTCACCTTTTGGAATAGGGACTCTAAGGATGGTTAGTAATCATGAGTGGGTGGCTTGGAGGTAGAGAGATGAGAAATCTCTGATGACTGGACGAGGCGGCACGGTGGTCTTCAGTGAATTTTGGCTTTGAAAAAATGATTGAGATGTTGCACTGAGAGGCAAGATGGGGGGGTTAGGAGCTAATCAAAACTGCAAACAAACATCGCGGAAGAGCAGCAAAATGACTGCCAG
Source organism: Eretmochelys imbricata (assembly GCF_965152235.1). Taxonomy (NCBI): domain Eukaryota; kingdom Metazoa; phylum Chordata; order Testudines; family Cheloniidae; genus Eretmochelys; species Eretmochelys imbricata. Next base: position 21,845,276 of record NC_135587.1, read on the forward strand.
TTTTCTATGCCTGGGTCTAAGTGTTTGATGCAAATCCATTGAAGTCAATGGAAAGATTCCCATTGACTTTGTATCCATCCCATAACACCCTGCAGTAAGAAAAACAGTTCTACATTTTAACCTCTGCCTGGTTCTTGTAATATGCCTAATACTCGTCTAAATGGTCCATTCTTAGAATTAAAACAAAAAAACAAAACAAACCGGTATGTCGTCTTCACAAAGGCAGTGACTGCTAATTGCCTGGAGTTGCAAAAATCCCAGGTGTGTACACTCTAGCATTTCTGTGGCCCCACAGGAATTTTATAGAGTTGGACATTTGAATGGGTGTCTGAGCCCTGCTTTGCACTATGCAGGCCAATGTGGATGGGTGTATGTAGACTTGTTTAACTGCTTGTTTGCCAGGAGGCAACTGGCCAGCAAGAAGGGTTTCAGAAGTCTCGAGTAAAGATGACTAACGTTGCTCGGTAAAGGCCTATGACGTTGGTGTATATAGTATTGACTGCATATTTTATTTTTTTTAAATGGACATTACAGTATCAAATTCAGCACAGCTGGTATGTAAATGGGTTCTATTGGTATAGTACTAATAGAAAATACCTGTGCAAACCAGTTCCATAAATAGTATTACATGCATAATTTGAAATCCTAGCTAGACATTTCCAAAAGTAGCACGGTGTGAATCACGTTTTTGGATACACTCCCTTGTTAGTATTTATTATTTGTATTGTACAGTCTGGGAGCCCCAGTCATGTCCTGAGACCCCATTGTACTCAGTATAAAAGGGCAGTTCATGCCCCAAAGAGATTACAAAGTATAAGACCAAATACAACAAATGGACACACGCTGGGGGGAGGTACAAGAAAACGATGAGAAAATATTGGTCAGCACAATAGAGAGTGCACGCAAGCCATCTACATGTCACGTTTGATGTAGGCAACACAGCAAAGAAGAGTTTTAAGACACAATTTGGAGGTGAATGTAGAGGTAGCTTTCCCGATGTTTAGGAGGAGCTCCTCCCAAATGGGAGGGTCAGCGTGGGAGAAAGCACAAGGGGGGGAGCTTGTTTGAAAATGTAACAAGTGGGTGATGGAGGCTAGGATCGTGAGCTGATCTGTGTTCCCAGTCAGTTTATATGGAGACCTTATCAATAAAGGGTCAATCTTTCCTTGCATACACACAAAGGAGTCAGACAATTCAGGGACTTCTGCTTCATAGAGCCTCTGAGGCTTGTTTTTGTACTGCACAGACAGGTACATGGATAACTTTAGCTGACCGCAAACCGTGCCCAGAAATTTCACCACTTCAGCAGCATTGTGAATTAGAGCTGAAGCTTCCATTGCCCCAGGGGGTAGAGGGCTCCCATGATGTGTAGAGCGGTGCACACCCACCCTGCTTCCTCGTACCAGCAAGCTGAACTCCATTGCACTTGTCCAACGTGCTGCTGTCTCTATCACAGATTTGCCTCCTCCGCTGTTCCAATGCCAGATTCAGATGGGTATGCCCGCTGCATACCGTATCTGCCATTCCTTGTCCCGTATGGCTAATGCGTTATTAGAATAACGTATTCCTGGTACCATCCATCTTCATTTGCCAAAGAGTGAGCCAAAAGAAATCCCCAGCGTCCACAGAACTGAGAGTGTGCACAATGAAGTCCCCCCAACCAACCCTAAATGAATAAATTAAATTAAGGAAATTAATTTAATCTAAAAAATCAAAAAGAGAAGTACCACAGGCTTCGATATTGCTATTGGCTTCACAGGGAAGGTACCCAGATACCATGGTGATGGGCAGTAGTATAAAATTAAGATAAATGGATAGGAGATAGCAATACGGGAAAGCTGAACAAAACAAATTAAAGCTTTTCCCCCATACAGCTGAGCTTATGTTGAAAGCAAAAAAGGTTTAATTGATTAAAGTACTGAGCACGTGGTAGCACTCCGGGAGTGTCTCTTCTCCACAGGGACCCAAGATACGGCATTTTATATGAGTAACAGAGCCTGGCAAAAGTTAGAAGGGGGCATATCTACCCCCTCCATGTGGTTGGGCTTATGGAGAGATTCAAAGATAGAAAATAACCGGCTGGGAGTGTGGTCATGGGAGTCAATAATGCTGGAGAAATAGTGCTCTTTGGCAAAGAGGGTGGTAGAACTGGAGGAGGAGAGAACAAATTTGTCTCTGAGGAAGTCTGCATGGTCATGGGGCTTTTAGACATTGAATGCCCTGCCCTCTGCCTCCAGCTGTATGAGAAGACAGTAAATCACATCTCAGGAGCTGCGTTCTGCAGGGGCATGTGAGAACTGCCTCCTAGAACACAAACTTTTTCATCTGGTTTCTTTCAGGACAATGTGTAGCTTGGTAAGATCATCTTTACTCCCGCCTGCTTTCAAAACCTGTTAGGGAAGAGAGGGCAGAGCCTGCCATGCACTTCACATTCTGGAGGAAACCCACTTTTGCGCAGAGCACCAATATAAGGTATATGCACCACATCAGCCCTCAAAATAGGACTTACATGGGTGAATTTCACCCACAGTGCACAAAACAAAGAATACAGGAGAGGTCATTTTCCTAGTCTGTCACTTTGACCATGTTACCCCCTCTTTTAGTCCTTCCACTGGCTCCCCCTTCTGTGGCTCGCAATCAAGCTGTTGATACTCTCCTCCGATCTCTTCTGAAAGTGAATGGGTTCCACCTTCAATCCCCATATAAGAGGGTATTTTCCAGTGAATCAAATGGGCTAGTGAGATGTTGCATTCAGCCTCTGAAAGTGAAGTATTAATGCTATGTAACCTGTCAGCTGTCTCCCTTTGCTCACCATAGCAAACCCAAATACTACTAAGTCTTACCCAACCAGCCTCCAGGGTAGACACGATGATGGGCAGTTCACTACCCGACGCACATTGGAGCAAATCTTATTGGTCCTGCTATGGCAGAGCCTTTGCCGGGTGCATCTCGCATCCTACCGCCGGCCTGTTTGGGAGTGATGTACCATCCAGTGGGAGGTGCCTGAAAGGGTTGTCATAGAGATGCATACCTGTGAGGAGGGGCTTGGAAGGAGACGGAAAGCCATATTGGGCATTCGATCAGCTTAGACCAACACCAGAGAGAGCAGCTGAGGAATTCTGTCTCCTGGGGAAGAGTTTTCAGGACATGCTGGGGTCTCGCTAACTTCATTTTTCTTTCATGTTGCTGCCTGTGTCCTGCTCACTGCTGCTTTCCCTAGATTTCTTCCCAGTGCTACTGGAGAAAAGGTTGGTATTTTTCCTTATAGCTGCTCTCTGCCTCCCTCCCAAATCTGCCACTGATTCAGTGTGTGCCTGTTAACCTCTGTGTGCCTCAGTTTACCCATCTGTAAGTGATGCTTCCTTTTCAAACAGGGTGTTTTAGGATTGTTTCTAAAGTACCTCTGTTGGAAAGGGGTAGAAATGCAATATTGCTATAACTTCCAACAGAAAGAGTGGCTTCTGGATAACATATCCTTCCTGAATTTCGTCAGTCTCTTTGCTGTCTGCTCCTGGAGGAGTTTGCAATGATTATCTGCACCACAAATGCCTTCTCTGTGACATCACAATGCAGCAGTGATTGCAATATTGAACTTTAAATTGCACCACTGCTAGTAACTGCTGAGATTTTGTATTTTCCAGGGGGCGGCTTTTAGGATCCAGTACGTGTGTGTGCCTGCCTCCGGGAAATGGGTTTATAGATTCATTTACAGGAGTTGCAAAGGTGAGTGTACTACATGGTGGGAACCGATAAATGGGTCGAGTGTGGTGGTTTTATATAGATTCCAGCTATGAGAAACATCACCACAAAAATTAGCATTTGTCAGGGCAACGTTTCTCCAGACTTGGTTTTACTGAAGAGCCTCTCCAGCTCCCCTCCACATCACCATCTTTTTTTTTTTATTTGCTGCACCAGTTTCTATGGAAATAACTTAAGCCTCAGAATCAATTTATTTTTTTTAAAGAAGAAAAGAAGTCACAACCCCCAAACCCGCTCTCCGGCTCTTTGTCTGAGTCAAGTGCTGAGGTCCAAAAGGCTGCAGTGTCAGCCAAAAAATGTGGCTTCTTTGCTTCGCTGAGCGCTTTATGCAGCTTCATAAAGGAAAATGTGAAACATTTTCCAAAAATACAGGCACCTCAATTACTTTTGTTGGGGCAGGAGCAGCTTTTGGAGTCCCCTTAACTCCTCCATTGTCTCAGACACTGGATACATGTGCAGTGCAGGGCAGGGTTTTACTGGATCAGTGGTGGAGAACACAACAGAGTCAAACTCAGAAACTCTGGAAACAGAGGGTTCCCTCCTAGGTCCTTGCCTTGAATTCTGGTCCAGGTTGGTAGTGTCAGAAAGCCTTTACCGGTCAATAGCTTAGTGTGCCCTGTGTGAAATGAATTTGCTGGGTCTCAGTCCAGTTGCCTAGTGCAGTGGTTCTCAACCAGGGTTGCGTATACCTCTGGGGGTACACAGAGGTCTTCCAGGGGGTACCTCAACTCATCTAGAGATTTGCCTAGTTGTACAACAAGCTACATAAAAAGCACTAGCAAAGTCAGTACAAACTAAAATTTCATACAGTGACTTGTTTATACTGCTCTATACACTGAAATGTAAGTGCAATATTTATATTCCAATCTATTTATTTTATAATTATATGGTAAAAATGAGAAAGTCAGCCATTAGTAACAGTGCACTGTGATGCTTTTTTGTATTTTTAGGTCTGATTTTATAAGCAAGTAGTTTTTACGTGAGGTGAAACTTGGGGTTACGCAAGACCAATCAGACTCCTGAAAGGAGTACAGTCGTCTGGAAAGGTTGAGAACCACTGGCCGAGGGTAGTACACAATCACCCGTTCATGTCATACCAGATTCAAATGCGGCAGGCTGTAGCAGCTGTGTATTAGAATGGGTGGCACAACGGAGATTCCTGCGATTGATGGCACTTGTGAATGCAACTCAGGCCCCCTCACACTGCCTTGGGCATGGGAACCAGAGGTCTAGGTACCCGATGCTGACATGAAGGGTGTTCTTGCTGTGAAAGATTAGGAGTTGGGAGATCTGGGATATGTCCCCAGCTTTGCCATGGCCCATGTGTTTTTCCTAGGATTTTCTACAGCACCCAGCTCCGTGCCTTAGTTTCCCTATCTGTAAAATTGGGATAATGATAACAATCTTCATGGATGTGGGTGCAGCTTAACTCTTTAATCATAGAGTCAGAGACTTTAAGGCCAGAAGGGATCACCAGATCATCTAGTCTGACCTCCCGTATATCACTGGCCACCAACCCCACCCAATGTGCTAATGCTTGGAGAGCTTTCTGTGAACCTGGCAGGAGGGCAAAGCATCATGGTGCTGCTTGGGGGATACGGGATGGAGAATGTGTCAGGGTTTCACACTGTTACTATAAAAATGTTCTCCCATTGCTCTTTCCATGTCACTAAAGCAACAACAGCCTCTAATGTGGAATCCTCTGGATTGTCTCACCGTTTCTCAGGGAGGAGGGTTAAAAGTGGATTCCTATAATGACAGGGAATCAACCCAATCTGTCTGCGGCTGATCCCGTTAAAAAGACCACTAAGCACCATTTATCATTGCTCATTTTCCATCAGTGTTAGATGCAGTTAGCATTTACAGTTCTACTGCTACAGTAAGAGCATGTGTGGGTGCTTCCTTGGCAAGGCATTCTATGTCAGTCACGTTGCTTAATGCACTGCTGAAAGGTGCTCGGACATTACAGTGATCATGATGGTGGGAGAAAGAATAGAATAGAATGGAGAGTGAGCCAACTGAGAATCTTGATCATTGCATTTGCTTTTCATGGGTTCATTTGTTTGCATTTCTCTCAGCTAAGACAATCGTGTCACTTTTGTTTATAGTCAGATGCATTTTCTGGCTCTTACTATTGCAGACAATGGAGGAGGAAATATTCATTTGTTTTCAAAAACATCTGTTTGATGCTGGAATTGTGAAAAGCCATTCCAAAGTTTCCATTGATCTTAGGGTTTTGTATAAACAAGATCTATATTGAGAGCTAAATTTCACAGTCTCTATATGGATGGAGTTCTTAGCAGACTAATACTTCAGCAGCTGCCTAGGAAGTTATTTTAATCCTGCTTGAATTAAATTTGCCGTAGCAATGAAGCACACAGGTACAGCAGTGCATGCAGTGCCCGGGTGATGTTTTACCTTGAAGGTCATGCAGTAAATGGATGTGAATTATCACAATCAGACTGTATCACAAGCGTCTACAGAAATATTTTGGCCGCCACTTTTGTCTAAGCCCCTAATTCTGCAAACGTTCTGAAGCCAGTGTGTAACAGGATGGTTTGCCTGAGAGCTGGAGAGACTGAGGCTAAGCTGGCCCTGATTACAGGACCAGCCGCACCTGGGTGAATCGGGTGATTTCCCCATATGAAAAGAGCAGGAAATTTCTGTTAAAGGGGGGAAGCCCAGGAGACTGCACTATGTTTGAAGACACTGCAGGGAGCAAGACAGCCCCTGCAGGGCCCGGAGTCAACAGAGGAAAGCTGAAAGAGGGGGAGTGAGTGGGAGAAAGCTCTCCAGGTAGGTAGGCCTGGGAGAGATGGTAATGGTCAGATGGGCTGGAAAATGTGTGTTTGATTAGCCCCAAACAACGTACAGCACAGAGAGAGAGAGACTAAACTGAGTTTGGGACCTAGAGGGCTTGTATGCACCAGAGGACTCAATACCTTGGACCACAACAGAGGACTGTTTGAACTATTGTTGTTATGAGTGAGTTCTTAAAGGCCCTCAAGAGGGGGAAAACTTGGGTTTACAACTTTCTAATTGCACAAAACCGAACACTCTTGCCCCGCCCCTTCTCCAAGGTCCTGCCTCCACTCACTCTGTCCCCCCTCCCTCCATCTCTCGCTTTCCCTCACCCTCACTCACTTTCACTGGGCTGGGGCAGGCAGTTGGGATGTGGGAGGGGATGAGGGCTCTGGCTGGGGGTCCGGGCTCTGGGGTGGGGCTGGGGATTAGGGGTTTGAGGGGAAGAGGGTGCTCAGGGCTGGGGCAGGGGGTTGGGGTGTGGAAAGGGTTGTGGGCTCTGGGAGGGAATTTGGGTGTGGAAGGGGGCTCAGGGCTGGGATTGAGGTGCAGGAGGAGGTGCGGGCTCTGGCTAGGGGTGTGGACTCTGGGGTGGAGCAGGGGATGAGGGGCTTGGGGTGGAAGAGGGGGCTCAGGGCTGGGGCAGGGGGTTGGGGTGTGGTAAGGGTTGTGGGGTGTGGGCTCTGGGAGGGAGTTTGGGTGCAGGACGGGGCTCAGGGCTGGGGCATGGGGATGGGGTGCAGGATCTGGGAGGGAGGGGGTTCTGACCTGGGGCTGGGGCTTGGGATGTGTCAGGGTTCCCTGCCCACTCTGAACTCTAGGTGTGGGGAGCCATATGAAAGACCCTCTAAGCTTATTTCTACCAGCTTAGGTTAAAAACTTCCGCAAGGCACAAATCCTTCCTTGTCCTTGGATGAGTACTGCTGCCACCACCAAGTGAGTTAGACAAAGATTCAAGAAAAGGACCACTTGGAGTTCCTGTTTCCCCCAAATATTCCCCCAAGTCCCTTCACCCCCTTTCCTGGGGAGGCTTGAGAATAATCTACCAACCAGATAGGTAAACCAGGTGAACACAGACCAGACCCTTGGGTTTTTAGGACACTAAAAACCAATCAGATTATTAAAAAACAGAACTTTATTATAAAGAAAAAAAGTAAAAGAAGCACCTCTGTAAAATCAGGGTGGAAGGTAATTTTACAGGGTAATAAGGCTTAAAACACAGAGGATTCCCCTGTAGGCAAAACTTCAAAGTTACAAAAAACAGGGATAAACCTCCCTCTTAGCACAGGGAAAATTCACAAGCTAAAACAAAAGATAATCTAATACATTCCTTGCTATTACTTACTATTTCTGTAATATTATATGTATCATTTCAGTAGGAGCTGGATTACTTGCTTGGTCTCTTTCTTTGTCTCGGAGAGAACACACACAGAGCACAAAAACAAAGCCTCCTCTCCCCCTTCCCCCCCGATTTGAAAGTATCTTCTTTCCCCATTGGTCCTTCTGGTCAGGTGCCAACTAGGTTAATTGAACTGATTAACCCCTTACAGGTAAGGGAATTCTGTACCTCTGGCCAAGAGGGATTTTATATTACTGCATACATAAAGGTTGTTACCCTTCCCTTTATATTTATGACAGGGTGCAGGAGGGAGTTCGGGGGGCGGGCTCCAGCCAGGCTGCACTTACCTCAGGCAGCTCCCAGTTGGCGGTGCAGTGGAGTTAAGGCAGGCTCCCTGCCTGCTCTGGCTCCACACGGCTCCTGGAAGCAGCCGGCATGCCCGGCTCCTAAGCACAGGGGCAACCAGGCAGCTCTGTGCACATGGGCGTCGCCCATTCAGCTCCCATTGGCCACAGTTCCTGGCCAATAGAAGCTGTGGAGCTGGTACTTGGGGCGGGGGCAACGCGTGGAATTTCCCTGATCACCCCTGCGCCTAGGGGCCACAGGGACATGCCGGCCACTTCTGGGAGCCACACAGAGCCAGGACAAGTGGTGCTGACCGGAGCTGCCAGGGTCCCTTTTCAACCAGGCATTCCAGTCAAAAACCAGATGCTTGGCAATCCTAGAAAAACAGAGGCAGGGTGCTGCAGACCGATCTCCAGCCATGAGGGGGCACTTGGGAGAAAATTGGTATAGTACTAAAGTTACACAAAGGAATAAGTCTTTGCAGGATTTGGGGCCTAAGAGTGCAAACTAGTAATGGTGTGTAAAATACCATTTATCGGGGTGTGGGATAATGTGGCATTAAAATCATAAGCAAGAGCAGGAAAAAATAGACTCAAATTTCGGTCTAGCTCTTGAAAAATGATTCCTAAATCAAGGAAAGAGTGAGCAGGAGAGGCTGTGAGGACTAGAATTCTGCTCTCTGTAAATTTTGTCTTGTTTTCTCCTCCCTCGCCCAACTGGCCACAAAATTGCTGAAATGCTGGATTTCCTCTAGTTATAAATATATAGATATATTAAAATTCAAACCCACCCAAACGCACTGGCATTTGGGATTTCATTTAATCTCATCTCTGCGAAGGGAGAACACAAGCTTGGATTCTTATGTACAACACATCCCGCTGAGTTATATAAACCGTTTCAAACTGATTTATTCTAAATGGGTTGTTATAATCAGAATTTTCCTTATGAGCAGCTTTCTTGCAAACGTCAGTATTTCAGAAAAACCATCATGTGGCTGCTCCAGAATTTCAAACTGATTACATATAAACACCATTTCTAAAATTAGGTCTTTGGTGTACGCTTTTGTCAGAGTGGGTGTATTATGATCTGCAGAGTATAAAAAGAGAAATGAGTTATTTAACCAAGTAAACGATGTCACTGGAGAAATGCGGAGAGGGAAAAGGGGGGGAGGGATGGCCTCTTTTAAACAGCGATACAATGTTTGTTTCATTATACTGTAGAAATTCTAGAAGCTTGAAATGGGCTAGGCCAGCAATCCCTAGCCCACCCCAGACAAACTGGTGGAACCAACCCAGTGCAAATAGGAAGAAGCTTTCTTCCATTTAGTATTATTATTATGAAATGTCTGGCCTTCCTCTGCCTGTCCCAGGGAGACTGAAGAGCTGTGATTTATGTAGACTGCATAAAATTGTCAATATCGTACCTAGTACCAGTGAAAGGAGCAGATGGCAAGACTACAGGCAAATGGCCTCCTGTTTTTTAAATTTGCATTTCAGCAGCACCTGAAGGGTCCTGCCTAGATCAGAGCCCCACTGAACTAGGCCCTATGCAGATATAGGCCCTGCCTTGAGGCGCTTACAGTCTACAGTAGACAAAGACACAGTGGGAAGGCAACTTGCCCAAAAGCACAGAGCAGGTCAGGGGCAGAGCTGGGATTAGAACTCAGGTCTCCTGAATGCCAGTCTAGTGCCTTGTCTCCTGGACTTTGATCTCAACAGGAGCACTGGGAGCCATATGAAACTCTTCCCATACATAGAGTTGCCAACATTATAATATTTAAAAACTGGACACTCCAGCAGGCATGCCAGAGCCTCCCCTTCCACACCCCTTCCACCTGAGGACCCACCACTGCCCCGCCCCTTCCCTCCAGGCCTCACCCCTGCCCTGCCTCTTCCCCCAAGGTCTCACCCTAGCCCTGCCCCTTTCCCCTGAGGCCCCGGCCCTGTTCACTTTTGTTTCACCCTCCTCTCGCTCGCTGCTCTTCCCCTCCCTGCGTGGGTCGGGAGGGACTCACCTGCAAAGCCAGGGCTGGGAGCTGCAGCTACCTGGTGCAGGTAGGAGGCGGCCCTGGCTGAGTAGGGGCTGGCGTGGGTGATGACTTAGCGCCTCCCCTCCTCCCCTGCCTATAGTAACTGGACTTTAGGTGTCCGGTCAGTAGATCTGACCGGACGCCGGCAGGTCCCCTTTTTCAACCAGACTTTCCAGTCGAAAACCAAACACTTGGCCACCCAGTTTGTTGAACTTGGGGCAAACTTTTTCGATTTCCTTTTCCCTAACTTGCCATCCCCGGAGCATTGGGAGAAACATGCCACCCACACCCCCAGTGTAAATTAAATTGAGCCTCCATCCATGTTAATTTAGCCCCATGGGACTGAGTGGAAGGATGATGCCAAAGGGAATATCTGCTGCCAAATCCCCTCCCCACCTGTAGACTTGATCCTTGCAGATCACCCACAGCAGGATGCCCTGGAGTTGGAGGGGCTGAGGCTCTGCATTTGGGCTTGAAGGATTTTCCCAGGAAACGTGAGCTCCTGGCCTAATAATTCTGCAGAACACTGCAAATATTTTCTACTATCACAATCAATGTCTGCTTGAATATGTATGACGTCACATTAAAATGATTCCCATGAATAAATTAAGCGCAGGCGGATGACTTACGAGGGAGCCCGACTTAAAGCTGTTCACTTGCAAATCCTGTGTTTTAGTCATTAGACGTTTTTGGCACGGATGCTAGAAAGAGCAGATAGTTTATAACTTGGCCTGTCCCAAAAGTTTATCTCTGTGTCCATGAGGCCACAAGTTCATAATGTTCCATCCAGTGGGCTGGGTTTTACGTTTTCCTCATGAGAAGTTATTGCTCAGCGTCAAGACTCTATGATCCGCTTGTTTTTCATGTTAAAAGTCCCTACAGACAACAAAACGTCCTCCCCACGGACTGAATCATGTTTTCATGTGGACACTTTCAAGTGCTACTGCGGGCAGAAAAGGTCATGTAAAGGCGGCTGCCTCTTACCCAGCCAGTGTGCTCATTCTGTGCAGTCGGAGTCATGTTCACTGACGTCAATGACCAAAATTAGTTTTTATTCCTATTAACCCTGCAGAGGCAAAATTGCTACTGGAGGGGGAGCTGGATTCTATTCTGGCTCGGCAACATCGTGACAAAATTGACTAAGTTCCAGATGCAGAATCTTTACCTTCAGATATGCAGCCACATGCCCCCATTGCACACTAACTCCCCCTGTGATATACCCCCTCTTCCTTGCTAAATCGGTGAGAAGTCTTGTACGCCATGCAGATGGACCGCCTGTGTTTCACAGGACTCTTCCCTACCTCATCCCATTGACATCTCCTCTAAACTTTTCTTGGTGACTTGATCAACTCTACGTCTGTCGCCCGGCCCACTTGCTGTCACGGCGACGGAACTCTCTCCTAATATTTCACTTTAAAACACTGCCTCCCTTAGCATCAGGCCACTGCTGCTTTTCCAGTTCGACCAGTGAAAACCAGCTTTTCAACCAATAGGAAAATTTTCATGGGTAACTCTTGTTTTGATCAAAACGTTTCTGATTTTTGAGGAAAAAAACAAACCCCTTTTGAGTAAACGTTTTAAAAAAAAAAGGTTTTTTTTGGACATTTGAAACTTCTTACTTGAAAACTGATTTTTTTTGTTATTGAAAAGGTTGTTGGAAAACATTATTTATCAGGTTTGGGTCTCATTTTTTGTGTCAAAAAACATACATTTTTTTCAGGACATTAAAAAATATACAGTTTTCAAAATGCCCTAAGCAGAATCATTGGTGTTTTTCAACTTGCTCTAACCCCAGCTTGGCTGGGTCAGGTTTGCGGGTGATGCCGCGCGACAGAGAAAGGCAGAGCTCAGTTTGCAATGCTCAGGCTGCTCACAGGGCCGGCCGGCAGCGGAAACATTGTCACGTGTAAGCTGAACATGTGTGATTGTGACTCATTGATGGAGCCTCAGAGTGCCCCACAAGGCCAAGCACTTTCCATGTACCACAGTTGATGGGCCTGATCCTGAGCAATATCAGGGCTGGATCCTCCCCCCTGCATGGGCTTGTCTATACAGGGAAATTCACCAGCACAACTGTCCTGATATCATTATACATCTGTCATCCCCTCTTATCGCTTTTTTCGGTTTAGCTTATACTGCTTCCAAAGGGACACATGGCCTGTTCAGTCCTGTCCGAGATCACCAGTTACAATGGAGCTTGTGGTCTGGGCTTTAGTTCCTAGTGGACATCAATCAGTGACTGCCCACTGTGGTACAATTCAATAGGATGGGCACTTTGCAGTGTCAGCTCCCCAGAAAGCTAGGTCTATTGTAATAGATGGTAGTGCAGGTCAGCACTGAAGCGCACTGGCGGAGCTGGGGTAGTGTAGCAGAACAGTGCTGCAGGTGAGGGCTGAGGTCCATCAGCAGAGCCGTGTAGGGCTAAGGGGTAGAATAGCAGAAGGGTAGGTTACTGCATGCCTTCAGAGAGGTGTGCGGGGACGTTTGTGCAGTATTTGGCTCATGGCTATGCTAATATTACTCCTCGCTTTCTGTAGCACCAAATTCTGCTATAGATTTGAGGGCTGTCAAGGTTCCTCCCCCACTCTGAACTCTAGGGTACAGATGTGGGGACCTGCATGAAAAACCTCCTAAGCTTATCTTTACCAGCTTAGGTCAAAACTTCCCCAAGGTACAAAATATTCCACCCGTTGTCCTTGGACTGGCCGCTACCACCACCAAACTAATACTGGTTACTGGGGAAGAGCTGTTTGGACGCGTCCTTCCCCCCAAAATACTTCCCAAAACCTTGCACCCCACTTCCTGGACAAGGTTTGGTAAAAAGCCTCACCAATTTGCCTAGGTGACTACAGACCCAGACCCTTGGATCTTAAGAACAATGAATAATCCTCCCAACACTTGCACCCCCCCTTTCCTGGGAAATGTTGAATAAAAAGCCTCACCAATTTGCATAGGTGACCACAGACCCAGACCCTTGGATCTGAGAACAATGAAAAAAGCATTCAGTTTTTTACAAGAAGACTTTTAATAAAAAATAGAAGTAAATAGAAATAAAGAAATCCCCCCTGTAAAATCAGGATGGTAGATATCTTACAGGGTAATTAGATTCAAAAACATAGAGAACCCCTCTAGGCAAAACCTTAAGTTACAAAAAAGATACACAGACAGAAATAGTTATTCTATTCAGCACAATTCTTTTCTCAGCCATTTAAAGAAATCATAATCTAACACATACCTAGCTAGATTACTTACTAAAAGTTCTAAGACTCCATTCCTGGTCTATCCCCGGCCAAGACGACTACAGACAGACACAGACCCTTTGTTTCTCTCCCTCCTCCCAGCTTTTGAAAGTATCTTGTCTCCTCATTGGTCATTTTGGTCAGGTGCCAGCGAGGTTACCTTTAGCTTCTTAACCCTTTACAGGTGAGAGGAGCTTTCCCCTGGCCAGGAGGGATTTCAAAGGGGTTTACCCTTCCCTTTATATTTATGACAAGGGCGGATTCTTTTTTTTTTTTTTAAGTGCTTTGCCGCAATCGCAGTTAATTTACAGAAGGAAGGATCTGAAGGTTAAAGGCCCTACTTCAGCAAGTCTTCAGTTTCTTGAGAATCCTTCCTGAAGGAAACATGGTAGAGGAACTTCATCCACTAAAACTTTACACTGTCAGTTAACTTAGTTCTTCCACCACATCACTTTAGGCTTTTAATCACTGGAATCATTACCGATCTATTCTAGATGCTGTTCGGTGTCCCTCTTTTAATACATTCAATAATGATAATGTAGTATTACAGCCATGTCTGAAATTACCATGCACTGTGCTCCCGAGAGAACTCTGTAATTGACTAACAACTTGAGATGAAAGATGAGGAGAGATAGACCTGACATTCTGGAGATAAATTAGAGAGCTAAAGATTCTTGAATTTCCAGGAAAAAAAAATCATATTCTCAAGGCTTGGCAATGACCAGTCATTTCCTCCCACCCCCCAAAAGTAAAACTGATTGGCAATTGTTCCATCCATTACAGCCTCTGCTGAATTGCAAAGATTCTGGCGGCCTCTTGTTTCTTTATTGATGGGTGCTCATCTTTTTGCCCAGCGAGGTGCAAAATCAGACAGCAGTTTTGGTTTTGCAGAAGTGTTGGCTTTGCAAAAGCCCAGGGTTGTCTTAGACCCAGATCCTTCTATGTCCTGAATGTCCAGCGCTGGGGATAGTTCCGATAAATGGACCTATCCCTAACTCTCGTGATGGTTCAATCATCCAAAATATGTATCCGCTCGCTGAGTAGACAGTTTCTTAAAGAAGCTGATTGGCTGAGTTCACATGGAGAAAATTGTTCCAGATCAGTTAATTCACCTAAAAATATGATCCCCTTCTACACTTCCCAGGTCTGTGATATCTAGGGTGATGTGTAAATGTATAGACATCCCTTGCAATCCCTCTTTGGGAGACGAGGTGATGTAATACGTAGGGAAGTTAAGCTGGGGAACTTCTCGCTGTTATAAGGATGCTGGCCAGTGAAGAAACTGCAATGGCTGCCTTATGTCAGATGTCGTCTTTTCTGCACCAACCTGCTCCCTCGCACACCACAGCATACCTGGAGCAGTTGACCTCCACCAGATTTCACATGCCCACTCCAGTTACCCCAAAATTCCCAAAAATCTTAACTGAGAGGATGTCTGGTACCTTCATTTGTTCCTCTCTCCCACTTGTCTTGGGCTGTGACATCACCATTTGACCCCGTTGTCTCTAGGTCTCCCCTCCATTACACGCACTCCCCTGACATGAAGAGAGGGTGACAGCCATTTGCCTTTTTTTTCCACTCTGAATTTTGCCAGTCGCTCCCTTCCCCCGATACATTCAGATCCCACTTTGTGTCACCGGTGAGTGATGGAGTCCGCATAGCTCATGAATATCAAACAGGCCTGACGCTGGAAGCGGCTGTGAATTCTCAGAGAGGAGCCAGCAGGTCCCTTGTTACATTGTTATAGATACATTATTTATTTAAATGTGACTTATAGGCCTTACTTTTTTTTAATGCCCAACTGATATTTTATTAACCTACTATAAATGTCTTATTTAATCTAAATTAAATCCTTGTTTGAGATACTTCCTAGAAAGTGTGAATAAATTTGATTATATTTCAATTAATATTTACTTTGGCCCATCTCATTCTTGAGAACCAGATTTAAAATATGGGAGTGGCTAAACGATCTATAACAGCCCTGCCTGTTATACACCCAGACAGAAAATGGCCAAGCAGCCAGTCTGAAAAGAGACCAAAAAAACGGATCTTTCTTCTGATCACTGCCTGGCATCTTCCTGCAGATTAGACCTTTTGGAAAACACTGAGACTCTTTGCAGTTTATTCTATGATATAAGCTCTGCTGTAATTATCTGGGGTTCCTTGTAGGGCTCAGGAACCCCAGCTGTGGCCTCACTGTGCTAAGCACTGTACAGACCAGTAAAAACAGACAGTCCCTGCCCCAGAGAGCTCACAATCTAGGTATTGCACAGGATCCGACAGGTGGATGAAACTGACAAACAGGATGAGAATGGGTAGAAGACAAGGTAATAAAACAGGTGTGGGCAAACTACGGCCCAGGGGCTGCATCCAGCCTTTCAGATGTTTTAATCCAGCCCTCGAGCTCCTGCTGGGGAGCAGAGTCCGAGGCTTGCCCCATTCTGCGTGTGCTGTGGCTCCGCGCGGCTCCTGGAAGCAGCGGCCTGTCCCCCCTCTGGCTCCTACACATAGGGGCAGCCAGGGGGCTCTGCATGCTGTCCCTGCCCCAAACGCCACCCCCGCAGCTCCCATTGGCTGGGAACCAAGGCCAATGGAAGCTGCAGGGATGGCACCTGCGAACGGGGTAGTGAGCAGAGCTGCCTGGCCATGCCTCCGCATAGGAGCCAGAGGGGAGGACATGCCGCTGCTTTCAGGAACTGCTTGAGGTAAGTGCCATCCAGAGCCTGCACCCCCTGCCCCAGCCCTGATCTCCCTCTCACCCTCTGAACCTCTCAGTCCCAGCCCGGAGCACCCTCCTACACCCCAAACCCCTCATCCCCAGCCACACCCCAGAGCTTGCACCCCCAGCCAGAGCCCTGCCGCCCTCCCCCCGCATTCCAACTCCTTGCCCCAGCCTGAGGCCCCCTCCCACACCCTGAACTCCTCATTTCTGGCCCCACCCCAGAGCCTGCACCCGCAGCCAGAGCCCTCACCCCCTCCAGCACTCCAACCCAATTTCATGAACATTTGTGGCCCGCCATATAATTTCCATACCCAGATGTGGCCCTCGGGCCAAAAAGTTTGCCCACCCCTGTAATAAAATAAACAGCATTTAACAGAAAACCAGGAGCCTCAGCCATTAGCTTGCTTAATCAATGACAGCTGGGAGTGACTAGGAGGTATCATGGTCACAGGCCTGTTTTAAGGAGGTGTTTAGAAAAGGACAGGGTGATTTCTAGAGTTGTAGAAACACTGGTTTCTGTAACTCTCTTCCTTAAGGGTCTGATCCTATTCCCATTTAAGTCGCTGGGAAAAAATGAACGGGACTAGGATCGGACCTCTCAGTAGCCATTAAAACGTTATTTTTTAAAAATGGCTTTTTTGCTCCTTGGCACATAAGAAGTGATAAGAACGTTGCGGAAAAGGAAAAGCTATAAATAGCAACATGTTAGACGTACTCTGAGCTCTGGCTCCTGTAACATGCTGAGTATTTGTAAAAATATATAAACAAATGCAGTTCTTCTAGTGTTACCTTCGGCTTTGTGGCTTAAAAGATGCAGACTGTTTGAATGGCAGAAAGGGGTCAGGGTGACCCGGGGTGGGAGGTTGGAGAAGCGACATAGGCAGCGCCAGAACTGACTCTTTGTCTTTAGAAACCACTTGGCGGAAGGGGAGGGACAGGACAAGAGTCTATCCCAGGAAGCTCACTAATGCTACAGTGCTGGGAGGTCACACAGGTAGCGTGCAGTTGCACCTGCCAGCAATGCCCTACAGAGGGCAGGCTTTGCTAGCCCAAGTCATTGCTGTTGGCGTCTATTGTTTGGGGGTGGTTATTTTTTCCTCTCCTAATATTGTGATTGTTGGCTGTCCGTAGCTTTACTTAACACGGTCCTGGTTACGTAGGTCTTGGCTCTAGATAGGGGGGTAAAAAAAAAATGGCTAGTTAGTCAGACCAGTGGATGAATTTTGTTTATCACGTTGAGGAAACAATGAGTTTGTTCTAAGAATCGCGGAATCAGAGAAATTTCTCAAGGTCCTGTCTGGCAGTTGAAAGAGATTAAGGGCAATTCCCAATACAGAACAGAGTATTTGGTCCATATCCGCGGCTGGTGTAAACCGGGTTAGCCATTGGAGCTGCGGTAACCCACACCAGCGGAGGTGCTGTCTCTTTTAAAACACAGCTGTACTCGCTGTTCCCAAGCCAGGCTGAGCTGGCCCATCCCCTGCCAAGTGTGCGCGACCCCGGGACAGTAGCTCTTTGTGGGGAAGATTGCAAGGTTGAGACGGATTCTTCTCACTTTGATCCGTGATGTATCGTCTGCAGCATAGACCTTTGTTGTCACAGGACTTTATCTGCCCAGAAAAGGGGAGCCGTTCTGCACTCAAGGCGTGCTTCTTTTCTTTTTTACAATGCTGTGCATATTGATGAGAGACTACATAGCTCTGGGGGGAGCCAAGCGTGGTGTGGGCCGATATATGGGTCAGCTCTGCCAGGGTGCTTCAATCCTGACCAACAACTCTCTGCTATTCGAATCCCAGACTTTCTCCTAGCTCTGCTGATGCCCCTCAGTCCTGAACTGCAGTGCCCCCAGCTGTTCCCATCCTTGGTATTCACGCCGCACTGCCAGGGCATCTCGCTCTCCACCTCTCCCCCAGTAATCCCAGTCCGCGGCCTCTCCTAAGTAAATGCTAACTGTTGTGCCCCATCATACATGTGATGTGCTTTGTTTCACAGAGAGGCCCCCGTTACTGCCGCAGGTGAGATACCAGCATGCTTTCCCTGGGTCCTCATTGGACTAGGATCTGAAGGCAGGTCCTGGCAGGTAACAGGGTCATACACCAAACTATCTCCAGCCCTAACGTTCCATTCGTGAGCAGGACAGAGAGTAGCTCGGCCTCTTGGAGAACCTTTGCGAGCCAGGGCTGGAAAGTGCATTTGCAAATTGCAAATCCGCTGCCCTCTGTTCAGTATTGATGGAAAGCAATATCAGCATCTCAGTTCCTCCTTTGTGCTGGAGTTCACGAAAACGTCCTAGCTCCTGTCGAAACCAGGTCTGAGCTTCGAATGTTGCCCTATATAAGACGGTGGCTCTTTTTAACACTTCCCCAAACAGTCTTTTTTGGAGACAGGTTGGTTTCTTAATGAAGAATCCACGTTATAAGGAGCCAGGGAAGTTAAGTGTCTCCTTAAATTCAATGACTTTATTTGGGCTTCTACATGCAAATCCTGATTGTTTAGCCGCCATCATTAACAGAAATGAAAGTGGCTTTGTCTAGTGACACTCGGCTGTGAAATCTCACTCTCTCTCCACCCCATTATGGCCTTGGCAAAGACAATCCTCAACCACTGTACAAAATTGAGGGCAAGTTCATTTGGCACATTTGATCCAGTGTGCGGGCCCTTTTATGTGATACTCTGCATGTGCATATAGCTGGATTTGCCAACTCAGGAGCCTGACTTGGAAAGAGAGCTCCCAGTGCTAGGGTTTCCATTATCTTCTCACAAAATGGCTGTTTTCTTGGGTTACAGTTTCTACAGCACAAGCTGGCCTGGGCAGGAGAGAACCATTCTTAGCTCTAGCATGGGAAATCCTTGGAGCTGTAGCCAGCATGTTGTTAATGATTCAAATAGCACATTCTGATTCCTGTGTTGGCACAGACCAGCAGTCAATCCTCTCCGGCATCCAGGCTCCATCTTGAGAAGAGCACAACCCTTCTCCCCCACAATAATGCCTGTCATTGTTCAGCGCTATGCTGGGTGGAAGAATTCTTACTCGCCTTCTTGATTACTTTTAGAGAGATGGTTGGAATTTTTTATTTGAAACTTTTTTTTTAAACAAAAAATGCCTTTTTGGGGGCTAAAATGGAAATTGCCACAGGACATGTCTCTGCTTAACCAAGTTTTTTGGGGGTTTTCATTGAAAAAATGAAAAGCAAAACGATTCGGCTGAAAAGTAAAAATATTTCCATGTTTAGCAACCAAAACCAGATTTTTGTTGTTGCCAAAACTCAAACAAGTTTGGTTTTCTGCCACCATTTTTAAATCACTGAAAACAGATTATTTTGGGTCTGCATTTTTTCAATAAAAATATGAAAACTTTTTTTTTAACCCAAACAAAAAGTGGTCATTTTCATTAAATATTTTCAAAGGAACAAAAGACATTTCCCAAACGACCCTACCTGGCTTATGCCCTGGTGTTATGAGAATCACTGGCACTTTTCATTTTTCTGATCCTATGAGCCAGAACCTCAGATGGTATAAATGAGCACAGTTCCACTGGCTTCAATGGAGCTACGCTGATTTGCATCAGCTGAGGATATGGCCCTAAAATTAAATGTTGTTCTTTTTTCATGTGAATGTCTATTCCTTTTCAAACATGTGCTAAGCTATTTGCCTTCGGAATATCTTACAGCTGTGAGTTCCAGAAGTTAATTTTACACAGATCAAAATAGTGTTTACTCTCAGCCATTTAAAATACTTTGCCTTTTAATTTAATCTCTTGACCCTTTGGCAAAGAGCAAATAGTGGCACGGAAAAGGATTTTCCGTTTAGTTTTCATTGGGCCTCCTTAATGTCTTGTCACCGTTCAGTGGTTCGTCAGCTTCTGTGACTTCCAAGAGCATAAAACAGCTGCAGTGGCGCTAGAAGTAGGGGTTGTGGGGGGTGCTGCCGCAGCCCCTGGCCTGAAGCAGTAATAACAAACACCAAACTCATGGTTTCCATCATCAGCACCCCCACTAGAAAAATTGTTCCAGCGCCCCGGGCTGCAACTAGAGTAATACATTCCAAATAAAATAAATTAAAACCCTGAAAACCTGATGGAAATTTGGGGTTAAAAGGATATATTGGGGAAAAAAGGAAAATCTGTCTCTTTAAAGCTCTTTGTGAACCTCATCACTTCCCAAGTTAACAATTAGTTAAGAAGACTGGTCCTGCAAAGACATATCCATGTGTTGAACTTCAGTCAATGGAGCTACTTGTGTGTGTAAAGTTAAGCACATGTCCAAGTCTCTGCAGGATTGGGGCCCGGCTTTGGAATCTGGACTGACTGTAGAGGCATGTTCTGTTTTCTGAGAGCTCAAATTGTGCCAACCCGTTGGTGATGAGCTCAGCAACTTCACAGCACCTGGCCCGAGGGAAAAAAAAAAAGAGAGAGAGAGGAGATGACAGATTTGGAGTCTGATGTCCCCAGAGATGGCCGAAGTGGCAATAAACCCGAGGGAGAGGGAACATTAATATTTTCATTGATATTTATAATACAATATAATCCAAGTACTGTACTATAAAAGTCTGATTGCAACAATTAGTCAAAGGTAAACCACTAGATCAGTAAGACAACCCCAGCAAACGTTCTGTCTGAAAGATAGTGCTGGCAATGGGCATGAGATCATTGGAGAGTCTGGATCTTGGATGAGATCAGGCTTCTTATCACTATTGGTATCACAATAGCACCTAGATGCCTCAACCAAGAGTTGGTGCCCACTGTGCAAGGTGCTGTACAGTACAGATCCTGCCCCAAAGAGCTCAAAGTCTAATTAGACAAAAAAACAGGGAGGAGCCATGGTAGCTGCCTGTTACAGCTGGGGAACTGAGGCTAAGCAACTTGCCCCATGGCATTTTTTGCCTCCATGGCTAGTTAATCTCCCAGTAGCAATGAGGAGTCCAAAAGAACCTTGGCGCTGCTGACCAACTTTGCGGAAGCCAGAGGCCCTTGAGGATGGGACATGCCAATGCATTAAAGAGCTTCCTGGGGACAATAATACTTAGCCACCTTTGTAAAGTGCTTCAAGATCCATGAAAGAAAAGCGCCATGTAAGTGCTGAGCATTGTGGGCCAGATCCTTAGATGCTGTAAATCAACACTGATTCAGTGGAATCACACTGAGCGACACCAGCCACACAGCTGTTCCTAGAATTATTCAGGATTTGGTATTTCCGAGCTCTTTCTTTCTTTGGTTTCCTTCTGCAGAACTTGTTTTCTTGAGTATCCTTGTCAAACGAGGCCCAGTCCTTCCTTGATATCTCAGCTAATGGTGAATCCAGTACCAACATAAACAGATATGATCCAGAGGCAGAAGCATGTGTACCTTTGACACTAAACGCTCCCTAAAGGGAGGATGCTCAACTGCAAATCATAGCCTCAGGATCTGGAGGTATCTGCTTCCTGCTTTCCTTATTTCTTTACATATGAACGAATTGTGAGATTTATGTCAGAAAGAAACATTGCGCAGATGCCATAAATCACTGCAGAAGAACATTCACTGTATCAAAGGCTGGGGAACACTTCATGGAGTTCCTTATTTATATGCATCTTTTGCACCCGGCCATTTTATAATAGACTGTGGAGCGGCACTCCAGCACTAGGGATGGCTGATATATACCGCTCGTGACAGAAAATACAAATAAAGGGTGATGGGTAGGAGCCGCAGCATTTCCTAACACACACAATTATGCCAATATTGTTCTAAGGCTGTGACTTGGACCCGTCAAAGCATTGAATTAGGATTGCCACAGCTCCTTGTGCAGACAACACCGCTCCGACGCTATTGTAGGGCAGCTTGTAATAATAATACCATGACTTTTGGTAACAAACAGGCGTGCACATCTCAGTGACCATGACATATGCATACCTACAGTCACAAGCCTTCAGTACTCACCATGAGCAATGCTACAATAACAAATGGGATCTGCTGCTAATTATGAAACTGTCTGAGCAACCCTACAAAAACAAACCAGCGAATGCACACACTGCACAGACGTTTTGGGAAGGGGAACAGTGATCAGCATTAATGGAATAATTGCAAAGAGCAAGCAAAACTGATCATTTGATAAATTATAGAATGTTTCTATACAATGTCTTTCTAATAGCTGTTTTTAACAGCTGTCGGACAAGTAGTTAATAAACAACTTTGCCCTTTCTTCCTAGCAACTCTTTGAGATGCTGAATCTCACCATGTAAAGTTGCAGCGAGCACTGTCTCATTTCTACCCCAGGTCCAGAGCCCACTGCAACAGTTCTAATCAAATAGAATCTCTAGACCCCCCATAAGCCATCCAAACAACCCTGCCATCCTGACTTGTCTGATCCAACACTGGGCAGCAAGACGTTCAGATCTGGCATACTGTTAGATTAAGGGAAATTTGGAGAATGCGACTGTCTGAGCGAGGTATGTGTTGTAACCCGCCATCTGCCCTGGTCTGTGTCCCTTCCCTCGGGGCGCACCACCCGGGGCAGGTGGAGGGTCCAGGGCTCCCCACAGCAGCCTGGGCTCCCTGGGCAGCTCTTACTACTGCCCACCTCTGGCTTCTGGCCTGGCCAAGGGCGGGGCCTCGGGGAGCAGAAAAGAAGCAGCGAGTTGGGACTCAGGGGAAGAGGAGGGGTAGGGGCAGGGCCACAGCAGGGGCCCAGGCTCTTATATGTGTCTTGCTTTTGCCTTTTGAAGAGGTGGTCACCCTACAATTACATCACATACCTCAGACAGCCACTTTCTTCTGTCAACCTGGCTGCATCCACACAGGGTTTAGGTCAGCCTAGCGCTGGAGTGCTGGGTGTGCATTTTTCACACCCCTGAGCCCTGTAGCTATGGCAATCTAACTTTTAAGCACAGACCAGGCCCCGGTCAAGTGACACTAACGCTGCGAAAGCTAACGCCATTCACTGGAGTGGGAAGGGCCAGTGTTTTTGAAGCAGGCACCTATGAGGGTGAAGTAGGGGTGCGGGGGAGGGGGGCGTAGGGGTGGAGAGGGGCAGCTCTCTTACAAGAGTAATCTGGGACTTACATGCACTTACCAAGGGGGAAATAAAACCTTCACCGTTCATTCTCTCCCAAGCAGAGTGCAGCCTGCAGCATCAATCAATGGACTTTGGAAACAAAAAGAGGGCAAACAGGAAGCGTGGGCATATACTAGGCCCTATTGGCACATATAGGACTGCTGGCCCACCCACCGCCCCACCCCGTGCTAAGACTGCCAGCTCTGTGTGGGGAGGACCGCTCTTGGTTATGCTTGTGTACAGCCTTGAACCCTGATGGGGGCCTCCAGCTGCTACCGCCTTACAAATAATTAATGCCGGTAATTAACTATTGTCCTGCCCAGAATTCTGCAGACAGTTCGTAGCACCCCCATGGTGCATGGCTTTGCTGGGAAAGGGAATTAAATTGACATGCTGAAACCATGAAGCTCTTCATTAGAAATTCAAACACATTCATTTTCAAAAGGAAACTAACCAGCAATTTCAGCAGCTTGATTTAGAGGAGAGGTTTGAGTGGGAGTAGTAAGGTGCAAATACCATGAGGTTATAGACAGTCCTGTGTCCTCACCGGAGGGGGCAGGTTGTGGGTGCCAGGCAGGGTGTTCACGCCACTCAAGATTAATTAAACAAAGCAAGACAGGGGACAGAAGTGATTAAACAAGCATTGTTTGTTTGAAATTTCAGGTGCACGTTTTTATGTTTGCTTTAAGTCATCAGAACGGGGAGAGCAAGACAACTTTAATCGGCTCCCCTTTGGTTATTCCGTTACTGCCACTCCGTGCTGGTAAGAGAGGCGGCTTCTGGGATCTAGTTAAAAAAATTAGTCTGTGGTTTGCTCCTGCCTTTCTCCAGCCCGGGATATTGATCCCCACCAGGAAGACAGAGCCAATAATGAGGGAGAGTTCCTCAGGAGAAGCCCTGGTAATGGCCACGTCCTCAGGTAGATGCAAGAGCCCGTGAAGCAAGCAATGGCATGACAACAACTAACAAATTTATGAAGCAGATCTGCAGCCAGAATTAAGGTAATTAACTTGTGGTCTTTCTCTAAGTGTCTCACACGGACGGATGCTTCACGGATGGGATTTAAAAGACTGAGCCATGTAATTTCTGGCTGCACGTGACCTTTTCTCCTCTCAGGGCTTGATGGCAGCTTCCAGCTGTGCTCGTGGGGAGGGGTTTGGTGGAAGGAGAGGGAACACATGGACAGCTGTGCGCTCCCCCGGATCCTGATCCCACCAAAGCCCCTGGGCTCTGTTGCGCTCTGAGGTCAGACAGGTGGGGAGAGTGGCTAGAGGGGGGCAAATGGGTGCTACTGTCCTACTGTCCTACCTCTACCTTCAAAGTTTCCGAGCCTGTATTACCTTAGGAAGTTTTCACCTCTGCACCATGAACCATCCCTAAAGGTGGGGCTTTGAGGGCAGCAGGTGGCCAGGAAGCCATGGCACCTGGTTCTCGAGGGAAGTAGGCATGGGGAACATTGTGGGGGCAGGGGGCCTCTGCACGAATGCCCCAGCCCTGCACAGCTGTTAGCAAAGTGCATGACATTTCCCCGTCTCTGAAGATGTCTTCCGGCTTGAAGGGTCTAGCTCCCTAGGTGTGGAGGATGGGAAAGGAGACTCTTCTTCACCCCTCTGGAGCCATCAGCTGGAAGCTTTGCAAGGAGGAGCCTGGTTTCCTGACATGGTGCATTTGAAGCAATTTCCACCATCAGAACAACAATGGATGGCAATCAAGGACAGCACATGGGTATTGTGGAAACCTGGCTCTGCTAAGCCAGGCCTGAAAGGGGTCAGACGTCAGCTGACCCACTGTCGGTTTGCTTGCTGAAGATGCAGCCACTGCATTTTGGTGCCTTGTCTGCAATATGGCTCCAGACCGAGGCAAATGAAATCCATGTGCTGATTAAGGAGATACAAAGGCGCCTTTGAAATGTGGGGAAGGGTTCTTTCTTTGCACTGTTACCAAATCCTGCTCGGCTTTCCCAGCCCAGCAGCTCTCAGTGAGTTGGAGTCAGGTGCGAGACATCATCTACCTTTCTGCTGGTTTATGGACCTAGTTACTGAAGGCCAAATCCCCCTTCCTCTTTCAGCCTTCTTCCTCTTCTTGCCTCTTGCCTTCTAACTACTTAATAGTCTCCATCACCAGAGTATCTGAGCGCCTCTCAATCCTTACAGGATATTATCCTCATAATATCCCTGTGTGAGAAGGACGTAGCACAGGGTAGATTAAATGACTTGCTCAAGGTCACCCAGGAAATCTGTGGTAGATCCTAGGTCTCCCAAATCCCACTCTGGACCATCCTTCCTACACCCTTTTTCACTCAACCTAACAAAGTCTGTGCTGCTGGTTTCTCCCTAAATTCTGCCCTGGCCTCTGCATTCAGGGGAGGGATTGCTGGTTGCCTTGCACAACCCAGCCAGTGAAAATAAGACATTCTCCATAGAGGAAATAAAATGAGTCAATGTACAGAAGCAATTCAATTCTGCAATAGAAAAGTGGCAATTCTTCAAAAGGAAAGAGCATTTTTTGTCAAGGATAAGACTTCAGCTGTGGCTAAGGAAGGGGGTTTTTCTGACCTGATTATGTCTAACTTCTCTGTGATAGCTGCCTACACCAGGCTTTCTCCAGCACATTTAGCATTCCAAACCCCAAATGAAGTTTGCTTCCACTTCGAAAAGAAATTAGATCAGTCTAATTCAATGCAATGGGAAAAGAATGCTGAGCCACAAATTAAGAAAACAGATAAATCCGGGAGGGGATTTGATCCTGTGGCCCGATACAGAAGTTACAATACATAAATTATTGCGCCTAAAAGCTTCTATAATTTAACTTCTATTTGATTCACCATAAAGTACCACAATGCCCTCTGCATCTCATCGTTTGATTATACATTTGTGCCAAGACACAGCCTATGCTTAAAATAACATTACTGGAATAGAGATGGACAAGAGAATTCATCTGAATGGAAATCAATCTGATTAGAAAAGTAAATTATCCAGAGTATATGAGCAGCATGTTGCAGCTCTGAACATTAAAAAAAAAAAAAAGTGACAGCAAAGTTTTTAAAACATTTTTTTTAAAAAGACTCACTTCCGGCAATGAATGATCAGTGTTTGTCTCAGAATAAGCGATCGGGTCTGATCTTCCACTCCTAATCACCTACACCCGTGCCACATGCGATCAGCTCAGAACGTATTCACATGGATGGGAGTATCACACATCCACTTTGTACAGACGTCAGTGTTTCTGCAGGTGCCAGGCAATGGAGCAGCGGGTTCTAGATATGCCAAATGGCCTGACATCTTCTGCAGACCTGTACCAAAATGGGGATTTTTGTTGACAGTGCTGCTCTAGTCCCCAAAATGACCCCTTGCTCATTGAGCAGATCTGCTTCCAGTGGGTACCAGAGTCAGAGCCGCTGACCTGACTGACTAAACTACGCTCTTAGGGCTAGTTCCCCAAGGGGGAGGATTGCAGCAGCTCATTATAAGGCAGTCTGCTGCTACATGGAATTCACAGCCCCGAGTTAGGCACCCAGGCTCCCGGTAAGAGGGTGTCCGGTGCCTAAAAACGGGATTCGTGGAAGCCAGCACACTGAGTGGGGAGCCGCCCAAGCTAGCCAGTAGGAAATGTTGGGGCCTAAGCCCCACCCCTCCAACATAGTTAGGTGACTAACTCTGCACTAGGCACTGTACACACGCATACTGAGGCACACCCCTTGTGCCCCAAAAAGCCTGTGCTCTGAAATACACAAGGTAAAGAACGGGCGGGGAAACAGAAACCCAGAGATTGTCGTCTTCCATCTGATGAAACACCTGCCTATCTCCAGTGATCTTAATAGAGTGTGACCCACTGCCCTGTTCCCTGTGCTTTGCAGGCACCTGCTCCATCAGTAATCTTGGCCTAGCTCTTGAAGTGCTCTTTGCTAGTCAGCTAGCTAAGGTAGTGTCGGACCATGGCATGTTGTTTCATGTAGGTCCCGCTAATACATGTTGTTTCATGTAGGTCCCGCTAATACGGTAGCTAATATTTTTTACATTTTTCAATGAGCAGTTGTGGGTATTTTTTAAAGGGGCAGTTTAATGCAGAAAGAACATTTTATAGTTATAGCCAGTGTAAAATGGGCTTCATGTAGGGTTCTTAACTAGCTGATCCTGTCTCCATAGCTAAGAGACCTGTGATATGAAAGGGCTCTTCTGTAAGTGCTAATGATGTTATAAGTTAACATGAAGGGGGTCCCTTCCTGCTTTCCAAGCAGGCGTTGGGTCTGATGCGTGATGTATGACTGACATAATCGCCTAGGGCAACAGAACTGACACTTACTTGTGGTACAGGCAACGAGGGAAAGTTTAACTGCAGCAAGAACAAGAACAAGGACTCACATGGAAGATCAACATGAAATTCCCCGACAGGTCCAAACTTTTCCCTCTGCTTCACCCATGCAGCCAAATGGCTGAATATCAGATTAATCAATGATTGTATAATGTAAGGGACTTTGTCTACAGGCACTAGTATATACTTCTAGGCAAATAAATCAATGAACAAGGAATCTTCCTTTCAGTGTGGTGCTGTCTGTCTAAGGAATCCCTGCTGGGAAGACACCCTGGGATGAGAATCAAGGTTCTCTTCAGCAGATGAAAACCTGCTGGCTTCTCAAACTTTAGCATTCTTCAAACCCCTTTGTGCTAGGTTAGATACCTGCTGTCCTAGGGACAGAACATCCACTGGTGTGAATCAACCTAGCTCCCTTGAAGTCAATGGAGCTTGTCTAGCTACATCAGCTGAGGTTCTGGTGTGTGTGTCCCTGATATTGCTCAGGGCGAGAGGAGGAGAGAAGCAGTAACTCCGTGTCAGGATGAAATTGCTGGGATGCAAACTGTAAAACGCAAAATAATCTGATGCACTAAAGGAATAAGCCTGGAGTGGAGTTCTTCCTGTGCAGCAAAGCAAATTGTGTATGCCATGCAGGGAAATGGATGACTCTCTTAGAGGGAAGCATTTTTAACTACTGCCCTATGCCAATGACACTGCCATTTCACAGGCATCTTTGGGGCAGAGGAAATACATGGGTGCAGAACTGCTGCTTTATCTGGTGGGGCAGCAGGATCAGGCTTGACAGGCCTCATTGGAGGCCAGGTCAGGTCACACGCAGTTCTGTGCTGTACTGGTTAGCTGTGGGATCTGCGAACTACCTTTCCTTGCCTGTCTGGGCTTGAAGTGGCCTCTTTCTTCTGAACTTTGAGGACTATCTTAAGCACTGCCTGAGAATTGATGAATCCCCTCCCAGCTTCTGCCAGCTTTTTGGCTGGTAAGGCACTTAACACATAAGGCTAATCACAGGAATTACTGGTGTCTATGTGAATCATGCTAGCAGTTTCCCACAGCCCCGAGTGTCATTGACCTGCATTCCCACGCTGGAAATCAGGGTTTGAATCCTGGTTCCAAATTTCTCTCACTGCCTGAGCTGAGCAGGCTGAGGAAGGCAGCTTGTGAGGAGAGCGAGGCAGTGTCACCCCCTGCTCAGTAGCGGCCCCTCTGGGCAGCATCCTCAGCTAGGAAGATGGCAGTGGTGTGTGGCAAGATGGCCCAGTTGGGAGTGGTGGTTAGTCCATGGGGCACTGATGCACTCAGCTGGGCCTGCTGTCACTTTCACTGGCTCATCTGGCTAGTGACTCCTTCAGGTCTGCTAAGCACCAGTCTGGGATGTTGGGATGGGCCCTGAAATCTGGGTAATTCCTACTTTTCAGTCACCACATGGTTAACCCCATTGTAGGCGGAGTAGGCAAAGAGGGATAAACCAGGCTTTGACAAGGCTGCAGAAGATGCCCCAGTGAGAAATGAGCTCACACAGGCTTGAGAAACCATGTAATCTGGCTGTATGGTTGATGTACAGTCCTGAGCAGAAAGAGAACAGGGCTCAGATATCATGTGGAAGAGGGTGAGTTAAGAGGCTTGGGGCTTAATTTCCAACATATGCCGCTATCCTATGAAAATGAACCTTGGGCTTGAATAAAGGCTGCGTGTTACATCAATAGCAGCTGATTATTAAAAGTGTGTTTATTCCATGTCAGTTATCATGTAATAAGATGGTCGAGTTGCACCATTTGCTGAGCTGCAATATATTTTATAAATGATCAATTGGTGTTTAAATCCCATGTGATAACTGTCTTATTACATCTAAATTTAATGTGTATTTGGGAAACCCTAATTTAAAGTGTTTCTGCAGGCACCAGCTGGTGTGCTTTCTAAATACAAATGCAATCACATAATTCAGAATTACATCATAAAAGTAAGTTATAAGAGATTAAAATGCACAACTATGTTCTTCAGTCAAGGCAGCTTTTATGTTTTTTCTCCTTATTCAGACACAAATCAGAGCAGAGCATCTAGTCCCTGATTAAGTGATACACTGGGGGGATTTTTTTTAATGGCAAACAGGCATTCACTACAGGGAAGTTATAGCAGATCAAAAACAGGCAGTTGTTCCTTCTTTGCTCCGCTGTGAGGGACAAGTTAAAACCTTAAAACATCCCTGGAATTATTTGTGCACTCATTGAACTTTGATTGCATAGTGGTACTGTAAGTACTTTAATGAACTGGTTAGTGTATATATGTGCTCATCACTCCTCCACCATGTGCCATAGGCACTATACTGCTAACGTCGGTGAAGATTCTCCTGACCTCAGGTGGGAGGGGGCTTTGGCTTTTGGAGTAGGAGGAACTGAGTTCTAAACCTATGCCACAATATAAGCCACAAATGAGAAGCTCTGAGGTAACAATGGAATTGTTATAATGCTGTTCCAACCTCATGTCAGTTTGACTTTGTATTCACATTGGAATCCTCTTTTCTACATTTGCCTGAAGAAAAACAGTCCTGCATTTAGGTCCCCTCCTTTCCTCGGTGCGGGATGCACAGTATTTCTGGACAATTGTGGGAGTTGGCTGCATTTAAGTGATGGGTGAAGAGCGCCCAATAATATGACAAGTTAGATCATCTTCCCTCCCAAAGCATTTTGAAACAACCAGTGTAAATGTATATATTGCAATTGCATCCGCATAGACGAAGAAGTTAGGCATGTCAGTCTTACTCATTCGATAGCCGAGGGAAGGGCATTGTGCAAGTTCGTGAGGGAGCTAGGCAGCGCTCGCAGATACGTGCAGCCAGCAAATATGCCACCTACATCTTCCTACTGGCCACAGCAGCAAAGGGGAGTCAGGAAAGCCCCATTTACAGTCATCAGCGACACATCTGACCACTCCACAGCTGAAGCGATTGACCTTTCCCCACAGATGGCGTGGAAGGTCAAAACCAGGGGGCTAGACTGTTGGATATGTCACAAGACAGGCACTGGTTATGTTTGAAGCTTGTTCTTGCCACCTCATTCACCATCTGGAGTATAAGTGATCCTTTGCTATGGAAAATCTTCAACAGCATGTCAGTTCCACAGTCACTTACCCAGGGAGCCTATGGACAAGCTACCATCTCACTATGGCGAGCTCAAAGCTCTGGAATTAGAGGAATAGATGTGACAATGGTACGCACCAAACCAACTTTTCTTTAAAACCCAGTCAAATATAAAACATACTTAAGTGCATGAATGGTCTTTTATAGCTGCAATAAATCTAATATCTTTACAAAGACCAGTATTTTCTCTCTACATTGAATGAAACATGAGATTCCTTAATAGAGAGGGAAATTAAAATCTAGTTTTATTGCAGTTCCCGTAACTGGTATCTAAGCTATTAATAATCAATCCATTCTTGCTTAAAAGCTAACATTTATCATGCCAGCTAAGACGAGCTGACAGGCACGGGGGGGAAAGCACAATTGTCTGCAATTACACTTTGAAAAATGTGATCTGTGCTACTGACCACCCGGGATAAATGATGAGAGTGAGTTTGTTTTTTCAAGGGGGAGGTTTGGATTTTTTTCTTTTCCTATAGATTGTTTAGATGCCAAGCTAATCAATACAAACATTTGCCATAAAGGCGCTACCCAACACTGGGTCTGTGCCCAGGAAAAAGATGGATGCCCATTTGAGCTGTGCTGCTGAATAGCCCTGAGTTTTATCTTCAGTCAACAGAAGTTAGGGTTGTTGTTTTTTTTAAGGAGAGAGTTGTAGCTCTTGGAAGCTGTCTCAGCTGGAGGTTACAATGAGTCCCTTCTCCTGAAAGGGTATCCACAGAAAGCATGCTCAGAAGCCAGCATTTTCCACACTTTAGATTCTATTCACAACATCAGATAAAAGCTCTCCAAGCAACCTGTCCAGCTCAGGGGATTCTGAGCGCTGAGTTTATAGATTGTGTTAACTTGGCTGGTAAGCTATGTGCCTGGAGCGGGGTTTTTTTAACCACTTGGCATAGTGCAGCAGGAGTCTACCCAGATGGGCTGCGTTAGGGATTTTCCTTTTCTGTTCCCACTTGAGTTTGACACTTGTGGATGTGGGGAACAAAGCTAGAGCCAGATGTTTCACAGCCAGATGCTCTGAAACCTTCCCCATGCAGCTCTACCAAAGAGTTTCACTCCTGGTACACACCTCCTCCTGCTATTCCAGTCCTGGGCCCCCAGGCAGCTCTGCCAACGCATTGCCCCAGGCCCAGCCTGCGGTACGTCCTCCGATTCCTATTTGGGAAACCAGGCAGCTCTGCCAAAACACCTCTGGCCTGACCCGCAGCCCTCTAGGGTGTTTCCTCCTCAGCCCCCCCCCGCCCCCCCCCCCCCCACACACACACGCTGGCAATTTACCAGCATCCTGACCTGCAACCGTCCGTCCTTTGCTGGCTTTTAACCCCCGACATGGCAGCTCTTCCAATGCACTTGGGTCTCACTCTGCCTGTGTAGCTCTGTCCTGATCTCCAGCAGCCCCTGACATCTGATCTGAGTGCTGGGCCCTGTACACAGGTTTTCTAATGCACTTCATTCCTGACTTGCAGCAGGCATCCCTTTGCCAGTGCAGATTCTGTGATGTGGCCAGAACTCTATCATGGATCGAAATATGACCCCTGCACTCTTTTTCCCATGTGAGCATAGACTGGATTTGAGCACTGGTTTCTAGTGGTGAAAAGCAACTCTATTCAAACCACTGCATGCGCTAATGGCCGTATGATCTCCTACAGCAAGAAGGAAAGACACCCACAGATATATGATAGTGCTAAATGGTCTCATGTGCAACCTTTCTGTAAGGTCAGTATTATCAGCACTATTGAACAGATGGAGAAACTGAGACAAAGAAAAGGGAAGTGACATGCTCAAATGCAACAGAGAGAGTCAGTGTCAGAGCCCGGATTGGAACCCAGGAGTTCCTGGTGCCCTGGTATATGATCTCTGGTCACTAGCCTGCATCCTTCACAGCTGTTGGCTTCAGAAATCACCATGTTGCGTTTCACTAAAGACTCTGGCTCCTGGCTGCATGCAGATATTAATGTGCTTGAAAGTGTTGAATTAATTCTGCAGGCATCGCTGCTGCACAGTGTAAGGTGAATGAGGTAACTGTGGGAAATAGGTACCCAGAGACCCGGATCAACACAGGTGTCCTGCCTAAGCAATAGTACCTTCTTGCAGGGCATAGATATGGGGCACTTGACTTGTGTGTCCCAGGAGCACCCTCCAAAATGAGGCAGAATTCTCTCCCCTTCACCGCTTCATGCAAGTGAAGCTGGGCACTGCTCACTTATGTTTCCAGCCATGGAGCTCTCAGCCGAAAGCTGTCTGCAGCACTCTGTAAACACCCACGGATCCGTGCAGCGTCAGCACCTTCTGCCAAGATCCTCTAATCCTTCAACAGCTTTCTTTGCAGCTTGGCAGGCGTGAGCTGCTGGAGCTGGACGAGCACCAACACGGGCTCCTGATTCTTGTGGCAGCGATGAACAGTACAGAGATCAGGCTGGCTGGAAGAACGGTGGAGGGATGCTTCCTGGGGAGACCAATCCCTCCCACCCACTCA